>NW_008824653.1:1954450-1970820 GCF_000699105.1 Pygoscelis adeliae
CCCCCGCCGCCCCGCTCCGCGCTGCCGCTCCGCTGCCGGAGCCTCCCAGCCCCGCTCCTCCGCAGCGCTAACGGGCTGGCACCGGCCTTTGTGTACGCGTTAACGGGAAGCGCGGGCTCGTTCTGTTTCTTCCTTCAGCGAGGGAGGTGGAAAAGAGGACGGCCCTCTCATGTAATTCTTTAAGAGCCCCTGAGAATACATCCATATATACTTATCGCCGGCTTTCGTCAGTGTTCCTCTGGCTTCAGAGATCGGTGAAGGACCTTTATAGTTAGCAAAGGGTCATTTACAGCTAGTTTTTCATAGTGCTTGGACTCCTCAATATTGCCACAGAAAAAGTAAAGAAACATAAAAGTAAGTGAAAATCAAACCCGAGACATATAGCATCATGTTTAACAAACCTATCAAAAGCAGTTTTCATCCCTCCCTTACCCATCCTTCCTATTATCATTAGCTAACAAACCACATGTTCTTACTACGTTCATCTACAGCTATATGTGTATGTGAGAGGTTAGATGTACAGGTTGCATTAGACCCCTGTACCAATTCTCCGTAGATGGGAATCCCCACCTAAAACCAAAAAAAAAAGGGGGGGGGAGGAGGGGGAGGCAGAAAAAAAAGAAAAAAAACGTATTTTTTTCAAGTACCCACAAGTAATACTCAACACTTTCACATTTGGTATTCAAATCTTTTATGATCTTTATATCAAAACTTGCTACTTGCCACATGCCTTTTTAAGCAGTACTAGTCTTTGACACACACATACTGAAATCTACCCAGTGTGTTAAAGTTATTGAACTGTCGCGAGCTTCCTGACAACAGTGCTCTGCTAATGCCAGTTTTGATTCCACTGACATTAATCTTGGTAGGGCTGAGATGCTGTTAATACTCACTTCCTAAGCGAGGTAACCCCTTCAAAGGCTGACACACACCACCTCGCCTTGTTCATCAAATGTATAATCTTACTAAATGCTGTAATCTTAAATCCCAACCTAGAGTAACTAGCAGTGCTTACATTATCATTTTTCTTTAAAGTTCATCTAAAGGAAAAAAAATTATCTATTAAAGAATTGCAGATTTCAAAAACTACACAATCAGAACTTAGGACCAACACCTTCTCCATATACTGCACCAAACTGCTTATTAAGCTTTAACATTAACACAATCTAAGATTATTCCTGCCTTTCTGCCAGTCCACCCACACTTCCATGCACACAACACACATGAATCTTCCAGAAGGTCCCACTTAAATTTTAAAGAGCTCTTTTTTTCCATTTGACAACTTTACATCCTCAAATTATAAAGGGGGAATGTGGTTATAGCACATGATGTAGAAGGAATTATAAAAATGGCCCTTCTTTGCCAGTGCTACTCAATGACAGCTCATTTTCTTGTGCCAATAGGAAGAACAAGATTAGAAGTGACTCTAATTCTTACCCAGACTTCAGGCCGGTGAAAGTCAAGTTAAAGAAATAAGGCGCTCAGTCTCTGGAGGGCAAGGGTACCAGTCACTTATTTCTTATGAACACTTGCTGACATGTGCACTAAGCATAATAATAATAATTTTATTTGTAAAGTGCTCCCCCACCGAAGTGCTTGGGGCATTGTACAATATCATAAAAGCAATTTAAAATACATTTTAAAACATAGGACATAATGGACCACCCTCTAATAATAATTATTTTTATTTAGAAAATTATGACAAGAACACTGGCCTAATGTTATGCACTCCCATCAGCTACAGCAGAGGAGAAAGAAAAAAAGAGAAACAAGGAAGTAAGAGGAGAGGAGAAGAGAGGAGAGGAAAACGAAAGAGAGAAAGAAAGAGAGAAAGAGAAAGGGGGGAAAGAGAAAAAGAGCGGGGGGAAAGAGACAAGGGGGGGAAGAGGCAAAGAGAGGGGAAAAAAGAGGAAAAATGAGAAAAAGAAAGAGAGGGGGAGAAAGAGAGAGGGAGAAAGAGAGTGAGAACGAAGAGAAAAATCTCTTCTGGTTTTGATTTACAAGTTTTAAGGCTCCTAAAGCATCTGGGTTTAAAAAATCACACATTCGGAGTAGCACTGTTTTCCTATGTGTAATGAAAAGCATAAGGGAATAATATGACTAACAAATTGCAGTCAGGTAGTTAATTCTCAGCTCCTGTTAGCTGGCATTGATGCTTCAATTTTCCAGACTAGCTTGAATTACTTCATTTCCTAGCTTTCGCTGTTGTAAGTGATATTTCTTATAACGTTAATGCAGGAGCAGTCGGGTATTTTTTTTCCCTTTCATATATTTTATGTGTGTAAAATTCTTAATTAATGTTTATTTAGGGATAAAAAGAAGAGTTTTTGCATCACGGGAATGGCCAAATTTATCACACATGCTAATCTACTAGTGTCAGCAAAGTTACCCTGGGGATACGTTTGGCTCTATGTATCACACTATCACATTTAATTCCAATGACGGTCATCTCCCGGAGAATAAGAGATAGAAACCAGGAAGAGAACTGGGAAGTTCAGGGTGGGCTGCTGGAAGGTGCTTTGACAACACCTGGCGCTGGACGGCTTCTCCCCGCGCTGGTGCGGAAGGGGCAGTAACCCTGGCTTGGCGACGGCACCTATAGCACCGTCCTGACCGAGACCTCCAGCCAGACCCCGAGGCTGCGGTACTGCTCGCAACCCAGGGCTCTGCATCCAGTGGTGCAAAACTGGATTTTGGCTTTTTTTCGGGAGGTCATCTATGAAGATTCCCACACCACCGAAAATTTTGGCTAAGTAGGACTGGGAAGGTCAGATGGAAAGACTCCCTTGCTAGGCACAGTCAGAGAGCACAGATCAGATTCCTAATTAGGACGCTACTATTTATTTTGAAAGAATGGATATGCTTAACAAGAAACTTCTGCTGAGTGTCCTTGTACACTCCACATTTCCTGTGCCATCAGTGTTTTTGCACCCACACTTAGAGGTTAAGATTTTCAAGGAAGACTCAAAATAGATTCATTTTAATAGAAGCTGCTGAATAACTCTCCAAATTTGCTTTGAAAATTTCAACAGTGTCAAGGAACCCATCTAGTCAGTCTGCACGCTTCCAAGAGAAAGGATTATAGCTTTACTCATATTTTGGACAACCCTGAGCAACTCTTTGTACTTAGCAAATACAAATACATTCAAATAGGATTGACTGGTCTCGCATTCTCAAATGTGCATATGCACCCAACAGGCAGACAGTTCTGCTCAGGAATAGAACTGAAATTATTATAACCAACTCACCACTTCATTTTTTTTAAAGCCTTTTTCTGTGCCGGTTGCACCTTTTCACTGAGTAGATTTACTTTGGTCTTTAAATTGTATTTTCCTCATTGAATTTCCTCGTTGCATGCTCCTTTGCATGTTTCATTGCTCAGCATTATCATTCATTAATGTTTCAGCTGCTTTCTTTTGTCTGCTGCCCTTCTCCTGTTAACATCAAGTTTCTTTGCTAGTCAAATAAGTTATCCCACTCCTTTTATAATGCCTTGGTTTCAGCTTTAAAAAAAAATAAAACCAGGAGGATACAAAATCTTCAAATGGCTTATTAGAATTCAGTATGACTGGCAAGTGTCAGTTAAAAAAGAGATACTGCACCTTTAATAAATTTAATCCACGTCTGATTACAGAGGAAGAAAGCTCTTTTTTAATCTTACAGGGCTGGAATATTGCAATAACTGTTCCATCTGATTTTAAAAATAAGATTTGCTAAAGGTCAACGTATCTCCTGGCCACATATGCAGCAACATTGAAATTTCCTTGGCCAGGGAATAAAAAGATTCTATCATTAAAAATAAAAGCGCAAGGACATCTTGCAAGCCCATAGGGTTTTTAGAAAGAGAAGGAGACATTTCGTTATCAACTAGCAATCATAAGATTTTTAAGCAATATCTCTAATCTGCTTCTCTTCCCCCCACCCCCGCTCCCTTTCACATCAAGGTCTTTTCATCTTCCAATTTTGCATCTAAAGATGAGGTGAATGCCATTAGCTCAATTCAACCTCAAGTGTAGTCAGATGTGCCTGTGATTTCTGAAAAGCACTGTCTAAGGTCACATTAAAATGTATAAGAGCTTTTCTATTCCTGAGAAGGGGGCTTATTATCCATCCGTGGTGTAAGGGAGTAATGTCAGTGGCCATAGACTAGGGTGAAAACAAAAGAGATACCAGGGTTTCAGGCTTTTGTCAGGGAACCTCTCTGCCTCCCTTTTATTGCTGTCTGAAGCCCTACAGATAGCGCCACAGACTGTAAACTTGGGCAGCTCTGGGGGAGAGAAAAACAAGTTCAACAGGCTCAGACTCTCCTTCCCTGAAACCTCGTCTTTAAACGCTTAACTCTTTCCACAAAACTAAAACCCGAGAGCACCGCTCCGCACCCACCGAGGGATTTTGCTCCACACGTTTCCCAGCTGGGAACGCCACCGTGGCGGTGGCCGCCAGAGCCCCGAGCCTGCCGGAGACAGCGGCACCCACTTTGCTTTGAGCACACCAGTGTCCTCGGAAATGAAAGCTGGTAAATGTTCCTTGGGCTTAGAGTCAGGACAAGATCAGAGCTGCCAAATTTGGCAGCAACTTGGAGTGCCTTTTTTTTTTTTTTTTTTTAATTTAAAAAGGGCTGTCAAGAGAAGTTAATGAGTGTTTACCTGGGCATGATGTCCATATTTTCCTGCAATTGAATGAAGGAGCTGTCACTCAGGGATAATGAGAGTCATCAGTAAAAAATATTACAGTATCAACAGTTTCTGTTTTCCTTCTTTTTAAAAAAAATATTTAACCGTCAAAAGGAAAATTCAGTCACAGGGGTTTTTCAAAAACAGATATTCATGGCCTGTTTTAAAACACCTCTCAAATGTAATTGTATATTTTAGACTCAATTCCCATTTCAGACCTTTGCAAGTGATGTTATAGCTTTAAGTACCTTGTAGATATCCCTTCAGGGCCACGTGCATGGCTGACTTACAGAAGTCTGATGTCTTTAAGAGACTGCAGGCATGCTCTTTCTACTGTACAACTCTGCACTGAACTCCCATGACCTGGTACAGAAGATACACTCTCTTGGTGATCTACTGCTGAAGCTGCAGGTAGGCCTTTTCTGGAAAAACAAGGGATTATTTCCACAACTTCAACAGCCATTTGCCCTAAGGAATGGGCAAACTAAAAGCATGAGACAGGTTTTTTCTTTTTTTTTTTTCCTTTTTTTTTTTTTTTCTCCAAACAGCAGGTCTGATTCATCTCCTCTCCAAAGCACATTAAACACAATCTAATTTATAAAGGGTGGGCCAAATGTATTCAGGGCATAATACTTCTGAATGTTACACTAGGAGTTAATCTGACCCATAATTTTCCAGCTTGGTAAATTTTCCCATCTTGCAACAGTGATGCCAGTTAAGTGACTCACTGTGATGAGATAATGTAGTGACTTAATTACCATTGTTAACAATGAAGTTACCGAGCAGTTTGTGTGCCCTAAAATGGCACGCAAGCCAGTAAAGGTAATTCCTGGCTTTAGTATGTACCAATGAGCTTATTAGAAGGAATAATAGATTGATATTTCTCTCTCTTTGTGAGTAGGGTTGATAGCTTCTGCAATATTTTTTCATGGTACTGAATATTTTCAAACCTTGCCTCTGAACTCATTAGCTTTTTCCCATGCAAGCAACTGCCTGTGAAAAGGGAGCTAAGGCACGTTTGCAAACTCCAGGCAGCAATACAGCTCTTTGATGCAGCCAGCACAATCGTTGTGGCATGCAAAGACAATTGCTCGTGCAAAGGAGGCTTTGACATCTCTGAGATGTTTTTTGCCTAGTAGACAACATGAGCTTGAGTAGAAATCACCCTGTTTCTATGTGCCGACAGTGCAGTTGACGTGTACAGGTGATCCCAGTATAAGTTTCATCTATCCATTCCAAGTACAAATAGCAATGAATATTCGACATTCCAGGCTTCTAGCTAAGGTGAGACAAAAACCCTCCTCAAGTTGTCCTGCTCAAGATGATATCTAAAGCCAGGCCAGCTCTAAGCACAGCAGAGACAAAGCAAGCTCTTCTAATCCTTGTGGAAAGATAACAATGTGTTGCCTTTGTCCCTTCTTGAAAAAAAAAAAAGCCATCAGTTGGACAACGCCCATTCCTGGCCTCATGTGCCAATAGATATAAAAAATTGAGCTCTTGGTTACATCACTGTATTTACCCTATTTGTCATTTGGTTACGTCAGTGTTGTCGCTTTCCATCAACCCTATGAAGCACAGGCAGCAGATGGCCCAGCTCTTCAGCCTTTACCCTGGCCTCACTAATGTTTAGAGGCCATCGCTTGACCTCGGTACAAGGCACACCTGGTGCCTCTCACAGGACTGAAAATGCTTCCTCTGCAGACTCCAGCCAGGCTGGGATCAGAAGGATGAGTTAAATACATAACTTCAAATATAGTCAAAGTTGCAGTAGGCTACTTGGTTGGTTTCCACACCCCACATGCCAAATACATCCTCTAAATTACTTCCTTATTTGTCATTTATGTACTTTTGAATTTTAATGAATAGTTCTCTCGTTCTTTGCCAAACTCCTATATTCATAGAAAGCTGGCATTTCACAAATATCAAAGAGTGCTGCTAAGTGAACCAACCTCAGAGAAACTCAGGAATCATCATTCAAATTTCCTGTTAAAACAGGAAAACAGCTAACTGACATTTGTTTGTTAAAATACAAATAATATTTCTGCTTATCCCTTCAGTGATCCTGCACAGTCCAGGAACGTCTCCCAGAGTGCTGGGACTGCAATTTTGTTATGATGCCTTGAGCTCAGCCTTCAGAATCTGCAGCAGTATGAATCAGATTGGACTTTCAGTTTTCTGCTGTTCTTTTTAATAGGAAGGCTCATAAAGAAATTGACCCCTCTTTTTTTGGCAGCCATTTGACAGTAGATCATCTTTCTCTTAGTAACCCACATCACTGTTTCCACAGTAATACCGCAGTATTTCCACAGTAATACTGCAGAGCACGGACATTAGCATATTGACAACTGCAGCAATGTGAAACATTTGTTTCATATTCGTTTAGTTTTGTTCTATTTATTTATTTATTTAGAAGGACGGTTTTTTCTGATAAGCAATCTCTGACTTAAGGAACAGCTATAATTTTGTTTGGGGAAGATGAAAGACCTCCTCAGAGATCAAGGAAAAGAAACAGGGAAAGAAACGAAGCTGAAATCAACCCAGGTGATTTTTTTCACAGGGCCTTCCAATACAATGCATTGGTGAAGAAAAGCAACGATATGAGGCACCGATCACTATATTCTCCCACAGCACAGAGAAAAAGATTTTAGAATCAAAGAGCGTTCGGCTATCTTCTGTGATGAGATGGCTGCTTTGTTTAGATGGTCTCCACTAAAACAGAGAGTGACAACTTCTCAGGTACAAAATTGGCTTATTATGTGGGCTTTAAAATAAGCTGAAAGGAGAAGCTTTTACTTAATCCGAAGAATCAAGTGTGTGCTTTTAACACATAAAATAAGACAGAAGTTGAGGCTCTGAAATAGAAGATGAATAAGAAAAGTACTAAAGTCATAAAGTAGCTTTATGTGAATGGAAATTCTGTATGGGAAACAAGCAAGAAGAACTAGAAGTATCACTAAATAATGGAAAGTATGAGTGCAAGTGAAACCTTGTAAAATGATTCTCATAACCAGAATATCAGTACGGACAGGTTCAATTTATATAGGAGAGATACAATGGGAAGAGACAGAAGAGGGATGGTTTTGTATGTGAAAAACATCTCCAATGCCAGCAGACGACAATGTGAAAATGGAGAATAGGGTAGTGAAATTCTTGGATAAAGACAAAAGGAATGAAAATCAAAGGGGAATCTACAGGAGGTAAATGCTATAGATCACCAAGACTGGAGGAAAGCAAGAATAATAATTCTTGGACCAACTCTCAAGATACTTGTAACCACAGGATACCCTCCCCATTGGAGAGTTTAATTTCCCAGATATTTACTATGCAGCTAGAGCAAGATACAGGCTACATCAAAGAGATTTTTAAATTGTGTGGGAGACAGCTTCATAATCCTGACAGGAGAGATTCCAACCAGTGGAAAAGTCAACCTGGAAGTAATTCTTCCTCAGAGGCTTGAATTAATCATGTAGAAGCGACCAGTAAAGAAACTTAGAACGAGTTAACTACAATCTTCTTTCCCTGAGAGGAAGGGATTCATGGCAAAGTATACATTTTAAGAAGCCATATTCTGGGTAGGAATGTTAATTTAAACCCAATCCTCTTGCCTTCAAATCAGTGATAAAGCAACCACTGATTTTGTTCTTTGATGCTGGCTTCATCTTCTCCTGAAGTCAATTCACATTGAGGTGAGAATTTGCAGCACGCCAGCAATTCTGCACGAAGGGGAGGGATTCACCTGTGAGATGTTACAGAGACACTGTCTGAGACACCAAACGTGAGTGCCAAATCACACTGCCTAGTCAAGAGAGAGACATCTCCCCAGGGTGTTTCAACCCACCTAAGATCTGATTGCCCTCTGGATACGACTAGGCTTCTATGTGAAGCACCTTAGGCACCTACAGTTAGGGAGAATTAATCCCCTGTTCGATTCTCACACGGATGCTGTTATGCTCCCACTAAGAATATCTTTATGTGAAGCAGCTTACTCTGACGGTATCCATATGGAGAGCGGATAGGAAATAGTTTCAGTGTTGCATACTGTATGCTACTTTTCCTACCTAAAGAAGACTGACAGATATATTAAAATTCATCTGTGAGAAAGCAAGCTGTGAAATCTCAGAGGACATAAGAAGCAATTGTTTTTAGGGTCTACATGTAGCTCTCAGCCATTGTTTGACCACAGAATGGTGTTCTGGGTGATTTTTTATATCATTTTTGCCTGTGAAGCTAGAAATAATGCTCTCAGGCAGGAGGGCTGAGGCAGGACACTAACTTCTCTTGTTGAGCTCTTTCCGTCTCTTTTCCTGAGACAGGTTGCTTCCCTGCCTTCTTCCCAGCAGATTCACATATACATTTTTCCCCCATTTAAATTAATCTTTACTCAATAGAGTGAACAGAATTGCATTGTATACCCTATTCCAGAGGAGATCCTTCTCATGCCATATGTAGTATCATTAATAATTTGCTATTTCTACTAGGTATGTCTTACCTGGGATTTCATTCGCCTTTTTCACAGCCACATCATTGCCAATGGCTTAGGCACATCTCTGTGTATTAGATGCAGACATTTGTCTTCTGTCTAAATGAATCTCCTTTTTCTAGCAGAAATTCTTGTTATTGTTTCCTAAGTGAAGTACTTTGCACTTTACACTACTAAATTTAAACCAATTTCTAGTACTAATATTCTCCAGACCATTTGTATTTCTCTTTCTCCTAGCTTTTGGAAGCTAGAGCCAGTTATACAGTGATGATGGAAACTCTCATGGTTTCTTGTAGTATGAAATCTGGGGCTAGCAGCAAAGCCCAGAACACAGAGAAAAATCTTCAGACTGTGTAAATCAACAAGACTCCTTTGATTCAGTTTTCACAAGGATGTGGCTTCAAATCTCTAGCATGTGTTCACAAAATGTAGTCCAGTTAATGTGGAAGAAAATCCAAGTGCTATTGTTATTTTGAAGACTTAAGATTATTATTCATTAAATGCACTGGGACAAGAGAAATCCCATAAAGAAAAAGCAAACCAAGAAAAAAACCCAAATATGTAACATTTAAAATTAACTTGAAGATTTTTATCTTAATATGGAAAATAATTTTTCTACCATAGATTTGAGATGTTAATAAGTTTTCCCTTATGCAAACTAACTTGAAAAGAATACAAATGTCATAATCTGGATTAAAATCATTCCTACTCTATTTGAGATATACATCTTGTAATCAAGAACATCCAGGTCCCCTTTTCACAGGCACTGCTATATTCCCCAGGGGTTTTCCATGCTGAAGTTAACTTATGCAGGTAGAAAATTTAGACAGAGTGAGACTTGGAGCACCAACATGCAGGGCAGGAATCTATATACCCGAAAAAATGGATGAACTCATTTTAAAACTGATTTTGCTAGATGCACGCTGTCTCTTAATGGCTGTCTGTTGCCCCTCCTGGGTTCTCAGAGCTCTCTTGAGTTCAGAGTTGCAGCTCCTTACTGGATAATCACCAAGGCAGCTTGTGATAAGTATCACGCACAGTGATGGAAGCAGTTCAGAGTTTCTGAAGGTAAGGTAAATAGGCTTCCATTAATTGGAAAGAGCACTCTTTAATTACTTTTCTAGCCTGGACTAGCCTATTCTAATATATATCATAATTCAGAATATAGTATACTAACTAATGTCTACAGAATTTTCATTACAAAGGGTGAAGAGCTAACTCTTTTGGAGCCAAAGGTAGTTATGCCATTGATTTTAACAAGGTCAAGAATTCACCACGGATAGATAAAGTTATTCCTGACTAGCACTTAGTGCTTGTGTGAGCAAGAGCAAGTAAGTCACTTCTCCAGGCTCCTGTGGTCTCTCCCACAGCTTGTTTTTATACTCAAGCCCATTAGCACAGGGACTGTCTCCCAGATTTCTTTGACTGGACCTAAGAGGGTGGGAAGAGCAGCACACAAAAGGTCTCAAGGTGGTAAAAAAAAGCTAACGAAAATAATAAAATAAATCTGGTATATAAGACAAGATTTCTAAGCACCAAACACTTAAGAACATAAACCCCATCCTGGATCAGACGGCAATCTGCCCAGCCTGTGCCCCGTGATGGATGCTTGGAGAAGCAGCAGAGACAGAGCTCCAGGCTGGATCTTGTCTCCAGTTTACCTGCCAAGCCTCCCTCATTCGGTTTTAAAGACCCCGTGAAGCAGAGTTTACTTCTGAAACATACGGTTTAACAACCACCGCTGGACTTCAATGAATATGTCTAATTCTTTTTTTAACTCATTTTTACCTTTCACTTCCACTATATCCTATTTTCTGTTTTGATTATGCACAGCACAAAAAAAAGGAAGGTTTTGTTTGTTTTAAACCTAATAATTTCACTGGATTGTGAAAAACAGAGCCTAATCCTTCCCTAATCACATTCTCTGCAATATTAGTTATATTACAGACTTCTGTCATATCCCCTCAGAAGTTCTTCTCCAAGCTAAGAAGTCCAAATCTTTCCAGTCCACAGTGTACGGAAGGTATTCCTGCATCTCATAAAACACATCACATTTCTCTATATTGCTTTCAGGGTACCTTTGTCTCTTTTGAGACAGGATAACCATAACTGCATTCAGTTTTTAAGATACAGATATGTCATGAACATGCATAATAACATAATGATGCTTTTGATTTTTCCCTCTATTCTTTGCCTAATCATTCCTAATGTTCCCTTTGCCTTTTTGAGCTGATTCTTTTGAACAACTCTCCAAAATTATGTCAATATCTCTGGGTGCCTATATCATCCTGTCCATAGATATATAGACATGAACAGACAAGGATTTTATGTAGAAGAAGGAATCCTCCCTAACTATTTTGCAGTTACCACCATTGAATTTCATTTGCCATCTTAAAACACAGTCTCTCTAGAGCATGGGATGCTTCAATCAAAGCTACTAAATGAATGCTAGTCAAAAGTTAATTTTGGCAGATGAAACTTTTAATAATTTTCCTGTATAATAATTGATCCTATTGTAACCAACTCAACTCCAAGTTGTTCAGGAGTCTGACAAGGTTGCAGAGTCTCACTGGAGTTCCCACTGAAAATGAGAAGTAATATTGATGGCACAATAGATCATACTGATGCAATCTTATAGGAGCAGACAGCATACAAGAAGAGGCAGTTGATGCTCCATGTGGCAATTACAGAATTTAGCTGTAGCACTTCGGTTGAATACTTGTACCTTCTCCTAATTAAATGATTCCACTTCACAGGACAGCCATATAGTCCTCTGATTGAGTAAATAAAGGACTGTACAAACTTCCATCATCTTAGAAAAGTTTTTCCCTTTTCTTCTTTTCCTTTTGGTCTTAGATGATGCCTCTGCTTCTACACCTATCATAAGGTAGGAGATGTAAGAATGGAAAACAATTTGGAAGAATAAGTAACATAAGACGATATGGAACTCAGCATCCCTGTGGGAAATATATTTTCAAAAAAAGCACCCCAAGGTATCGTTACTTAATTATATGCTAAATTTCTCCTGCTTCTGATTAAAGAAAGCTTCCATTCTTTTCCAAAAATTAAGATATTTTATAAGATATATATGTATATATAATATCTAGGATAACTGAAGGAGAATATTCTCCCAACACTGAGCCAAGGAAGGAATCATTTGGTAAGTAACAGCAGGAGCCTGATGCCATCCCTCCACTGCACAGGCTATCAGCCAAAGAGCACCACACAGCTGCAGTTTTACAGAAGGATTTTTGGAGTTCTGTAACAATACAAAAAAACCCTATTTTCCACTTGTACTCTCAAGACAGCAAGAGCTTTTCTGACATTTTGTTATATTTACAAAGAAACATTCTAAACTAACATATAAAGACATTATTTTTTACAAATACAGATATAATAATATACACATAAAATATATGGCTATACTTTTATAGATATGAATAAATATAGAGGTATTCTGTAGAGCCGATTAAAAAACATAGGGAAATTATCTATTGTAATGTCAGGGACTAAAGGAGCTATGCCCATGATGTCCTGTTATTTAATAATTTTATATGGAACACATCAGATATACAGCTAGTGGAAAAGCATGAAGAGATCACAGTTCTGAGCGTATTTGGGAACTATCAACATATATGACATCCCATCACTTTTAGGCTGTTACTTTAGCATGAAAAAAGAGTAAGCCAAATTCACCTCTTCTGCAACATTGCTGAATTGGATGATGGGTGAATTGTCGTAGCTTTTCCTATGCTTACACATCACATAAGGTTGATAGCTTACTGGCAACTTTATTTTAAAACAAGCCTCATGTTCTATTTAGGATGCATCAGTAATTGCAACTTTTAGTGCGTAGCCTTGGACTGGCTTTTGCAAATTTGCAAATTTACCTTGTAAATCTGGAGAACCCCCAAATTAGATTCTCCTCCTCTGTTTACAGAAGAGAAATGACACATGTGGTTTACAAAATGTTTCCCCAGAAGGAGAGTGCTAAACATCTGAGTAATGCATGAGATTTACAAACTAAAGCCTACAAAAGTGGTTTTCCAAGAGTAGCAATGATTAACAGAACCCGTCAGAGCTTTATTTATTAGTCGGGCTCTCTGTGCCAACTCCAACCACAGAGTTAGAGGCATGAGCATGCGTGCACTCATACACACACGTGCACACACACACACAATGTACTTGTCATTGCAACATGCTATTAAGATATTTCCTTCCTTTCGTATAGAAAGCATTATAGAAGATTAACCAGCTCTCCCTTTTCTTCCCAGCACACTGTGATTCTCCAAACTCAGAATTCGTGCAATTCTGAAATTCAAACTGGAGGAGGTTTTCCTCATTCTGTGCAGATCAAAGGCAAACAGGGAAAAAAACCAAAATTATGCCTCATATACAATGCAAGGGCCTCTTCATTTCTAAGTTATGCAGATGACCCCTCCGCAAAAATAACAATCTCTAGGAACTTGGAAGAAGAAACTGTAGTCCCAGTTGCTTTGACCTAAATAAAGTGTCTGTGTAATTATCTTCAACAGGGCTTGCCAAAACATCATTTTATACTGTTCAAATGCATATTCTAAGAGGGGATGGAAATTTGAGGGACAGGATGGCAAGCAAAGTACATTTTATTTCTCTGAACAATTAGAAAGATTATAATAATACAGCAAATACTGTGCATCCTGCCACTATGTGCCATCTTCCATCCCAAAGGATCTCAAAGGGACTTGTCACTAATTCCATTTTTCTCGTTCCAAAAAATAACATGTCAACCTTTAACTATTTTGTTCCATACAGTACAATACTTACTTAAATTTCTTATTTCCCTTCTCATTCTCGTGAAACTGCCAATGTGCATTTGTTTGGGTTTATTTTTCCAGTGACTTGGGATTCCATGCAGTTTTGATAAACAGGCATCTTTGCTCAAATACAAGCCAAATTTTGCTCATAAATCATACCTTCCTTCTTCATTGCAGACATTTTGCAAATCTTTTACTTGAATATTGGAGATGATTGGGCAATTTTAGTTATGCAGTAAGAAAACTGATAAAATCTTATTTTGAAAGGATTTGCATGGAAAGAGAATCTCAGTTCAGTCAGTGAAAACTGAAGAAATGAGAACTAAGAATTTTCTTTTTGATGAATACTTTTTTAAAAAATTGAACTTTGATCAAAATGTCTATTAAACAAAGCTATTTTAAATTGATAATTCATTACACTGGAAAACATGATTTACAGGATGATGTAAGAGTTCAATACCATAAGATCTTTTTTCATGACCGAAGTACAGATTGATTTGTGAGATACACACCCCAACAGCTGCCTGAAACAGAGGATATGTCAAAAAATAGGAGAAACATATTCAACATTCCAAAAAGTTTTGCAGATTTTTAATAAAAACTGAAGTTTTATTTCCTCAAAATTTAGAAAAATAGAAAAAAAGGAATAAACATCTCAGGCTTTCTCCTTATTATCTTAAGCTGACATTTCCTTAACCTGACAAATTAGATTCAAGAGTTTTTAGGACTTGACTGTTCAAGTGGGATTTTTATAGACAGAAAATTATTCCCTGACTTGGAGTCTGGCCAGGGCGCTGCAGAGGGCAGCATCTTGAGAAAAAGCGATCTGGTCAAAACAAGGGATACGCTCATGCTAAACTGTTTAATATAAAATCCTCCTCCTGGAAACAAGACGAACTGTCAGACACTACCACAGTGACCATCCCAAACACAGCAGTAAAGCATTGCATCACGAATGTTATCCCACACTGTGTAATTTCAGACAATAGGCACTAGTTTGTTCACAATGAGTTTGAGCAATTTACCAGGAAATGTGAAAGCTGGTCGAGTAGAGAAAGGAAAAAATTTCCAGCCTATTACAGAAAACCTCGATGAGAAAAAAAAAATAGAGGGAGAGGATCTCTTCCACACAAGATCTGACCAGGTTGATATCGAGATGCATGCCTATAGACCCTGTGTTGTTAGAGCTTTATTAGAGCCAACAGTGAAAGGATAAGTAAGACAAAAATTGAGACTTCCAAAATTCAGAGCATACAATAGCTGATGAACTAGCAACATCTCAAAACTACCATCAGGAGACTCTGTTGGGATCAAATGTAATTTCAAGAGAAATAATGTATTTGTGAGGAAGATACGTGTGTTGATCAGATAAAGCTTCAATCATGTAACACAGCAGTGGCTGGGCATATTATTCACAAATATCACAGGTACACACTTATTACAAACTCAGGACATTAACATGAAGGTGGTACTGAGACTCAGTCGGCAGGATGTGGAAAGGAACACAGCAGACAACCAACCAAGAAACATCAGAACAGACTTTCAAAACACCCTGCTAACAGAAGAACCAAGTACAAGCCAGTCTCTTATCATCACAAGAATAAATTGCATTGGCACCAACATCAAGATGCCTGCAAGGTAAACACAAGACTTTGTACAATACTGGCATGAAAAGAGTAACTCTCTTAAACCCAGAAGAAAACACCTTAATTCTCCAAGTGAATTGGAAGCTCACAAAAACTATAAAGAAAGAACTTAGTGTGAAACGGTGCTAAGTTATATAATTGATGTGAATTTTAAGTGTATAAGAAAGTTCTGCTAACCACATTTAATGTTGCTATTTTAAGTACAGTAAAAAGTACATTAGGAAAGGTGGCTTCCCAAGAAGGGATATTGTGTTTTGATAGGCTGCTTACATGATACATTTATGTCTGATTTCTTCAAAAACTCTGCTTTCAAGAAGTGCCTCATGAGAGAGGACACTATATGTGTAGAAAGGACTAAAACCCAAACTATGCACTGCTTTGTCTCTCTCTCTTTTTGTGCTTGAACATCAAACACCAAGGACATCACTTTTAGTTCACTTTTTTAGCTTACCTGATAACCCTTAACACTTCCTTTCAGGGAAGTGTAACCTCCAGGTGCTGCTTCTTCTACTTTCTTCCCATGAGTGCGTGTCGTGGTTTAACCTCAGCCGGCAACGAAGAACCACTCAGCCACTCTCTCACTCCCCCCGGTGGGATGGGGAAGAGAATCGGAAAGGTAAAAGTGAGAAAACTCATGGGTTGAGATAAAGACAATTTAATAGGTAAAGAAAAAGCCGCACACGCAAGCAAAGCAAAACAAGGAATCCATTCACTCCTTCCCATCGGCAGGCAGGTGTTCAGCCATCTCCAGGAAAGCAGGGCTCCCTCACGGGTA
>NW_008824653.1:1970894-1973337 GCF_000699105.1 Pygoscelis adeliae
ACGTCATATGGTATGGAATATCCCTTTGGTCAGTTGGGGTCAGCTGTCCCAGCTGTGTCCCCTCCCAACTCCTTGTGCACCCCCTGCCTACTTGCTGGTGGGGTGGTGTGAGAAGCAGAAAAGGCCTTGACTCTGTGTCAGCGCTGCTCAGCAATAATGAAAACATCCCTGTGTTATCAACACTGTTTCCAGCACAAATCCAAAACACAGCCCCATACCATCTACCGTGAAGAAAATTAACTCTATCCCAACCAAAACCAGCACAGTGCAGTAAAGATAAAGCTACTAATGTCCTTCAAATGAGATGACAACAGCTGTAAAAGAGAAGGCATTGCCTGGGGTTCTGAAGAGACATGTTACTTATCACTTTCTGCATTACCTGTTAGTGCTGTGCTGATTTATTGCTTTTTTTTCTCTTTAAAGTGGATTTCACATTTTTATTTAGCAGCTCCTTTGGCTTCTGCATGCCTTTGTTTTGTTGTTTATTTTGTTTTATCTGCAGGAACAATGCATGCAGTTTTTCCCATAGTGTTTTTGTACACTGTAACCCAAAATCTAACACTTCCAATTCTTATTGTCTACAACAGAAAATTCCAATATTTTGAATTAACTTTTCTGTTGATACCAACCTCTGCCCAGCATAGGAACAATCACATAGCATGTCTATATGTTGTATTGTGGGTAGACACGAACACTCTGCCAGTGTGCTAAGCCAACCACACTCCACTCAACCACAGTTAGCAAAGCATTAAACCTGACATAATAAGCCCCCCTGATAATGAACCCAAGTATGCTGACAGCAAGAAGGTAGACGACTATCCCACTGCTTACAATGTCCCATTTTTTGCAGCTCAGCAGGGTTATGTCCTCCTACATGTCAAATGAGTGTGCAGCTCACACACCATATCAAGGCACCCCTCTCTGAGAGGAAGCCAAACCAATGGATTCATTTCGTGTATCTACAGCCACTAAATATTTGCAGTGAGCTAAAACACACATTCAGATTACAGCTTTCCTCTGCTAAGACTCATGTTTAAATAATTTTCAACTTCCTTTTTAATTTATGTGCCTTAGAGCCTGCTTTCCAGATTGAATCTTTACACTAGGCAGACTGGATCTATGCTAGAACAGCATGTCTCGTTTCAGCAGGTATCTGGTTGGAGATGTCGCCCAGAAAGTCAACTGCCTTTTGCAGGGGAGGATGAACCACAAGACAACAAAACTGAGTGGCTGAGGACCCCAGTACAGGCAAACACAGTGAGCAGATTTGGATATGTATGGTGTGCCTGGCCAGCAGGGCATTGCCATGGGTGAGCAGACCCTCCGATTCTCAGCCCAGGCATGAAGGACAGCTTGCAACGGGAGGGTAACTAGAGCCAGGCTCAGCCTTCTGAGGCCAGCATTTGCCCTGTCTCAACTCAAATTGAGAAAGACAAGCAAGGAAGCTGCTGCAGATGTCCTGAATTGTTGGCCTGTCCTTTTAGAACAATGTAAATCATGTGAGAGGGATCAGCTGAGGAAGTGAAGGAGACAGGCGGCTCCTGTGCTAACCAATAACCCTGTCAGGCCTTCCCATTACACGTCTCCCCAAACCCCACCAACTGATGCAACACTCAGAGGACAAACAAATCCATTAATTGTTTTCCCCTGAATATGTCACAAACATCTCTTGCCCAGTGAACCACTCTCTTCTGTACACCCTGAAAAATCACTAAGCCAGATTATCAGAACTTGTAAAAAGCATCACATTCAACAATCTTTGCAATACTACAATGGCTGAAGATTGGATCTGGTATGTCTGATGGCTATGGGCAGCAAATTCCAAAAACCCTTTATCATTTCAGTTCTCCCTGTGTGATTTACGTGAGACTGTATTAAATGATGGCTGTTGGTTGTCTGAAGTTTAATTTCCAGAAGGATTGTCTTCAAAGCTCCACCTCCAAAAAGCAACTAAGAAATTTGTTTTCCCCACTGAAAACAGCTCTTGATTTTGGGAAGTATTGGAATTGGTTATTATTAATCCTTCTGTGTGAAAATTATCTCCCACAGGCAAGTAGTCACAGCAGGTACCAACAATATGCACCTACAGACTTCCAGTCACTCAACGTGGGAGCAGAACTGATGAATTTCTTCCTTCGGTCACAATTATTTTTTTCTCTCTGCCTAACTATAGCTTTCTCTGTTAGGAAAGTGATATTTGCTGTCATAGCTTCAGCCTCACTATGTAAGTTAAAAACATGCCCTGTCTCCATTACATGATTACAGGCAGACTTTCAACTCTGATAGTCTATGAGCTAAAGTCAAGGAATGTGCGCCAGCTGTTACAAAACAGTTTTCCTGGAAAATAGCCACCGGACCAGCAGTCAAACTAGGACATTCTACATACAAGGAAGAATAAAATAAAAAAAACACAGCAGTACAACACATGATTTCAATAAAGTCA
>NW_008824653.1:1973382-2000997 GCF_000699105.1 Pygoscelis adeliae
TATACTAACCACTAAATTTGATGATCCATGAACATTCACTGCAAGAAGAGTACTACGGCACTGAAACACTCACCCCAGCATCTTCACTTTCCATTGAAGTCTGTTGCAGAAATTCAGGTGTCTTTCTGTCCTGTCGAAACTTGGATACTTGCTCATCTGAGTATGTGAGGACATCACATTATGTGATGTGTCTCACATCCATCACATGTTCTTTGTTCTCTCATCATCTCCCCATGGAGGAGGAGTATGTGGCGCCAGGCCTCTTGTTTTCCTAGGGATTTTTTTTTTCTGGTTTTGTCTGCACATGTTGCTGCATACTGGATAAAGCAAGGTCACAAAGCATGTCTCACACTTGGATTGGAAGACTGTGAGGCTTGTGATGGTCCTTAGCTTCTTAGGCCTTTGTTTTAATTGACAGTGAGCTTTCTTAAGGCTGTGTTTCCTTCACAGACAAGCTTTACCCAAATGGAAGAACGCTCTCTTGAGCCAGAAGAGCAAAACTATCCGTGTCCACCACCAGAATGCCATTTATGTAGTTTTCTACAAACTTCAGTGGACAAATCCCAGGTGTCCCCTAGAGAATTCAAGTGAGGAGTTGTGGCTTGTGCCCATTTCTGATCAGAAATGACTAAGCCTAATGATCCTCACACTATGAACCATGACAACAAGAGAAAATATAGGTACTGTAGCTCTATTTAATACCCGAAGCAACCTCTGCAACAAATGTTCACACCGTTTAACTTCAAGAGAGAGCTTTGGTGACTAAGTTAAGACTGAACTCCCATGTGTTCAGAGGCTGGGGTTTCGGAGCTAGGAGCCTACTCGTCCTCCTAGATGCCCAGGCTTTTATGCCAGTTTCCTCGTGCCAGCATGAACACAAATCGCATCAATACTAACCACAGACCTACTCACAAAGAAGAATGAACTTAAAGACTCAGCTCCTTCCAGACCATAACGTTATATAAAATCCAGGAGGAGCAGTCGCAAGGTATGACAATACCGCGTGGCCATGATTGCTGGCATATATCATGAGAGGAAGGAGGATGTTTAGTCAGCTTGTCCAGGATGTATTGAGAGCTGTTGGCAGCCGAGAAGGACAGTTTCGGGCAGTCGTCAGGGAAATTGCAGATAGATTAAACATTTTAGAGGGTCCGGGTATACCAGTTTCAGAAGAATGAACAGCTGGGAGGAGAAGGGAACTGTGAGCACTCTCACCGTGGCTGGGAGATGCTTCTCTGGGACCATCTCCGGTTGACACTGTGCATTTTGATGGCAAAGCAAAGCCAATCTGCCATGCAGAACTGACAGTGCAGAAGCCAAGGTGCACAGGAGGGCATTGCTACTTGTTTGGCTTCAGCATTTTCATTATTCTGTTGTGAATTACCCAAAGGAACTGCTGTTCCTGGTGGCTGAGGTTCACAGTGTGGGATTGAAAACCTGTCAAAGAAAAGGGAGAATGTGTGTGTGTATATATAAATACGCATATTAGCTATTCTGAAGATTCAAACCAGAATTAATTGTTCTAGAAACAAAAAAGCTTACATTTAAGACAATGAAAACAATGTCAGGCCACCAAGAAAAAACAGAGAATCACATGTTTAGCATATGCATATCAAGGTTTTTAAAGTTATCAGAAGGGAAGTTCTTTCAAGAAATGCAAAGTATCCTGATTTGGCTTGAACACAAGTATTCCCTTAGAAATGCTAATCAATTAGGTAAAAATCTACAGAAGAATATTTCATACAGATCTTTTGTCCTAGATATGGGTGAAACAGGAATAATTTCATGATGAGATATTTACTATGTTCCCCCAACAGGGCTCGATATAGCATCAGTTCTAGCTCTACTTTCATCCATTAAAGTACCCCCTCATAATTTTTTTCATTAGTACAGGCATGCGCATTTTATTGTACATTGCAAGCATTGTTTCAAGGCATCATATTCATGTTGTGCTTCTAAACATGCACAGATGTGTTTGGACAGGGCAATACAGGTTAATTGTAACTTTACCAGTTATATATTGCAAACAAAACACTGACAATAAAACAAGAGACAGAAAATCAATATGGTGTCAGACAAATTAATTATCAATGGTATATGGAGTTAAAAATAATGGAATGAGATCATCCACTTAGTTATTTTCAATGGTCTGCCTCTCTGCGATCCTCTTTTGAGTTTAGAAAATCCTCCGTATGTCTGCAAAAGCAGAATAATTACCTGTTCAATCAAGTTCCTTTCTCCACCTGCTTCTGCAATGAAAACTCAAACACGCTTCACCACCTCCACTCATAGCCCTTTGCCTCAGATCATACCAATTCCTGCCTTGCTGGGACCTCCTGGCGCTCTTATGCCTTATTATCCCAACTGGGAAATGAGTACTTCCAATTTCCAAATCTTTCCCCCTTCTCCCATGTCCCGCTCAGGTGTCCAGCACTGAAACTCACCTAACCACTCTGCTGATCCTCACCTCCCACAAAGCCCTGCTCTTTCTCACTGCCTTCCCATTTCCCTGGCCTGGCTTTCATTCCCATGCATTCCTCATTCTCCTCTTGCTTCTTTTGGTCTATCCCCTATTTTGCATCTTCCACGTCACCCAGGCTTTCTGAACCTTTTCTTCAAACCTGTTTGAAGGGCTTCCACAGCTCCATCCCACCTGCAGCTCCTATAATCTCCTGTGCTTCATACCTTTAGGCCAGGTTTCCAACTTGAATAATACAGTTACAGACTGTCCCTTTCCCAAGACAAAAGCGAATGTCCTTGGGCCAAATCCTGAGCTGATATGTATCAGCTTGGCTCCCCTGATTTCAGAGGAAGGGTGCAGGCTCAGAGCAGCTCATACAGAGCTTCGCCCTAGGGGATGACTGCAGCACATCACACTGAGAGCTGAGAAGTTCTCATTACCCTAGTAATGGCTATGGCTAGTCCTGCCTAAAAGCCAAAGACGGGAGCTGGTATATTGTGTTTTTATAGTTGTGGGTCATTCACAGTTCTGTCAGATACAAAATAATCACAACAGACTTTGTTTGGCTGTTTTCAAAAACTGGGAATTGCTTGGGGGAAAAGGGGTGAAAAGCAACAAAAGGACTTAATTAAAGCGTATTCACTGAGGTCACCAAGTTATGACACATACATTTGGTTAAACAATTATATTTTTGTTCATTGTTGCAAAAACTGGCAGTTCAGATTTACAAGGCCAGTTTCTGTCTGCTAACTCGGCTGGTCTGCCTAGAGTCTCCCCTAGTGTCAGCATGTGAAAGCAGTGGCCTCCAGTAACCAACATTTACATAGGACAAAATGTGATTTTTCAGGTCCTCCTCCCTCCTGGATTACCAGCCTTTAATTAACAGGACTCAGAGGTCAGTAACTCAGACTTTCTGCATTATGAGACCCTTTCATCAACAAATTATGGCCCAGATCATGCCTCCAGGCACAGCCCCGGGACAGCAGTAGGTGATGACGGTGAGTCAGCCCAGGAGCAGCCCTGGGAGGCTGAGTAGTTCAGAGACAGCCCCAGTGGCATGCAGTCCCCCTCCTGCCCCTTCCTTGGGGCAGAAAGAGCTATCTTAACACCAGCCTCTTCCAGCAGCAGCCTATAGCCCTCCCATGACAGCTCAGCTGTCCCTCCAAGCCACTGCCCACACACCTGCCCGTGGGAGAGGGAAGCAGCTGAGGAGCTCCACCCGTAGCACCACACACCTGGGCACAGGCAGGTTCACAATATCCTTACTCCTCTGCACGGACACATAAATCTGCCCCAACAGGTTTCTCTCCCCAGCTGCAAAATGACTGAAATATTCTGCAGATGATAGCCTTCTGAGCAAGATAAATGAAGCAACAGCCAGGGCCAAACCCTCAGCTGGGGAGATTCAGAGCTGCGCTGATTTGATGCAATATGAAGATTTACTCCCCCCCCCGCCCCCATTTCCCTGCAAACCAAAGCTGTTGTCCAGAAGATTCTTCTTGCAGTAAACTTTGACTAGAGATTATTCTATTGCTTTAGCCATCCTTCTTTTCCACTTTTTTTTTTTTTACACATTTTAACCTGATAGCTTTTAAATAAAAAATTTCAGTGCTTACATAACTTCCAGCGTGCCATCCTGACTGATGAAAGCCAGCGAATCTCAGAGTAAAACCTGTCTGAATAATTGTGCTACAAATGAAGAAATAGAAGACATTTGGCAGAAAGTTGCCAAGAGAGGCTGCAAGATGCCAGATAAAAGCCAGGGATGTATCTGAGGAAACAAGGCAACTGCAAGAGATAAGAAGGCAGATACAGAGATTTAAGCTCAAGAAATAAAGCAGATTTTTGTAAATCAGGACAACGATATAAAGGCAAAGATGAGAGAGGAAACCAGGAAGAAAAACAATATTGAATTTATCAAGACAACACCGAACAAACAAAACAAAACTTGAAAGTACAGTAGTAGGAAGAAAGCGCAAGAGAGGGAAATATAATTTTATTGCAGTGCTGGGAAAAAGACAGAACTCTGTAAGTGACAGGGCACAAATCATTAAAAGGACTGGAGTATTCTACAGAGACTTAGAGTCCTGCGTTTAGAGCAACTAGCCAAGAAAAGGGGTTTTGCCTTCAAAAAGCACCTCTGAAATCACAAATGAATGAAATGCGCGGCCTGACCAAAGCGTACAGTAGGTCAAGGCACTGGCAGGCAGTTGCCTTTGATAGTCCATGGAACAGCCTGTCAGACAGCAGTGCACCCTTTCTGATGTCTGTTTAGTGTCCTGTATAAAAAGAGCTGTTGGTTCCCCTTGCAGAAGATGTTTGTCTCTCTCACAAAAAACACTAGGGCAGTTGGCACAACTGATTCTCTGAGCAGAGATGTTGAGAGCTGACTGGACATAGAGGAATTTTTTTTTTTTATATAATACGGGCCACAGAAACAGAGATATTCTGAATGAACAAATACAGCATCACAGTTGCAAACACACAAGACGGCCCCAACTAGGAGGGCCTTTGAAGGTTGTTTCAGAAAATTTTAGAAAGGTGCCATGAAGCGCATACACCAGCCTATAACACCAGCCATGCAGATTTAACTGTCAGCCCCCGAGTATCACCATAGCAGCAATGTGTGGGATCAGAACAACGGTCTGCATCTTCTTTCTCCAACAGTGCCCAAACACAGGTGCATATGAAGTGTCTAAGATCAAGGCAACACGTACAACATTTCTCTAAATAGTCTTCCAGTCTCCATCCCTTTGCGGCTCAGCAACTTGCTAGGCCAGAGATGGTTTCTGTGTATTCAGGAACCCTCAGAAGGTTTCTCTTCTGTGAGCTTGCAAAGCCTCCCCTTTAAGGAATATAAACCTTCAGAAACATACAGCGAGGAGTTCCGCAGCTTACCTGCACACAGGGTGAAAAACCACTTCTGACCTTCCCCAGCCAGCATAATTTCATCCATCCCTATCCACCCACATGATTTTAGACCTCAGATATCTCTTTCACAGTCTGAAGAGACCTTTTCTTAATTGTCTTCTTTCCATATCTTGGATGTTCCCTGTGGACCTTTTCTGAGTAAGAACCATGCTGAACCACTTGAAAAAACAAGCACCACCAATGGTCTTTGTAGCTGATCTGTGGACCAATGGAAGGCAGTTTCATACCAGGATTAAGGGGGGGTGGGAGGTGTTAAGGACAGAAGGGAGCAGAATGGAAAACATTGTTTGTTTAAGAAAAGGAAAGCGGGGGAGAGTTGAGAGCACATTGAAATTAACTTACTTGGGCCCAACACATGCATAGATATGCAACGCAGGGGTAATAGAGGATTTCTGTACTAGAAGTGGCATGTACAACCAGAAGGGTCCTCCTCAACCCATTTGAAGCCACATGGCTCTGAAGCAGCCCAGCAAAATAGGCAGAAGGTGCCAGATCTCAGACCAGCCCTTCTTCCCTACTGTCTTATCACACTGATCCAGGTTGCCACTGCACCAAAAGCCAAAGCCCCTTAAGGATGGCAGTAAAATATGCCTTCCTCCTAAGGAGCAGGAGGGCATTTCTGAGCTACCTGGGCAGCTTCGTTCCACCCCTAATAATTTACTCTAACCCTAAATTACTCTCAGAGGAGACGATTTTGCACTGCCCTTATCTTAACCTACATTAAACCATCTTTAACCCTACAGCGCCCCTTAATTTTAGTGAGTTCAATCAGAGATTAAGACACTGTTCAGTGCAGGAGTGACCCTACCCTCCATTTTTGCCTCTAAGAATCAAAGCCTGGGAAACTATTTCACAGCTGATACCTGTTACCTCCCCCTCCCAGATATTTAAGAGGCCAGACTATTTGTTGATAGTATTAATTTCTCCTAGCCTAAGCAATCAAGTGCTATCCTGCCTGGGAAGCACAGCAACACTGGCAGAGCACTAATGGACAAACACTTAGAGAAAACCAAGACAAAATGCTTGCAAATCCTTAAATCTTCTTTAACATCACCTGCAACCGTCTCCCACAAACACCACAGTAATTGCTAACACTGTGGGTATGGGCTCCAATTAGGCAATCTGCAGAGGGTAAACACTTGAGCCAGATCTTGGAGCGTCTGCTGATTTTTGGCAGCTACAGATCTGGCCTGGTCGTGTTTACCTGCGACAAAGGCGAGAAAGAGTATGTCATATACGTCCTGTTAGCATTCGAGCAAACATCGTGTTTAATATTAGAAGCCGGTATGCATGTGGTTGCTTAGGAATGAGAAACATCCCTTCGATATGCCCTCCAATACGCACCGGGTTGCTGTGGGATGTTTTTGTGCATTCTACTTTAGCAGTTACCAGGGTCTGGAGTCCATGGGAACATGACATTGTAATCTTGGTCATGTTTTATTTATGGAGAGTAGTGCAGTAGATAGGGTGTGTTAACAAACAAAGATGATTGCTTCAGGGGCACTCTCTCGTCCTGAGGTAATTAAGACAAAGTAGTTTCACTGGTTGGGGGATTCATACTGCAGACAACCTTTCCCTTGCTAAAATGATCTGCGGCAACCGGGCCAAAAAGGCTAAATCAGAAGCAACATGGGTAGTGCTTTATCTTTGGTTAAAGGTGCATCATTAAATGGCACTGGCATAAATTATACTTCTTAAAAATCCATATAACATTAAAAACTACTGAGAAGAAAATGTCAGGCTCAGAGATGTGCAGATTTTCAGCTGGAGAAATATCTAAAGAATTGCTGCTGCAGCCCAGCACCCCTTTCACGGCCTGAACTGAAAACAGTGACTGTCACCAAGGCCACCCTAACCACAAACCCTGAGAGATGCTGGCCTGACAAAACATGTAAACTCGGAGTCAGGCTCAGCTGTCAAAGAATCTTAGCATCACGAGGGAAATCTATTCCACCATCAAAGGTCACAACTCAGAGACTTATGGCTGCTCACATTTGTTGGTTATTTGCAAACTGTACAGCTGTGATCACAGCCCTGCAGTACTCGCTCCAGAGGACTCACAGAAATACGCACAAGGCACAGCGCAGGTTTTGCCAGGAAATACACTAAGACCCTCCTCCTTGCCCATTGCCACTTCTCCCTTCTTTTGTCTCTAGCCCCATCCCTTCCACTGCAGCAAGTCCAGTAGGAAAACTCCCCCCAGCTCTTTCTCGCTGCCCATAGTAGGTCAGGCTCTCCTGGTGATGGGCAGGTGTGTTGGTTGGCTGAGGTTGGGCTGATCCCTTGTGGTTCAACACAGTCATGCTGTGCTCCCCCCAAAAGCGGAGGATGGCCTTGCCCCTTGCAGTTTTTAGCTGACGCATTGAAATCAATGAGAGATTTTTCACTGACTTGGACAAGCTCTGTCCAAGGGTGAAGCTTGTATGGAAAAACATCTTTTCTTAGACCTTCAGATGTTGCTTGCCATAACAACACATCTACCAAAGGATGGATGTTCCTTTAGGATGAGGAACAAGATCAAAACCCACCAGAGTTGGACTCAGAAGATCTGCACAAAACTTCTGGTTACTTCACAGAGTTTTTCGTACGACCTTGAACAAATAACCTTTCTGTGCTTCAGATCCCCATTCACAAAGCTACTACAATAAAATTTTTTTCTCTTACTGTTTATATGTGCTGCCCAAAGATATTAAGTCTCTCACAAAGCCAGAGGTAGCAAGCTCCAGAGTTGCTTTTCTGAGACAGCTATAGGCATATGGGGTATTTTAGAGGCGTCAACAATAAAGTATTTCATTTTCAGGATTCCCCATCTTTCACTAATAGGCTACATTTGCTATGTAGGATGCTTACAGCAGTGCTGCTGTCTTCTGTCACCATTAACCCAGAAGAGTGGTCTGCTCAAATGAGAGACAATTTGAAAGGAAAGAATAAATACACTTAATGAAACCTGACAGGTACCTTTCACACCTTTCCAGGGAAAGACATTAATTGCCCCCTTTGCTTTTAACTGTCCTACGTTGATATTTTAAAATAGATCAATATAGTATAAAACCAGTATCTTGATTGCTTGAACTGTATGTTTAATTAGGCTAATTTGCATTTTTCTCTGAGTTGAATTAAGGGCTAAATTCAGGTCTGGTGGAAGAAGGAGGAGCTCTTGCAAAGGTTATGTTGCACTAGCTTACATCAGGTCTGAATTTGGTTCACATGTCTCTACTTATGTTTGATAAATCCTGGGTGAAGGCAAGTGTTGCCATTGAACTCCCTTGTTTAGTAAACATTTTAAAAAATCTTTGCTCTTTTAAGATGTCAATCAAGGGAGCCATGACCACTGGTTTGTGAGGAAAGGAAAGGATTGCCGAGGAAAGGAAAGGATTGCCAAGGAAAGGATTTGAGAGTTGCATAAGGTGAAATTCCCTGTGAAGGTCCAGTGGATATGTTTCTTCTTCCAGGTACCATGGAGGCATATGAAACCATAGAGGGGAAGAACATCTTTACAACATGTTTTTCCCTACTTGAGAAGAGTTATCTCCCTCCTTCACTTTGGCTCCTTCTTCTGCTCTTTTTTGGATAAACTATCCAAATGCTTTCAATATTTTTCTCATCAAACATATGCTATAGACTTCTGATCATTTCCTTTGCTCCCTTCAGGATAACCCTCCAACTGGCCTAGATTTTTCTTGAATTGTAAGAACTGAATCCACAGCTGGATATCCAAAGTCTTCACCAATGCTGGCCGGAGTAGACAAGACTACATCATGTCATTTGCAGGCTACTCTCTCGTTGATACACCCCATGGTGGTATCTGCCTTTTTTTGCAACAGTATGTTGTTGTCTCCCTGTCACTTGTGATCCTTCATACACTTTTTTTCTTACCAACAGCTGTTTAGTGAATCTAGTGAGATATTAAAATCACTTTGAACACCACCACCAGCTCTGAACACACTTTCGATCTCTCCCAACTTGGTTTGGTGTGCAAATATAATAAGTGTTGTCTCCAGCCCAACATCCAAGGTTTTAATGAAACATTGCACAGAACTTGCTCCCAGTCCTGACCCCTTAAAACATGCTCTGTTTTGAGAGTGGGTCCTCCAAGATGGCTTTGTTCTCCTATGGCTGTATGTTTCTTTCTCTCCCAGAACAGAAAAGGTACCCTGAAGAGAAAATCAGGAGCATGTAGGAATTCAAACAAACTGAAATATGATGTGTGGCTGGTAGACACAGAGGCAAGCCAAACAACACTTTATTTGTAGGTATGCAGGTTGTTCTAGTGTCCTTTGTGCTCAGAGGATCTGAATTCCTTTTTGCTTAAGGTCCTATTTTGCTTAAGCAGCTATCATGTGGGAGAACTGCAGAAGCAGATCACCAATCCTTTTGGCCAGGAGCAGTTCACAGGAACCAAGAAACTTCCCTTGAAGCACAATTACATGTACAAATTAGTTCACATCATTAACAGTTTAGGGAGAAGGCAACGTCCAGTCTTGCCTGGCCAGAGGAAGAATGACCAAGATTTCATCTGTGGGAAAACAGCATGGTGAAGTGAAACATACTGGTTTTACACTGAAGAATCACTCACCACCAGAATTAAAGTGGTAACATGAAAACACATCTGAATACGCAGCTAACAAAAGAAACAGTTTCTAAGTATGGAAAATCATGTGAATTCTGTGGCCAGAGTTTCTGCATATCAAGACAAGTACATACTTCTGGGAAAAATTGCTTGAGAGATTACATCAGACTGAAATGACAAAAAAGCTACTTAATTCTGCTAGCTGATCATTCACATACATCACAGAAATTCCTACTGACATGCACAGTCTACTTAATTTACCAAGAGCTACTGCTTCCTACTACTTTTTTTGAGGATTGACTTACTGGGGAAGTCACACTCAGTATCACAAAGTAATCAAGGTAATTTGGTTTAAAACACTTCTTGCTTTAAAAAATCTGAAGAACTTCTTAGTCTTTTTGAAAAATATATCAGATAGTAAAACCATTTACCAGGCTGGGGAGGATAGCACAAATTTGAAAATAACTCTCAGGTGATAAGTAAGTAAGCCTAGCTGCCTTGGCACAAAAGAACAATGCTGATTTACACCAGGCAATGTCCCATTATGGTTTGCTCCCCCACAAAGTAGAATTAGAAAATGCATTTCTCTAACTTGCTACTAAAAGAAAAAAAAATCTGCTTTCAGATCCAAATCTGGGAAGAGAATCCATCTTCATGGACATATCCCCATCTCCATTGGTCATTATCCCTGTTCTGCATACATCTGCTGTGGAGCATCAAAGCATCATGGATGGACAAGACATTCTGTAGCCATTGTCAAACATTTATTGCAGAACAAGATGTGCCAATTGAAATTGTACTGCTGAGGTCCTCTCCTCTTCTCAGACTAGCTTGGTCTGTCCTGGTTAAACTACCTGCCTTTGCACTGGAGTGGATGAGGAGCACCCATGTGAGCTATCCTCCAGCTCTTTTATAGAGAGGATAAACTATTGCAGAGGAGTAAACTGCAAATATTTCACATATCAAACTTCAAAACTAGCACATACATAGAAACATTTTCATTAGTGATCATTTTTCATACAGAGATGTGACTTTTGACTCAAAATGTGTTTTCCTCAACCAGAAATTTCATGTTGTTAATCACTGGTAGTTTGGGCGTTTTAAATAGCTACGATTTCCTACTATTATTTCAAGAGTCTTTGCAATGAGCCAAATTACGGATCTAAATTTGAACCTCCTGCAGGTAGAGAGATTTCCACCAAGGTGTCACTCTGAGAGTTTCTCAATAGGACTACTGGAACAGTTATGAGCTGTATTGATCTGGAAATGACTCTGCAGTCTTTCATATCTAGTGAAATCATTAGATCACTGTCCCGGCCATGCACTGTTTACCCTGAATTTGTGCTACCTGTTGGATACTATGGTGGGTTTCTAGACCTGAAATATGGGGAGTTAGGAGTTATGTCTCTCTTTAGGAAAGATGAGGCTAAGCCACAAACTGAGATAGGATGAGTCTGGCATTCCAATTTCTCTATGTTCAAAAATGTTCAGACATTAAAAGTAATAATTTAAGACATTGGAATATCAGCAGAATAATATCTATGACAGGAATTTTTTTCTAAAGTAACTTTGGACCACTGCCTTATTTTCAAAAGTCATTTGGAAATGCAAGGCTTGTTAAAAATCAGTGGGTCTTAGAACTCAAGTTACCTCTAAAATGGGATTTAAACTCCCATTTCACTTAGGTATTTTGAAACGTCTAACAGGCTTGATTCATCAATGATCCTCCAACACATTCCTTTCATCTGAACATTATTACCATGTGAAACATGATTTTCTCCCTTGTTTATACCTCTTAACATCTCCTTCCCTCTCCTCCTCTAATTCTGTAATTGTATCATTTCATTCTGTCAGTCATTTGGGGGTATTTTGCAGGAATGGTGCTTTTCTCAGTGAAGCTGTATTATGTTACATCATTGCTAAGAATTCAAAGTATTCTGTGAGAAGTGCCTGGTTTCTGATTAGATTGCTGCAGCCACATCCTGAATAGAAACTACTATTGCTTTCAATATCAATTTTCGCTGTTTTTGCTGATGGTTCACATCGGGAATATATCATATGAAGACTTTACTCCTTTGGCCTCCTTCTTCTCTCCAAAAATTTTTCTCACCATCACATCACAGAGAGTTAAATGATGAGAGTTTGTTCTGGAGTGTTTCCATGTCTGCTCGGCTTTTGTAATTTATCTTAGTTTTACTCATCTCTCCACATTTCACAGCAGCAGGAAGAGTGAAGCCCCACATCCCCCAAACACACAGGTAGTTATATCTATCTTTTCATACCAATTAATAAATATAGTGAGAGAAAGAATTATAAACATACCTCCTAGTGGTACTTTGGTACTGTGGAAACTTCACATGCCCCAGATTAGTCTGGCTAGTCACTGAACTTTGCTTTATGATCTATTGGTTTCTAGTAAAAAACAGCATCTTGGGGATTTTAATAGTGTCTACTAGAATGTTATATGGACATTGCCCACATGCAATGGCTACTTCAGTTGTGATTTCTAGAGGGGAAGCAAGAGGTCTTCATTTATCACTGTAATATCCATTTTAAATCAGCTTTGCTAAAGTAACTGGCAATCTTGAGGATATAGCGCTGTGGGCTAAAATGAGCTCAGTTACACTTTGTAATTAGGAGAAATTCAACTGAAATCAGTATTATACTCTAGCTTTCTATAAGTACACTTGAAATTTGAATCTGAAGTTATGTACACAGAGATGTATACATTGTTTTTATATACTCACACATATAGCTTGTTAGTCATTGGACATCCGTTCCTTATGCTTAAAACATTTTTGAAGAGCAATGTGTATTTTTTGCATTATTGTAATTCCTAGCCAGTTTATAGGAATCATTAAAACATTATTGTTTTCCTTCACATTTTCATTAAGTTTGATGTTCTCTGATGATACCTATGACTTCTGCCATAATCAGCACTGGTACATGCCAACTCTACATGAAAATATGTAAATGGTCTTCACTTGCACAGGAGGTATTTCACAGGCATCCTGACAAAATAAGAAATAAATAAAAAGATACACATAAAAGGAAACCTACGTCTAACTTTTGTGCAGAAAAAGTAATCTGTAAATCAGTAAATTGTCTGTATAATGCAATGGGCTTCTGATTAGTATGGGAAATAGAAGAATTAGAACTTTTTTTGGAACTAACATCACCCTCAAACTACAGACCAACCAAGTCCTGAAGCATGTGCCCGCTTTTAATAAATGTACCGTGTTGTTATATCCTGTGATTAAAGCCACGGGCAAATGGACAGTGACAAAACTGGATGAAGAACCTTTTCTTACCACCCACTTTTTTTTCCAATGGCTAGATATAAAATTATATTTAATTCTGTTCTGCATAAGGTCCTGTTTAGGAAATGTACTGAAAGGAATAATCTTGCATTGATAGTGGATGGGCAAAAGGAGTGAATAGGTCTTTTCCATTTCTAAGATGTGCGATCCCAGAGAATGGTCTGTCATCTGTCAGACAGTGAAATGTATGTTGTCATTGAGTAGCTAAAGGTCAGTGTTTAGCTGAGCTAGGAGAATAATTCAGAGCAAATCAACTATTAGGCAAATGTTGCCTCTTTTTTGCTTACAAGTTGTCTGCAAATAGATCACAATTTTCTCAAATATATTCATTATTCAGAATTATTTCCTGAATGATTTTGGTGTATAATTATTGGTCTGTTCACAAGCCTTTCATTTTGAATGCTCAGTTTTCAAGCTGTTTTAACTGGACGTACAGATCTCATGGTATCTTTCTGTCCTTTGATAGGGTAAATGGAACTCTTTTTGACTCCACTTTCTGGTGGAAACATCTCAATCGTGGAGTTAGAGTTCAATGGCCACTGCTATTCTGTTATATGTTCTTATCATCTATGCAAATTTTTTGTATGTAATACCACTAAACCAGGTTCAATCCCATGGAATACTTATGCAAATCAGGAGTAAATCCGTGTGAGGAATAAGGCCCTTGAGAAATTAAATCACCTTTATAACAGGTTTCTTCATTATAATAAATACAATGTTGACTTAAAGTACCTCTCATTTCATACCAAAGTTTGAACTCCATTGGTTTCATTTGGATTTCACAAAGATTTTTCTAAACCTTTTGCCTTTCCTAATTATAATAGAGTTCTTGGGTTACACAAGCATGTGTGAAACAGGAGTATCCAGCCCAAGGATGCTGCAAAAAGACTCATTTGGATTTAGCCATTTACAGCCTTGTTTGTCTGATTTCTCACATTTCCTCTGTCAAAAGGGCCTAATCCTGCTTTTTCCCTCATGCCAATGTGTGTGAGTAATCAGGGGTCTGACAGACAAGCTCTAGCAGATCCAACAGTGATGAGTTAAGGCATTACCACTACCAGGCGGTCCGTGCTTCTCCTTGTTGGGCAGATACCACCTCCCCTAGCAAAGGCGGTGGACAGAAAGTCCCCTCATGCCTCCAAACTCTCCTCCTGGCCACAGGCCAGGATGCACAGCAGCGGCTCCTGCCGCTAAATCTTCAACCACATCAATATCTGCAAGGTTTGCAACGCCTTTAAAACTGACAAAATGACACAGCGGTGTAAAGCTCCACTAAAGTGAAGTCATGTTTATGGGGTGTCAAAAATACCCCATTCAAATGCAAACTGTACAAAATTTAGAAGTAAAATGTAACAGCCTTTACAGCTCACTGCAGACAGCATTCAAAACGAATGTGGCATTTTGGGAATTACAGCATGAACTATTGCCCAATATAATTGTCAGCGTCGGGTTCTGATTTCATTTTCACTGGTTTTTCATGAGTGCAACTTTTCAAAGACTGTAACTTTTATATCACTCTGAAGCCTTGATCCAGCAAAGCACTTACACACATACCTAAATTTAGATTGTAGATTCAGGGAGCCTGAGATCAGGAAGGGACCATCTGTAGGAGCTCTTCTGTAGCTCAAACCACTTAGTTTCCCCTCCTGACTTCCGAGTTGAGCCAAATACTTTAAAGTCCAGGAGCAGTTCCTTTGAAATGAATTTCAATTACCCACCTGCTTTGAATCACAAGCCTGTTACATGGTTTGTTGGACCAGGGCCTCCAGGAAATCAGAATCTGGTCTCCGACACTCCAAATCTTTCCTGAGCTTTCCAATAATGGTTTGAAAAACAATTCTCTCATTCAAGATTTCCATGCATTTGCTAACAGGTTGGCTTGATAAAGAATATCAGGACAGTGAACTGCCTGTAGCTGTCAGCTCTTATCCTCAAACTGCAAACTGTGCAAAATTCTGCCTTTAACTGTGCATGCCTGTGTCCCTAGCTGAAGAGGAGGAGCAGATGTTTAGCTGAAGTTACATTTTAGTGCTTCTCACATAATAATACACAGTCTGTGGCCCAAATTCAGCTCCTGGTTAAATCAGTAAGTGTTCTCATAAGTATTTATGTTGGCATCCAAGAAGCAAAACACATTAACAAACTTAGGTGCACACAGCACACAGTTAAGTTTATGGGGATGGAAAGAAACACAAGAGCAAAGCTCTTCTCACCGTCCTCAGTAAACTGCGCTAATCGCCCCAAACGTCACGTGATTTCATATGAGAAATTTGACTGTTTCAAACATTATTCTACCATTTTCTCTCAAGAACCCTACTCAGGAAATACTTTACATTATATTTAAGTTCAAGGGACATAAGCAGGACTTGAGCGCCTGCTTAGCATCACGCAGGTGCTCATGTGTCCTCCCCGAACAAGAATTCTCTCCTGACTGACTCCCACGAGAACCGACAGAAAATACTGCACGAGCTCTATCATCTGTACTAAAGCTTCAACTCCTCACTCCCTTCTTTTTTCCCCTTCCACCCCTCAATTTCAAAAAAACAGGAAAGACAAGATTTGGAGATCAAGTCAAATGTCCAATTTATTTTTATAACTTGAAACTGGAACAAACGTTGTTTTGAACGAGCGTACAAATGAAATGGTAGACACATGCTGAACTCAACATTGTGACAATAAGGGAAAAAAAAGAGGCCAAAAATCTTGTACAGAGAATAAAAGGAACAATAAATATTTCACTAAGCCATATTGAAATGACCTCCAGCCATCTCAACATTTTATCCATAATAAAAAAAAAAGTGCTCTCGTTTTTTAAACAGAGCACAAATACCAAGCAATAATAAATAGTTCCAAACTTGTAGTAAAAGACAAAACCTCCAAGTAAACAACAAAAGCTCATACAATAAGTAATAGAAAAAGGTAATAAAAATATTTTGCCTTGCCGGTACAAATGCAAACAACTTAAATCAACGTTACTTTGCTTTGCAGTTCTAAAATACAAAGAGCACCATAAAAATGAGTTTGCCTGTGATAAACAAAACCTTGGACTGTCTTTTACATAGGACTGGGATGAAATGCTGATTTTTTGACCCTTTCCTTAAAAATCAGTATTTTTCTTTCTAAAACCAGGTTCTCGGACCTGTCCTGTTGCCAAGGGAGTCGACTGGAGTTTTGCTCTGGACTTCAAAGGCAGCAGGACTAGACACAACGGAAGTAATAAATTCAACCTTAAAATAATAATAATAAAAAACTACTTAAATTGTGAAGAGAACTATGGCAGCATTCTAGCTATTTTATGTCTATGTTATATTGTGCTTATGGCCTAGTAAACTACAGTTCTTCTAAGCAAGAAGAAAAGGAGGGCCATTTCATTATCACTGCAGTCTGCAGAAACACAACCCTTGTGCTTTTGGGTGACTTATTGTTAGTTTCAGTGATTTAAGTCACAAAATTAGACAACTGCTGGTGTTAGCTATCCTGGATAATTAAAAACAACAGGGAGACCAGAGCTCCTAAGCAACTTACACTAAAATGAAAGGTTAAATTCTTTCTTAAATCAATGAATTGTGGACCAAAAATACGTGGTTAACTTCTGATCTTTGTTACACCGATGCATGTCCAAGGGATTCTGCTGAGTTCTGTGACATGACTCTGGATTTATATGAACGCCAGAGACCTGAATTTTCACCAAACAGTGAAAATGTGCCTTTAAGGGACCATATTCCAGCCTCAGCTACACTGGAGTTATCCAGGACTAAGTGATGAATAATTCCTGATTTATATCAGTTTAATTGAGATCCAGAATTTGTCCAGAAGTCTTAAGGGTACATTGTTCAAGCCAGGAAGACATATATCTATCTGTTCAGTAGCTGAACCAAATTCTCTCTGCTGTCACACTTATGCCTCTCCAATTGCTCCAGCAGTTCTGCACCGATGAAAGCAGAAGAAGAATTTGGCATGGCAATACTTTGTTTTGTTGTTTGTGTTTTAGTTTTACCGTCATTTCCTGCAAGAGCGGTGAGCATTTTCTCCTTCTCCCCTTCACTAGAGCATCGGTGCCTCTTCTGCCACCTGTCTTCCCCTCGACCCAAAAGGGAGAGAGTGTGAGAGAGAGAGAGAGAAAGAACAGCAAAGAAGAGAGAAATCAAAAGGCACAGGATTTCATCCCAGTCCCTCAAACATTCAGAAATTTATGGAATGTACAATTAGGACTGAACAGCAGCAAAGCAGCTAATAACATGGACTGGCAAGACCTGTACACGGAGTAGGTCCTGTTCTGACAGGGAAGAGGAGGGCTGTGCCTGGACCAATTTTATTTCAATCCGGTTACAGCTGTACCAACAGCAGCCCATTTTACCATTTTATGTCAAAGTGGATGCAACAGCTCTCGCTCTTTGCTGTAAAACGACTTTCTTCCAGAGGGCAGTGGCAGGGGGTGTGTGGGGAGCAGTGAGATGGGGACGGCCGGGAGAGGGAAGATGTGTTGGACATCTTCTTGTTTGGAAGGGGGGGAAAAAAATCTCCTCTCTCTCTCTCGAATCTGCGGGGAAGCTGTGGGATGTCACCCCAGACACCTTTACGGGAGCTGAATTTCATTTCACACGAATAGGCAATAACCATCCAGCCTGGTTCAACCATACCTGGTAAAACCTTGATGCAAGGGGTCCAGGCAACTTTGAAGTTATTTAGAGCCCTGTGGGAACAGCACTTTTTTGTAGGCCATTTCTGACAAAAAAAATATATATACAACTAAAATTATTTGTGAACAACAACAACAAAAAAATTAAAAATAAAAAAGCACTTAATTATTTTGTTTTGTTTCTTTTACTCAAAGGTCGTCTAACAACCCCCTTTTTTTCTGTACAATAAGGACTTCACATACAAATTTTTTTTTATTTTTGCAATATTTTATCCTGCCAAATTAAAAAAATATATTATGGCAGCCTGTTTGTTTGTTTTTATTTTTATTTCCAAATTCACTAACAAAAAGGTACATTAAATCCCTTTAAAAGGACAAGCGTACAGTTAAAAAATTACAAGCTTCAGTAAAAATACAGCAAGTGCCTACATCATATGAATCAACCAATATCAATATCCATTCCAGAAGGGGAAGGGAAGGGGGGAAGGGGAGAAAAAAAGAGAAAAATAGGTACAGGTCAGAAACGTGATTTTTTTTCTGCAAAGCAATAACAATATTAAGCACTTTTTTCTACTTACTTTTTCTACATGGTGTAGCAATCACCTTTTAATCCCCAAATACAAGATTCTATACATTTTTTGAAATAAAAATTCAACACCCAAGGCAGAAAAAAATTTACTAAAACTCAAGACTTTACAGTTACAGTGACAAGAACAAATTTATAGACCCACCATTTAAATTTTACTGCAACATTTTCAAGGAAAAAAGAAAAGTTTTTTTTTTTTTTCTTTCTGGTTTTGTAAAATGCCCAGGCATTCTCCATTATTACAAATACTGGTCCACTTTTACAGTAATCAAGAAATTTTAATATATATAATATATACTAAAACCCCGTCACCAAAAGAAAACAATATACACATGGCCATTATGGCATTTTTTAATAACCTATTAAGCAAACTTTGAAAAAAAAAAGATTGCTCAAACACACATACACACAATTTCTTTTTTACCCTTGTATGTATTCAATACTGTAAACGTATTTTAAGACAGAGTGCACTAAATTTAACTTTTAAAAAAAATTAGCCGTTGTTCCTGAATTGTTTTTTCTCATTCAATGATAACAACTTGTAATTTGTGTCATTTGAGTTTTAATTCAGCAGTAAATCATTTCCATTCCATTTCCTAAGCAGCGTTGTCCTGAAAAAAAAAAAAAGGCTGAGAATAATTCAGCTAATGGATGTCCGAAGTTGTGCTGGGTATGCATCTTCATTTGATTGGGTCTTATGGCATTTTCATGTCCACTATCTTCAACCAGTAATTTTTTTTTAAGTAAATGTGGCTCTTTTTTTCTAAAGAATGTACTTTTCTTGTTTTACTTTTTTTTTTAAAAGTCTTTTCATTTCACAAAAACGTTTTGCATTTGTCTCAAGAGACTCAAATAGGAAGATCAGTTTTCAAGGCACTCACGTCAAATTGAATGGCAGTAGAAAAACTGTCCAATAAATTATTTTTATTTATTTTTCTTTATAGTGCCAGTATTGTGAATGCCATGCTTAGCAACACTGACACTTAATCTCAGCTGTTCCCTTACAGTTTAACCCACCTTTGGGCCAAGTAGAAGAATATGATGTAATTTCTTGTTGAGAAGCCATTTTTCTCTTAACCACAAACAAAAGCTTTAAAGTGCGGGTCAACATAATTAAAATCTCTAACCATAATCGTCCACTGTTTGCTAATATTAGTCGTAAAAGGCTTTAAAAAATTTGGAATTTGAAACTAGAGCAGGTGCATTTTTCTTTTCTTTACTTTTTTCTGTCATAATGCTTTTATCTGAATACAGTTCCATTCTGTTCCTAATTAAGTCAAGGGGAAAACTCTTACCGACTTCAATAGGAACAGCATCTTGCCAAGACAGGTAAATGAACTAGAATTTATTTTTCCCTTCCTTATAATAACATCATTGTACATCATATAAGATAGTTCCAATATTTCTATTCATAAACCAAATGGCTACGAGTTGAGGCTTTTCATTGAGAAATTCACACTTTCCCATTCTCTAGTAATTATTATGTTAACTACAGCAAATCTGGACTGAAGTAGATGTCCTGAGCTCAAATTTATGATTTTGTGGTTTAAAAAGAAAAAAGACAGCATTTGGCTCCTCCAAGGTTTGAAAGAATATTACAATACTCAAGATGTACTTTTACTGTCTCTGGGAAGAGTGGCGGGAGGGGAAGAGGGAGGGAAAGACACCCCAAAAAGTGATAAAATGGCACCATTATGTTGCCATAGCTTTTAGCAACAAGAAGAAACTATCCGATAGTAATGCACAATTAAGAAAGTTTTGAATGTAGCTGCCTTCTGCACCTATGTCTTTTTTGTTGCCATGATTTTAGTGATGAAATCCATCTAGAAAAGGCCTCTATCGTCAGTGACATTGTCAGTGCTACATATTCGATCCAATTCCAAAAGAAAGTGCTAATTTTAAAGATTGTTATCCGCTGTACAATTTTGTTTTCCCTAATCTTCGAGGTTATTTAAGAAGAGGAAAGGAAAAAAAAAGAAAGAAAAAAAAAGAAAGATTTCTGTTCAAATGCTGGCTTCTTCACAAGAAATTACACATGCTTAGCTTAAATTTCAACAAAGCAGCGGCCCAAAAATTATAATTTAAAAAGATATGTTTCTCCCCTACAATGCAAGTAATCTCAGGCTACGACTGGGTAAAATTAAAAAGGGATACCCAACAAAATTTTAAAAGAAATTTAAACAGAAAGAATAAAAAAAAGTACCTGCACATGCCAAAAAATTACAAAAACCCAATAAATACAGAAATTATTGCACAGTTAAAAGGCTCCACAATTTTTACTGCCTTAATCAACCCTCGGGTTTAATAGAACTTTGTAGACACAGGTTATATTTTAAGTGCCAAAGACTGGCACCTACCATAGTTATGCTAAGTTATGTTTACGGAGGCAAGTTAGGTCATCTTTTCTCAGTTGGCAATAGTTAAACTGTACAAATAAAATGTTACCTAGACCCCTGAAATTTAACCTAGCGGGGGCGGGGGGGGGCCTTAGCTTCTTTCTGCCTGCTCAATTTTGACGTCATTTGTCAGCAAATGTTCTCCATGCCACTTTTTCATGTGTTTCTCCAGGGTGCTGTAAACACTGAAGGGCATCTGGCAAATGTCGCAGCGGTAGACCTCCTTCCCTATCTGGCCATGCGTTTTCATATGGCGCGTCAGCTTACTGCTCTGGGCACATGCATAGTTGCAGAGCTCGCATTTGTAAGGCCGCTCTCCAGTGTGGCTCCGACGGTGCACCGTCAAATTGCTGCAGTTCTTAAAGACCTTGCCACAGTACTCACATGTATCGCTCCTGCGCCCTTCCTTCGAACTGGGTCGCCCGGGGCCGGGACCGCTGATGTGGGGGGTGCTGCCTCCGCTCGCTGTGCCGCTGCGCCCTGAGAGCCCCCCGTCCAGCATGTCCCCCGGCGGGGTGGAGAAACGCAGGCTCCCATTCTCCGACGAGTGCTCGGAAGAGGTCGCGAAGGGGGATTGTCGGGAGTCTGTGAATCCGAGGAACGGATCCTTCATGAAGTGCCGCGATGCTGCGTACCCTACCAGCCACTGGGAGTAAACGTTTTCGGAAGGTATTATCGTTGCTGGTGGCAAGTCCAAATCTTTCTCTACCTTTATTCTTTTAGAGGAATTGTTTAAACTGGGGCTCGTGATAGGCGTCGGCTTGCGGGGGAACAAGTTTGGGAAGGGTTCACCCGGGCCAAAGTTTCTTCCGTTGACCGTCCCTTCCTCAGTGCGGTCCAGCTCTCCTACTACTGAGTCTTCGTCGCCTGGATCTCTCTGACAGAGGTCTCGAGGACACAAGTCTCGCTGGTCAGAAGACCTTTTCATGAAGCTACTCCTCTTCTGTTTTTCAGCTAGCATGTCATTATATTGCTGGATGGCACCTAGACTTACATTCTCGATGACTTTTCCCAGGACGAGGGATTTCTCATCCGGCAACGACTTGGAGCCATTTTCTCGGTTACGACTCAGCTCCGAGTCCATACTGAAGCTCGACTCTGGCCGGCTTTCGTTTTCGAGCTCCTCTTCCTCCTCCTCCTCCTCTTCCTCTTCTTCATTGTCATGGCCCAGGGAAGGATCGCTCTCATTCCTGAAATCTGCCTCACTGGATTTCAGTCCCTCTCCAGTGAGCTCACTTGTGCCCGGCTCGGGGGAACTAGTGGTGGACAGTCCATCATCTGACCTGCCCGTCATGGAGCCAGCTTTATGCATATGCGTTTTCATGTGGCGTTTTAGCTTGCTGGCCTGGGAGCAAGCGTGGTCACAGAGCTGACACTTGTAGGGCTTTTCTCCTGTGTGACTGCGCCGGTGCACGATAAGGTTACTCTGGAACTTGAATGTTTTCCCACAAAACTCACAGGACTTGCTCTTGGCCTGAGGCTGGGGAGGCGTAGTGCTGCTGGGGGGCATGGGGGGCAGTGGTGGGGTGCTCAAAAAAGGTGATTTAGGACTCGGCTGGAAAGGATTCAACAGGCGATGCATAGGGTTGGTGCGACTGGGCGAGACTGGCGGAGGGGTGGAACTGTTTCCTGCCAGCTCTCGAAGCCTTCTGGAAAAATCCATCGCTGGGGACTCAATTGCCATGGGGTTTAAACGCATAACTCTGTCAAAGGCACTGGGATGCTGGGCAACTAACCCCATTTCTTCGGCACTAAGGCGATGTGGATCCAGATGATGACGAGGCGGTGGGCTGAACAGCGGAGGCGTGTTTGGGAGCCGACCCTCACCAAAGCCAGGGTGTTCACGCAAGATGGGTCCTGTCATCCGCAAAAGATTGAAAGGGTTGTTGTCTCCAAGGAAATTCATCAGCGGGGACTGTGCAACAGTCTCCGGTCCCAGAGGAGGAGGGATGGTGATGCGTGGAGTAAGGGAACTGTTTGAAGGGCTTGTTTCCAGGTAGATGCGGAATCCATGTGTGTTCTGGGCATGCTGAAGCAAGAACCAAGCGCTATTAAAAGGCTGCTTGCATGTTGTGCAAATATAGCTTGAAGGCTCATCTTTACCTATAAAAGAAAAACAGAAAGAACACTCAAAAAATAATACAGCAGAGAACATTTAAATACAGTTGGCATGCATTTTATTTTGCTAACACATTTCCTCCTTGGCATTTCTGAAAGAAGGACTTAATTGCAATGTATTGACTGATATAAGTTGTTGAACAGCACATTTACTCACCACACTTATTCACTTAACATGTATGACAAATATCACACATACGCATTGGTGCTATATAAGTTTTTATCCTCTAACTTGCAAACAAAGCCTTCCTTTATGATGCATAAGGTTCCAAATCCTTTCACGTGCTTATTCCACAAAAAGGAATTTGTTTCAAGGGATTTATGACTACAGCCGAAAACCGAGGAAAATGCAGTGTGGTAGGTTTTACAAGGCACCTGCAAGGAGCTTCAGTATCATTTTCACTCTTTTGTTTTATATTTTCATATACTTCATGCAGCAGACCCCTGAGACCTTGCTGAATCTAATTTATACATGCTTCAGTCATGCCAGCACTTCCATTTTTAAAATACTATGTACGTATTTAGCTGCACAAGTCCTATCCAAGTCAACAGGAGCTTGGAAAACGTACCTTTGCATAAACCACTTTGACATTCTTTTTGCCAAAACACCAAGAAGCCACTCAAATGAAACATCCGGAAATCAAAGCGGACAGCACAGTTGCAGTTAACAGTAACAAATGTCAGGCCATGCTTGAACTGGGTCCCAAGAATTTCTGAGCCTGAGCCTGCCCTCCAATGCAGAAACGCTCACCGGAGCCAAAAACATTGTTCTGTTTGCCTTTCTAGCCTCTTTGAACAACTGTATGAAGGTGGAAAGCATTCCTTTAACCTTGATTCAGCTTTACATAAAGGACAGGTGTGGACAAGTCTGCACTACAGTCATAATTTTGCTAGCTAGAAAATTCCAGTCCTGGGCACAATATAAACTATGTGCTATCTTCAAAAAGCACTTCCCCCCCACCCCTTCTTCCTTTTTTCAATGCCTCTGCAAGACTCTGATAAATTCACAATTATGTGTCAACTTGAAAATCATGATCCAGGATTTGTTTTGTTGTTGTTTTTTTTAAATGAGGGGGAGGCTTCCTGAAAAAACAACTACCCATTTTAGAAAATCTAAAATTAATTTCTTGCTTGTTTGTTTATTTATGAAAGCACATATTTTGGCTAGCGATGGCCCCGCTGCACCTAAAGGCACTAAACTTCCTGAAGGTTCAAAGTCTGAACCAAGCTTCCAGCCTGACCCATACCTGCGTAACGACCCAAACGAAGCCTGATCCCAGTCCCTCCGCAGGAGCTCAGATCCGAAGCTGAACTACACAACCCCTTTCTAGATGGGGGGACTACAATTTACAAAAGCCTGTTGCCTGAGCTTGAAAATGAAAGAGTTTATAAGGTGAACTGAACTGTGTTATCGAAACTACCTTTGTAAAGAGGAATGACTCATAGCAGTCAAAAAAAAAAAAAAAAGAAAAAAATTAAACTCGGGCAACACCAGGCAAAGCAGGATTGCTGCTGACTGAATTCCCCTCTTCTGGCTGTTGCAGGAACAGCTGCTGCTAACAAAACCTACAAAACCTTATACAAGGAGGCTAGAAGACTATCTGCCTACCTATCAGCCTGTCAGTCTATCTAATCTTATCACCCAATGAACATCCATAAAAGCGTAAAGGAAAAAGCGTCTATCAGATTGAGACTTATTTACAAAGGTAGGTTATATATGTGGTGCAGCTCCTCATGCTCCTATTGATTTAGTTCGGCTATTGCTGTGGATAGCAGCTTCAGACCCCAATTTCAGAGAAGTTGGCTCTCCACAGCCAAGAAAAAACGTACACAGCACAGCGGGCATTTCTGCCTTGCTGATACAGCCCCTGTGCGCCAGCCCTGCACACTGCGTCGTATGGGACAGACCCAGTTGCTTTGATTAATCTCTAACAACCGCTATTGGAAAAAACACAAGTTTGAGAACTGTACTTGGCTTGGAAAAAGTGTCCGTAACTGCTATTGACATTAATGAAAGCCACATACAAACACAGAAAGGAACTGATACATTATCCCTTAAAAATCTAGTCAGCACTGAGGCAGTTAGGGAGCTTTATGTCAGCTCTGCAGCCAAAGCAACAGTAAATGCTCCCATTATTACTTCAAATATTTAAATTTCTGTTTCTTACAGAAATATGATGAAAATGTCTAGACCTTTAACTTTTCTTGCACGGCAACATGTGTAGTATAAAAAGTGACAGAAATCACTGAAGCAGACTAAAGTATATAACATACTCTGTCAAAAGCTTTTTTTAACAATATGTTTTACCTCAGCTCACCCTAGAATAGATTTTAATAAAGCCCCTTCTGAAGTGTGATCTAATAGCAAATGAAGTGTAGCATCTTACAAGGTCATATATCTTCAAATTAAAGAGTGCTCTGCACCCTTCACCTTCATTTTATCCACTCTAATTAATCGATTTATTACCCACAGCTGTTCAATTCTTTCATTTTTAAAGTCACAGCATGCATTCTTTTTTGTTGTGGGGTTTTTTTCCTTTAAAAAAATAAAGTGTGTGAGTGTGTGTGTGCATGCATTCTCCTTGCTTTGCTCAAGAGATGACAGGAGGAAGAAAGCAGCTGTGTATTAGATGATGACGACGGCAACAACAGCAACACGTTTACTTCAGCAAAGGCACATACGTAAGGAGAAAAATTCCTGAGCAGGCTGAGGATCAAGGCCAATCTAAAACTGAAATGGCTGATTAAAAAAATTACCCTCAAAATGGCAGCTGGCTGGATGCTTGCTACTACATGTTACATGGAACGGAGATGTTTTGTTTTGTTCTCCAAAACTTCACCTCCGTGAAATTCAAGTGAGGAAAGTAAATCCCTCTCCTTTTTAGTTTTCTTTCAAACAGAGCAAATTAGTGCTATTAGTGATCTAAGATTTACAAGCTAGCAGTCATAAAACAGCCTTCTCTTCCTTTTTGTTTTGTTTAGCTTTTATGCTCCTTAACACTCCTCTTCAGGAGACCCTGACATGATGGCAAAATTGACTGCAGGCTACCTGGCTACCAATCTCTGACTGCTTCACAAATGTTCATGTGTGCATGCCTGTATATATATGTATTTTATCTTTCACAACCCTCAAAGACTGTCCCCAGACTCCCCATTTAAAAAAAATAAAAAAATAATAATAATAATAAAAAATGTTCATTTCTATATTATCACTTCATGGTTATCTTGCCTAGAAGTTGCCCTGAGCAGTGTAGATGCTCACTTTTAAGAACAGAACAATGTCAAAAAGTCTTTGAAGATCCACTCTGAACATTTTTATATTCAAAAACTTGCTAAATATTTTAAACATGCCCGGAAACAGCCATGTATTGCTCAAGAATGATCCTTATATTTAATAATGCAGTGCACCTACACTATAAAACTCTTTGTTATAAGGCTACTTTTGATATACGGCTATCTTAATCCCTTGCCACCTGCACTGAAGTCTGTCTAAATACCCACTTTATGACAACTAGCTATATAGGCTTTGCCATATGCAGTCTTTATCACTTTAGCATGTGCTTGACTTTGAGCATGTGAGTAATCAACATCAGTGAAACTTAAGGATAGGCTGAAGTGCTCTGTTGGATAGCGGTGAAATTATTCATGTGCTTAGAGTTAAGCACAAGCCAAGACTTCATTAATACTGTTCAATGAATTGGACATGGATTCAATGCTACAGTCTGTAACTAGGCATGATTTTCGGCGTTGATGGCTCAAGTATAATTTTTTATCTTTACATTAGTTGGTAGATACAGCGTACATACTGAGATGAGACACCCAGGCCACAAGGCCTGAGCAGTCAATAGTAGCTTCAAGGTTGCACTAAAGCCAGACAAATACTGCCACTGGAGTTCAGACATGAGACAGATTCGTAGGGCTGGGTCCTACACATGGGTGTATAGGTTCAGAAATATTGATTTGAAGGCTAGGAAGGACCGTGAAATTAAAGAATGAGAGGACTGGGATAAATCTTAAGGGTTGCCCTTGTCCAATTCCTGACCCAAGGGTTGTCCATATCTGTGCATCTATTCATATCTATGGCAGATGCTCCATTATTCCACTTCAAAGGCCACCTGGATGGAGAGTCTACAACCTTCCCAAAATCTACCTCATTCCTTCCCTCCTTTACCATCACGAAGGTTCCGGGTTCCCCAAATGCTTAATCTAAATCTTGCTTCCTGCAATTTAGGATCATAACATTTTGTCCTACCTACATGTACATGAAAAATATAGGAAACAATTTAGTCTGCATCTCACATACAGATCTCATCCAGCCCAGTGATTTGCAGTTGAACCACTTCGTGTCCTTTAGCACCCCCTTCTCCCAACTTGCTTCGGAAATGCCAAGTGAGAGAGAATTCACTATGTATCGGAGTAGTCCGTGGCAATGGTTGACTATCTTCAGTATTAAAAAAACTGTCTTCTTTCCAATTCAGATTCCTGACTTCAACTGCCAGCCATTAGATCTTGTTATGTTTTTATCTGGTAGAATAAAAATCTCTCTAGTATCTTCTCCCTAAGCATGTAATTACAAACTATGAACTTATTGAAC
>NW_008824653.1:2001021-2003564 GCF_000699105.1 Pygoscelis adeliae
ACAAAAGATGGTCTTTTCCAGAAATATTAAAATGTGTTCCCTCCATTACTGCATGACAGATTTCGTTCCATTCAAAATGTCAAAGCAATAATGAGCTTTTTTCTCTTTCATGAACAGCACAAAACAAAGCTAAATTCAGATCCTGCCTCCCAAATTCTGCTCTTACAGGGGGCAGTGAGAAAAGACAGGTCAGTTTGCCCAGCCCAGAACAAGAGTAGCCTGGGTCTGTGGACATTCATCCCACTGCACCAGGCAGCCTGAATCCTCTGACTTATCTGTCCTCTGCAGTCTGACTTGTATCATTTAGTGATACACAGATCTTCCTTGCCCAGTTGGTACATGACTTTCTATATACCCTGAATGCTGAGCGCCTTTGCCCTGGAGATAAATTTCCCTCAAAATATCCTCAGTTGTTCTGGATACCATCAAACAATAATCAGTGTGAGATAAGAACTGTTGAGAATTCATTATTTTCTGCTGGGCTACAGTGACATCCAGTGCCTTACGAATCCTCCCCTCAGCATGCCTGAATAATTCCATTAGCTGTAACAGAGAACAAACTCCCCCACTTTTTAATCACCCACCCATAACCCCTGCCAGGACTGCAGCGAGGACCTGCAGTCAGGTCCACATAACCACTGCCATTCTTTACCTCTAGCAATACTTTCCAGATAACGTTTCTGGTTCCCTTTACAAAGCTACAACAGAAGCAATAAAAATGTTAAGGAATTTTAATGCTGCTTTACTGCACCTTTAGAAGTTCAGGAAAAGTAGAAACTTGCAAGCTTTAAAGAAAGGACACCTTTTATTGTAGCACTCAGGAACAGACATGTACCAGGTTCCTACAGTCTTTCCACCAATGTTACTCTCTTCTCCACCACTCTATTTTTAATGAGCATTTAAATAATTACTCCATGTTATTATGATGGTTACTCTAATAATACCAATAACGGTAGCATGGATGCTCCATAAAAAACACACTTTTAATTGAATTATTATTAAATTAAAATGCCATAAATGATAACACTAGTTTAACAAGTCTCCTTATAAGACCAGCTGACATTAAAGAGAAGGGCATTAAATACTGGAAAGATTTAGTGTTTCATAGTGAAGAAAATATATGGTTATACGTGGTTTGACAGGTCACCTAGTCAAGTGCCAAATACTTTCCAGGTGTCTGCAGGGTGGATCTGCAGTGTGAATGATATCGGTTCATACCCGATGCTTGATTGGGTATGCAAAAATTTCTCTAATATAGGTATTTCTGCCAAAGAGGTTTTATAAGCCATATTACCACTCTAAATTATCCAAGTTAGCAAGAACATTTACTTACATATGTTTGTGATTGAATAAACATATGCTGAGCACACCCAATATCGAGAGTTTTACCCTCCCTGCACTCCCTGGGGTGTTTGGAAGTGCTGCTGCCTCCATTTCAGAGGGACTGACAGTCTCAATAAAGAAGACAGAAGTGTGAAGTAGGGTCCAAGCCTGGATGAAGATCACCACTGCCAGTCCAATGCCAGTCACTAGTTTTAAATACCAAACGCAAAGGAACCATTTCTCTTTATACCTCTCTTCATTTTAATTTTGTTTTGATGGCAACACGAGCTGAAGATGTAAAACAAGTGCAACTCCCCTATCCATCCCCAGAGCTAACACAGGGCATCCATCCCTTCACTGCCTTGTCTAAAGAAAGGGCTCAAAAGAGTCTTGCAGCACATCCTGCTGTGGGTGATGGGGACTATCACCATCAATTCGTAAAGTGAGCATCAACTAGCAACTCAAGCTCGTGTTTTATGACTTAGCAAGACGCCTGCAGTCTCACAACCTAAGCACCTCCAATTCTCCACTCAGATAAACAGCCGCTCTCTTGTAAAGCTCAGCTGACCTGAAGTACATCTCAGTCAAGAAGAGGAGATGAAGGTTTAGGTGCAAGAGCCCAAGCATGAGGTGCCACAGAGCCTGTCATCATCTGGAAATGGGGAATCTAAGGATGAGGTCAGTGGAAGGAAAGAATGTGACAGGGAAACAAAAATGAAATGTGTTTAAGAGGTGGATGAAAAATAAGTGTGTCTGAAGAAAGGAGAAGTAACCAGGAAGTGTTACTTCTCAGTAACAGAATCCTGTTTCCTCCCATACTAGGCTCTGTTCCCTTTTTCTACCTTGCCTCTTGAATAGCCTATCTCCTCCAGTGCCATCTTCAAACAGAAGAAAAATCACGACTTCATGCAATATTCTTCTCCCACACACTGCGTGTTTTACAGCTTTCCCCATCCTGTTTCAACCTTGACTAGTGTCATGGTTTAACCCCAGTTGGCAACTAAGCACCACACAGCTGCTCGCTCACCCTCCCCTCCCCCAGCGGGATGGGGGAGAGAATTGGAAGGGCAAAAGTAAGAAAACTCGTGGGTTGAGGTAAGAACAGTTTAATGATTGAAATAATAATAATAATAATAATAATGCTTTCCAGTCCCATTTATACTGGAGAGTGGAGTTTTAGGGCTTAATCCTATAAGGTGTTGCTAAACGCCTTCTGCCAC
>NW_008824653.1:2003994-2013317 GCF_000699105.1 Pygoscelis adeliae
GAAAATTAACTCTATCCCAGCCAAAACCAGGACAACTAGTGAGACTGCAAGTTCTCTACAGAGATTATGCAAGAACCTTTCTGCCAAGACAACCTACAAACCCCACAAGACCCTCTCATTCCCAGCACTGATTTTAATTAGTGATGCGAATATTCTCGAGAGCATTTTCTACCTGTTGAAAAAGATCTACAATAGCACTGCTTAACACCAATATTAAAATATTTTAATATTACACTACTGTTAGTAATGTACCATTAATTCTTTCTCTGCTAAAGCCAACCACCAAACTCTGTCTTTGGTGGATTAAATGCTGCCCCAATTTTTGGAGCCTATTTTATTTTCTGAAGCCATTTGTGCTTTTCAGTGGTGTTCCTTTTCTATTAGGCAGGACTGCAAATTGTCTGTTTATCATTCTTGTAATAATAAATATCTTTTTTGTCAAATGAACTATTTTATCATATAAGTGGAAAACCAAACAGACTACCAATCACATAGTCGAGAAGTCAGACTGTCATGCTATCTGTCTACAGCCAATCCTTTCATAATTCCAAGAACAAAGACTTAGAGATATCAACCTGATACCTTAAAATCATACTCTTAGCCAAACTCTGGTTTGAATTACCCTGTTATGAACTCAAAGTAGCTCCGATGACCACCATTGCAGACTTCAAATTTTCCCAGTTAAGCTATACCAGGTTATCACAAACACGGATCTTAACTAGGCTTATGTGAATATACCAAGTTGTGATTTTTTTTTTCATTGAACTTTCTGTAGAACCATTTTATATGTCCTCTCTGGCATTTATACTTACAAAAAAGAAGGAGACTGCAGGCAGACTACAGCCATGCATAACATAAACAGATGCTTCCTGCTTCTTAATGGACACAGGCGACCTTTGGCTGAAGATGCAGCTTGTGTTCAATAGTCGCATTTTCTGTGAGACTTAATCATACCTCAGATCTGTACTGCCAGATTCACATAAATGAGCCAAATGCACAGCTCAGTTTAATTTCTAGTGCATTACAAAATGGCAATATTATATTTTTAGGTATAAAATGTCAATAGTCATTTTGGGCAACTTCCTTCTGGACGTCCAATTTCTCATTCCTTAAAAGAGTCTGTGGCTTACTGAAAGTTAATGTTCAGCCTACAGAAGTATAAGAAGTGCTTTTACTTAATGCAGAAAAAAAAAAAGAAAAATGCATAGCAAAAATTGGAACTCACGACACAGGGATTTTGATCCAGAAGCACTATTAAAATGGAAGATAAAAAACATGTTTGTCATCTCTGAACACCTTCTTCTAATTGGTGTTAAATTCTAAAATACAAAGGCAATTTATAAAGCAGAGAAAGGGAGAAGTGTGAAAAGTAGGGAGCAAACAGGAAAATCAATATTAAAAGATCAATAGTGAATGAGTTAACTTTTAAATTAGCCCTTTGTGATACAACAGTTTCAATTGACTCCACCTTTAGCATCTAAACAGCTTTGTGTCTTTTAGTTAGTTTCTCTGAACCTAAGATATCAGCTAGCAGACTGAAAGGATGCTTTACAAACCTGCTGTATAAAATAGTGAAAACTGTCAGTGAAAATGGGGAATGTAATACGGGGGGGAAAGGTACCCACTCGTGAGATGAAAAGACCATAGGACTACCCATGGCTGGTGGTTTAATATATAGGATACCATTTACAGCGTTCATGAAAAACCTTTGTACTGCTCAAGGACACTTTTAGGCCTTTTCTTTGCATAAGGTATTCAAATGCATTTGAAATAATGTCAGTCTTTTCTACAACATATGAAATATGCCAGCAGCTTCCCTTTAAATCGATTTCCTGTAAGTAGTTTTGTTTGAAAACTGGCAAGTGCTGGGATTTTTTTTTTTCCCCACAGACTTTTCTAAGGTGCCATTTTCTCATCTTACAAGCAAGAATTCTCAGTAATCTGCATAGGAACTTAAAGGAGGATACATAAAGGAAATTGTCCATGTCATATAATGGAAAAATAAAGAGTAAATTAGGAAACAATAAAAAAAACTAAAGGGTGAAAACAAATTTTCCTGTTTTTTTTTCCCCAGGAGTGCTTCAGTCTGTTTTACTGCAACTATTTCTTAAGGGTATTAGGTGCCTATTCATAGTTAGTAAATGAAATAGCATTTTTGTTTTAATTCATTGCTTCTTTAACAAATGCTAACTCCCATCTCTGCATCTTTAAATCCACAAAATCTCCACGTTCAATCCTAAGAAGTATTATAAAGGCTGTAAATCTTGTTTTAATGGAATGTACATTTAGCTATGAGGAGATAATTGACGTTATGGAGGGCCTAGATGCTGAATTATATAGGTTATCTAATACAAAGGGGACTCATTACCGAAGCACTACAAACAAGTAGTAATATATGTATATTGTTCTGAGTGGCGTTATAGCAAAAGTGTTCGGGTCTGCAGGGATTTATAAAACACAAGAAAACAGCAGACATGCACTTGTAAATTTGTCTCATTTGTCTCTGAAGTTAAAGGTTATTCCCTTGATCTGAATTTGTAATAAAAACATGCTAGACTAAGGTTTGTAGAGAATGTTTGAATATGTAAATTGTGTATAATGATAGGCAATTATAGGGTAAAAACTGGACCTTATGAATGTTACAGAATTGCATGGAGCATCAAAGTATTTTCCTTTAGATGAAATATTTATCTTTTATGCATGTTATAAGCACTTTTTCAAAGGTATTCAGCAACCTATTTGAGTGGAGAGTTGACAAAAATCAAACCATTACAACCGACTAAGGCTGTGGGCTTATGCACAGGAGAAGCCACAGCTTTTTACAGAATATACATAATAAATCTCTTGAACTAATGGTTCCGGAGATGGATCCTCAAGGACAAGTTCCACTGATTTTCACTCCCTTAGATGAAAGCTGGTCAGATGTTTCTGGATTTTTTTTAAGAAGATGTGGGCGTGGAAGTGTGGGGAGGGAGACTGGGGAGAATAACTAGGTAAGAACGTGAATTTTCTTGGTCTGATTCAATGAAGCCCCATTTCCCCTTCAGTTCGTTGGCTGCTGTTTTCAGGGAATAATACTTTGAAAAAAAAAAAAAAAAGGATGCTGCATCAAGATAGAAAGGAGTAAAGCCAGGAGATGAGACCGTAGTTTACGCTACTGAAGATAAGGTTTTCTCCTTCTCTGAGCACGACAGTCTGTTCAGGTTAACCAACTGCAGTGTTAGAATAACTCCAGCCGACTTGTCACAGAGTACAAAAGTCATCAGCAACTGAATGTTCTTTTCTGCACCGCAATTAAGACGAATCAATACGACGTGCCACAAATGGTATTTTACTCTCAATAAGAACTCGGGCTGAGTTTATTCAGAATATTTTAGCGCTTCCCCAGGGGATTTTGGTCCGACGCAGATGGCAAATAAAGTACTCAGCCTAGGGCTAGAGCACATTATGCTAATTCTAATGTCAGATGTACTTTAATATACAGCTCTATTTAATCACCCCATTATTTCACATTTCCATATGAAAAACCTGCGGCACTTCTGCAGAGCTTTCACTCTGCGACAATGCCAGCTTCCTTCAACTAGCTCACTGCGAAAGAGAAAGGAAGACTGGTCATTCTCGCCAGTCAAAATGTTACAGTTTCAAAGTTTCACTATTCCTGAATTTAAAGTGGGTCTTCCAGTGCAATTAGCAAATCGCTCGGCTAGAATGCTGATATGTACAAAATGCTAAGGAGGTGTGATTGAAAAAAACTAAAAATAACAGCCCTCCCTCTCTACCTCATCCGCTCGCACACACAGACATAGGCAAGCACATATCCCAAATCTGCTTGCAGAACAGTAATAATAAAAATAATGAAAATATTTTCATAGTGCAATTCGACCAATATTCTCAACACTTGTCACCAAAACACTGCTATTCCCGGCTGCATGGCTTCCGTTACTTAGAAGAACAGACATGGCTGGCACAGCTGCCAACCTACAGATGTCTCTGAATAAAACCTTCCTTGTCTATCAATAATTTTTGTCTGCAACAAACTACACCTCTAATTAGGTTTAGAAGCCACACACCTTCAGTATGGGCCGCTATCCAAATTATCTGCAGATTTACCTTGATGTCTCATCTCTGGTGACCACAGAGTTTGAACCTATGGACTCGAAGGTAAAATGATTCAAAACTGGATTTACATTGAAAGGAACGAAGGAAAAAACTTTGCAGTGGAGCTGTTTTTCAAGCCATGTAGGCTCTTGATATGCAGACAGGGAAAGCAGAAGCAGTCGTTGGAGCACCTCTTCAGCATCCAAGCTTTCCCTTCAGAGTAATTCTGTGAAGGACCCTTAATTCAGCATTCGTGTACAGTCACCAGTGAAATGAGTTTCATGATCTCGATAAAATCTTCCCCCAGTTTGGCATAATTGGGGCTCCATGACAACTAGTACTGCACATCAGGGAGAGCCAGGTCAGGACCGGATTACACTGAGCTGCTATTAGAGGAATGCACGAAGCTAAGTTGATAATTTTTTTAATCATTGCATTAAACCTACAACATATTTCACAAAAAAAGATCTATTTAAAAAAAGATGTACTTTTTCCTCCTCCAACCACCCAATCTGCATCCTTTAAAAATTGTTCAGCAAGGCATGCAGCAGCCAGCACCTGGGGCCAGATCTCACCTGGTTTCACTGTTATGCATCAACATTTAAAGATACAGAACTGCGCTGCTATGCCTTGACACGGCATATGCCACAACTTCCATGTCCTAATTTGAACACGGCAGATGATATCCCTCACATTCAAGGCAGAAATGCTTACATTTTCAAGATTTCTTTCATTTTTTTATATATGTGTGTGTGTGTGTGTGTGTGTGTATGTATATGTATATATACGTGATTGCTCTCTGTACGACTGGCTATGAATACAGCACTATGCACAAAGGAGAAAGGGAGCTGAGTACAGGGCAGAGGTCCGTCCTTCCCCAGCTATTCCAACTAGACCTTCAAAAACACAATACAACAGTTTCACCCTACTCGAAGTTTTGCCTGAATGGTAAATACAGCATAAGTTAATTTAGTAAATTAGGGCAACTTTAAGATTTGTTTAAAGTAGAGAGTATCTCACCCTGAAAATCAGTAGTTCAATTCAAAAGAAGAAGAGGAAATAAACATTTAATATGCCAATACAAAGCCCACCAAAGTCAATATGAATCTTTCCACTGGCTTCAATGAGCTCTGGATGAGGGTCTTCTTCCACATTGGGATTTCTTAGTCTCAAGACACTGTCTTCAATGTAAGGATAAATCTGGTTTGTGGTGGTATAGTTAAAAGAAGATAACTAGGTTCATAGCAGCTATAAGCCTAAAGAACTCAGCTGTAAATATTTTAGAGGAATAAATGGAGACATAGCTAGTAAAGTATCTTTTGTATCTTTAGTTAAAAGAAAAACAGTTGAAATAGGAGAAATACATAAACTGAAATTAATCCTTGACAATTCTGTTGCTTTTTCTTATGCTGATATTATGTTGGGTTTTGGAAGTAAAAAAGGATAATAATAATTCTCCGTAGATCTATCCTATTTCTTTAGCTCTCTTTAGATAAACTGACTGCATTCTTAAACTCCGTTATTAAGAATTCTTTGAAAAAATTGTAGCTGAGACTAGCAAAACAATTTTTTTAATAACATATTTATTCTTGGCAATAAACAAATTTGTGGAATCCCATTCAATTTCCATCATTATGGAAATTTTTCGAATGCCGGAATGTCTGCAGACACATCTTACACTAGAGGGTTCCTACAGGACTCAGAAGTCCTGTTAAGGAAAATCCCAGACTGGGTGAACAAAGCAGCAAAACGAGCAGAAGCTTTAAGAGGCTAAATATGGGGGAGTGAGGGGGGGGACAAGGGAAGGTATAAAATACTTCAGATGATAAATAAAACCCATCAGTTACACAAGCAGGGATCTTTGGGGTTGCTCTAGATTAAGCAGTTAAATTGCAATCTATGAGTATGAAGTTGCGAAAGATCAGTCTCCAACCATACTTCCTGAAGTGCAAAGATAAAAATACAATTTTGCTCCTTAAATAGGTGGTGGTTTATGCCACTATAACACTGCAGAAAATAATGCCAATGTTGGCTTAAAAGAAGATCCTAAAAACTTCCTATTTTATTTCTATACAATCCAGATTGATCACCTAAGAGAAGCATAATTAAACAACGCTAAGCATCCCAACCCCTTTGAGAATGTGCTGCCGAAAAATATTTTTAGAACAATCATTGTAGTAATTCTTCTTAGTTGTAGAAACACTCCAAATCAGAAAGTCAATTTTTCCTCTATTTGCAGAAGTGTGCTGGTTTTCACTGGAAAGGCGCCTGTGTTTTGTTTGGCTGCTGTTCATATACTGCCTTGGCAGGATTTCCTTGGATTGCTTACAGTGAGCATTGCTCTTGCATACAGTAGCATTCCCATTTTAACCGTCCCAGCCACACGTTTTCTAATAACACACGGAGAGCTGCAAAATCCCTATAAGCACAGCTCTTTAAAGCAGCAACAGAAGGGGGTGGGGGCGGAGGACCAGAGGGGGGGAGGCTCTGCTGGTTCAAAATCCAGCGCTGCAAACAGAGGATAGTCCTTTTAAAAACAACCAATGTGAATTGTGCTGAAGGAGAAGCTTTCCAGGAAAAGAAAAAAAAATCTCCGAGAAGAGGGCCTGATTCAGCTGATTCACCGAATCTGATCTGCGCTGGCTGGGCTCCGAGCGTCACTGAATTGGGTCCCAAGTACTGTTTATTTTCTTCTTTTTTTTTTTATTTTTCCTGCCCTTCTGAGGGGCGTGCAGATAACTTAATAATTCCTGGTATTACCTTGCGTGTTTGAGACCCTGCACTTGAGCCTGTGTTCCTTGTGCATCCAAATTTTCCGCCCCGTCCAGTCGGGGGGAGGCTGGGGTACACGGGGAACACAGGGCTCCACTGTGGGAATCAAACGGGCAGGCAAGATGAGAGAGGAGGACATCTATCTCGCTGAAATAGTCGCAGGAAACAAATGCAGCATTTCTACCTACGGCTGAGAGAGAGAGAGAAAGCCAATAACAAAACCGTTATTCAGCTCCGTGCCCTTTACAAATAGGACTGACTTGTTAGTGGACAGCTGCGGCTCAGCCCCCCTCCACGCCATTCCAACTTGCTGCCTTTGCCACCCTGCTTTTGGAGATCGACAGCAATTTGCATCTCCATGCATCTCATTTCTTGTTAAGTAAGTTGATTAATTTGGGCGAGGGAAGTTGTCATTCAAAAAAACAGAAATTTCCACTGGCATTATTTCTGCCTTTCAAAATTCGCCGACCTCCCCCCCACGGGTCCAGCCCCCACTTCACACCTCTCTTTCTCCCTGTCCCTTTCTCCCCCCTTCCCACTCCCTCCCTCCTTCTCCCTTTTTCTCCCTGTTGTTTACAAAGGTTTCATTATGTTTTCAACTAATCAGAAAGGCCTACTAATACACAATTAACATGTGACTATAAAAAAAATAGCTTCCAGAAGAAGGAAAAGTAATTAAGTAGAGAATGCTTTTCAGTAAGTGCTCGCTTTAACCCATCGTCAGAGAACAGAGTCTGGGTTAGTCCGCAATGGATGGAACAGATGCCAAGGGCGAAATGTTAAAAGCAAATAAAAAAGGACATTATTTTCTTTGGGAATAATAACTATCAACGCCACAAAAACGAACATCAGACTGCAGTTGTTTTTATCTGACCTCCTCCTCTTTCCTCCACTTTTCTAAAGTGCCTTTTCTGTGTGTTTCATCAAAATAAATACAAAAATAAAGGTATCATTTATTGCATCTTTGCTTCCAAGGTGACAGAAAACCAAGTAATCGGTATCACCATCGAAATGGCACAGCGCTGTAGGTTATTAAAAAGATTTTACTTTAAAATATTTTAGGCCTGAAAGTACACATAAACTAAGCTCCCAGAAAAGTCGGTGGGAATTCTGCCCAAGCAATGACAAGGGGTGTTGAAACCTCTGCAAGTTGTGCTGTGTTATCACAACATACAGGAACTATAGGAGACAGTTTTAAAGGTTGTAGTGTTTGCAACACTTCAGTTATTAACTTTGGATCTATCTGCTGACACTGTCCTCAGCCTGAGAGTTGCCACACAGGTTGGCAGCCTGAGGACACTAGCATATATATAACATACACTATATATGTGCATGTTTATTGGGGTGGGACATAAATTAAAATGTTATCTAAATAGATTCAGCCTTTTTTTTTTTTTTTTAATCCAGGGATTGCCAAAATATATCCAAATGCTCCCTGTGTTCTTGATGCATTCAGCCAACCTCCACAACAAAAATGGTTCCTTTTGGAAAAATATATATTCCTCTACATGTCTGTCCTTGGAGTGGAGTGTTTGGGATATTTTTTATTTCTGTTCCCCTCCCTCAAATAAATTCTAAAACAAACAGACACTTAGTTGTGTATTTTGAAAACCAAATTCTGCAAGGAGCTCAGTGTTTTCAGCAAGACGCTAAACACCACTTTGGTCCCACTGAAATCAAGGGGGAGCTGAGGGGTGTTGGGAGGAACAGGTCCTCCAAAGTCACAAAGGACCACATGCAGTAACAGCTCCTTTTCCTTACATTTACCCCCCAATGAATTTATATTCCAAACTATGTATCACATCCAGAGTATTTTTTACTATCCAAAATCCCATTAGTTTCATTGGCACTTTAGGTAATAAGATTTGCATGGTAAAAATTCCATTTCTATTAGATTGGGTCCATAGGACTCACCAGCCTGATATGATTGTCAGAGGAGAGGGAGGATGTGTGGGTTTGTTACAATATGAGGATTTGTCCACACAGAATTTGGCACCAGTTTAATCAAAAGGACTCACTTTAACCAGTGCAAACCCCAGTGTAGCCTCTATTTCTGTCAGCTTAAAACTGGCTATATCAGAAAATTTCTCACTGTAAATTTATATAGGTATGCTAAAACAGGTCAGCTGAACTGGGGTGGCAATCAGTTAAAACAATCTATACCCTGCAGTATTCTGGATTATCTGTCTGAAAGACCCCTTTAGTTAAACTAGTGGAAGAGGGTGTTCAGGCCAGAGCCAATGCTGCACTGGCTTCACACAGGAAGCCTGTAAGAGAAATGATGGCATCCTGGGCTGGAACCTCAAGGTCTCTTTCAGGACAGAGTGAAATCAGTGAGATCCCATCAGCCAGACACTACTGTTCTTGCTCATATAAGAATATAAAACCCCTGGGTCATGCCCACAGGTGGGACCCCGTTTTCAACCATGGCCACCAGCAGAAGCATAGGGAAA
>NW_008824653.1:2013352-2014342 GCF_000699105.1 Pygoscelis adeliae
ATGTGAATCAGTAGAAAAAAGTTCACAACTTGACCCTATCCAGACATCCCAGTTCCTAGCAATCAATGATTTAGAGCCTTTCAGTGCCAGGGGTTGATCCAGACCAGCTCAACGTTTTTATTAACCACCCACCAAATCGTCCTGATCTTGCCTAGTCCTTTTCTGAACCCATTTGTTACTTTTAGCCCCTGTGACATCTTGTGGCAATGAGTTCCACACCTCCGTTCGGTGTGAGCGAAAAACTACATCGGCTTTAGGTCTGCTGCCTGACTCACAGGGCATTTAACAGGGACATTTGCACTGCCAAGTGCAACCTGAGTGTGTCATGGCAGCAGACCATCGCAAAATACTCCCTAGCGATATGGACAGCAAAATCACACTCTCTGCTTTTATACAATTCTTATTTCAGCCAAATCCTTACTGATTCCACAGGAGACTGACTTCTAACTAGCAGCAGATGGAAAACTTCAAGATTGGGCACAAGTCAGATATGGCACCTCCTTCCCAAACCATCCTTCCTTTAGTTTGTTTGCTCTTGATTTCTGATCGACTGAATAGTTTCTTGTTTTGTTCCTAGTCTAGGTTTAACATCTAATCTAGGTTTAAATGCCTCAAACAAAGGAGAAGTATTCACCAAATGCTAGGAGATGGGCTTATAAGTACTTTGCTGAAACTTGGCATTTTTCCACCTCTTGAGAACACTCTACAACCTGAAAATCAGTTATGGTCTGGAAGTTTTTCCTCATGCTCATTTCAGGCGTAGTTCAGTTTACCTATTATTCATGGCTGTAGCTCTCGTTCTGAAAATGCACCTGGTGCATAGCATCAAGATAATACTGAAGCCCCATTGGCTTCACGGACTTCATGACCTCACTCCAAACCTTCTGGAAATGGGGCCTGGAAGGGGTGTCATACTACTGAATCACCCCCAGTGTTCATTTTTTCCTGATTCATATTCCCTCTACCTGCTCCTTATGTAACTTGCTCATA
>NW_008824653.1:2014437-2034095 GCF_000699105.1 Pygoscelis adeliae
TCCTGCCAACATTTTAATCAGTTTTGTTGTTCTCTCAATTACCTCCAATTTGACAACACTCTCCAACTAGCAAGGTGCACAGAATTATACACAGTCTTGGGTCATTGTTCTGTGGAAAAATAGTTTCCAATTTAGTCTTGCTGTGGATCAGATTCTAACTTCAAGAACACACTGGGATGGTGAAACTGAGGACTGAATTTGGCCCATGTGCATAACAAAGGCTGACTGAAGTGTACAAATTGAGAAGTAGGGGTATTTTCCACAGCTCGGTGTCATTGTCCCTGGATCAAGCAGTGGTCAAGAGCCTTCCCTTCTCTACGACCCCTGAGACCGGCAGACAGAGCTGGGTGACGGAGGGATTAATTGACAGCCTTCAGTCTGGACTGTTTTGCCTTTATCAATCTCAGGCAGATGCTTAACTCTATGGAGAAGTTATTTTCTAACCAAAACATCATGGCATGACAGATTTACAAAAAAATGCAATTGAGGGATATGGGATGCAAAGCAGCAAGAAGGGCCCCGGACATGCACAGAGCAGGCAGCAGTCAGGCTGACTTATAGCTGGAGTTTGGCGGGAGGCTCCAGATAAGCATCCAGGAGTGTCTGACAGGGGACAGATAGTGAGGATGCCAAGGAATTGTTTGGGGGATCCCACTGGGGTATAACAAGAAGTAATGGGATTTAATTGGACCAGTGACAGTGTAGGCCGATTATCAGGAAAATGTTTCCTAACTCTGAGGACGGCAAATCCTTAAGAGAAGCCCCAAGCCGGCAGCGTCTCAGACGAGGGGGAGCACTTGAGAGTACGCAACAAAAATAATGTCGCATTGCCAGAGTCAGGGCAGCATTATGAAACAGGCATTTTCTGCTTTCTAAATTTATGGCTGTGATTCACAAAAATGAATTGGGTTGCTCCAAGTACCCCATTTAGAAACACCGGACTCAGCGTGAGCTGCACACACCCCCTCCAACCTCAACAGAGGCTGTGCCATATGGGAGCCTTGGTGCGCTCTAGAAATGAGTGTTATCAATACCAGTCACCGAGAGATCAGGTCAAAACTGTTAATATCTCATCAGTCACGCGAACTGCATCTCTTTCCCAACACACACCTACAGATTTATTATTAGGGTACTTCAGCTCTTTTGTATTTTTAAATCAAGCTGATTCACATACTTTAATCTTCATTATACAATTAAAAATATATGATGGTAAAAGGTTTTTTCCTAACTCATTAGGAAATACATATGATATATATTTATAAATTACATATTATCATCTTTTTCGACCTAATGATGTGTGCTGTCTCAGGCAAGATGACCTGTTACTCAGACTAATTGATCCCATTTCATATCTACAAGCACAAGGTCATTTGGCTTTATCCATAAAACATGTTCTTTGGGTTTTGCTGGGAGGGGGGATGGGAGGGAAACAAGATTGAACACTTGAGTCAATATTTATCCCTTTGTCAAGATGGATGTGGAATGGATAAATCTGGTGTATATGCTTTGTCTACTGAACTTGGCAACATGGACTCTGCCCAGCAGACACATCAAAGTCAACAAATACTCTCCCAATTAACTAACAGTGAATGCTAGGTACCAGACAAACAGAGAAGTCCTGACTGCTTCAGTGAATAACATGAACTTTCATGATGTCAAAATGAGCAGCCCTACCCACTCCCCAAGAGGTGAGATAAACACTCAAGGTCATTGAAGTGTTGGGAGAAATAATAAAATAATTTCTGAGGTATCGATTCAAAATGCCTGTTTCTAAAGCCACTTTCTCTGCCTAGGAAGATCCCTTACATTTAGTGGCCTTCAATTCTTCCAAGCCCCAATGCACGCACAATTGTTCTCAACTGCACTCTTGTGTTTGAAAAAAGAAATTGGATTAATGCATAAACCTTGCCTTCCTGAAGACTAAAATGGGACAGAAGCATGAAAGCTCCCCTAATTCTCTAGCCCTCAAAGCACGAAAAGGGACTTGCATCTTTTTGTTCCTCAAATCAAAGAGGACTTAAATCAAAGTGGTCACTCCTGCTTCAGCCTACAGGCCTGACCTTACTCGGAGATTTGGAGCAATTTGTCACATCTCCTGCACAGTGTGGGGTGCTCTGAAAACACAAAGCAGCAACCGACGAAGGCTGGAGCCATATTTCACACGGCTCCACACTGCCAGTTCTCCCCCCCCCCGAGTACACCAATGTGTTTGTGTCAGGTTTTGGAGCTGGAGGCTGACCAAACGCAGACCAAGTTCCTCTGCACCTCAGCCATGTGCTGCCCTTCTCACAGCCATTGCCAGATCTGGAAGGAGGAAAGGCTGTGGTCATGGCACGCACAATTTCAGCCTGACGGGGCAGGGCTGGGAAGCAGCATGGGGACCATGAAAGGTAACCAGAGGTACTGCCTGCAACAAAGCCACCAGGCTCTGACGAGGGAATCCAAATGGCAGCAAGGGTGACATCTGAAAGCTGCCCACAGAAAAGGGCCGTGAAGCTCCATTGAAGCTACACGGAACTAGAGATCTGAATTCCTCCCTTCAAATCTCACTTTGTGATACACATACTTCATTTATATCTTTTCCTCACTAATTATCCTTTCCTCCTTTGCCAATTTCCCCTTTGTTTTACCTCCTATCATCAAGCTCTCTTCTGGTGGCTTCTGTTTAATTTTTCCACTGTTGAAGTATCAGTCAGAAACTAAGCAGACCAAATTTTGCCCTATTGTAAATCTACCAGAGCCTTTTACCAGAGATAAATGTAGCCGTGCAGACACAATAGGGTACAACGGAGTGGCATACGGAGAGATCAGATTTTCATTACTATAAGGATACAGGCAATACAGTTATGTGGTGATTATTATATAACCCACACCTCTATAATGGACAAACGGGAGTCAAACTTGTGCACTTAAGTAATAAAAGGTTTACAAATGGGCCTTTTCTATTAATGTAAATAGTCTTCCCTATTTTATTAAGATGCATCTACTGTACGGTGCACTGAGCTAACAAGCAATCTTCAGTTGCCACCTCGCGTGTCTGCATTGCATAGTACAATTCCTCCTAGATAAATATCTCGAGAGAAGCAGGAAAACAATTAAAACTAGAAGGTAATAAATGATGAAGAAGCCTATGAACAGCATGCTGGCCCTCTTCCCAGTCTTCATTCATGCATCAAAAAATCCCATAGCTCTGAGTCTTTGAGAGGGCAGCTGGGCAGTAGGGATGTCCACAGTAATATAAATGGGAATTAGATATGATCGAATGTGCTCATTGCATTTTCAACAGTACATGTAATCTTTTCCCCCCTTCCCTCCAGTTCCCCCACCTCTCACCCTGCTACCAGAATAGATGACAAATGATCCTGTAACCAAGCAACTGGGCAATTGAAGAGTTTCAAAGTTCCAGTACATGATAGTTTAGCTATGATCATTTGGGTGATCAGGCTCTGACTGAAGATGCCATCCCCAAGTTAAATACTTGTGCTCTCTCCGATTAATTTTACCCTGGCAAGGGTTTGCAAGGGTTGCTGGAGGTAGAATTTTGTCCTCAGAGCTTAGCAGCTTCTGCTGCACGCAAGAGGATGACGACCACAGAGGAAATGAAGATGCATCTACTTGACAGTCACCTGCATAGCAGCAATGGAGGCAGCCCAGTTAATACAGCCTTGGTGATACTCCATCAGTGATACCCCAATGAGATTTCATTCCCAGCTAGTGAATGCTCATACAGAGTCCATCAGTAGGTATGCTTAGCACAGTTTAATCCACCACCATTATTCTATTTCTTTGCATAATGCAATAACATTTTTATAAGAATTAAGTCACTGAAAACATTTTAAAATATCTAAATCTTTTTCATGAGTCTACTCTAACTGCAGTAGCCCTTTCCACCGGGGGATGGATTGTGAGATAATTGATTTTGATGCCACCACGTGTGCCCTTGCTTTAGACTCAGGACACATAACTCACGTGGAGGTCAATTATCTCATAGTACAGTCCCCAGTGGCAGAGTCTATGGCTTAAAAAGATCCTATGCCAGAAAAAGTATACCATTATTACAGGCTCGTATTTGTTTCCAAACAAAAACCTAATGGTAAGATTGTTTACTGCCTACCCGTATACATGTGCAGATACATGTGTGTGTATAAAATATATATTGAATATAAAAGGAATATGTTGAATGCATATCTATTTGTACAGGTATGTCTGTAACACTAACCACTACAGTATTTTTGATGTAGATGTAGAAAAACGTACAGCACTGATTTTTAACTCTTGCATTGCAAAGAGAATGTCTGTAGTAAGGACATTCAGTTCTGCCCATTTGAATAAACAAGGCAAATAAATGTCTTTAAAAGAAATGCAGCACAGAATCTGCTAATTGTTTTTAAACTCTGAGATGTATTAAGCCTTGTCAAATCCTTGAGTATCCTGGCAATACTGAGTCAGCATTCATATATCATCCATAATTGTTAACTAGCCACCACAGATGAAAACTATTAGTAATAAAACTTGACCCTATTAGGTTGACCCAAGATTAAGTTTTCTGGCTGATCACTGAATGGGGGTGGTCAGACATGCATTTGTACATCTCCATTTAGCGACAGGGGCCCAGAAGAATGTGGCAGTATTCTAAAGAAAACTAGTCATAGGTAACTAAACCCGCCACAAAAGACTTGGCAAGCCACCCTGAGATCACACTGCCAAATTCCAAAGGGGGGTGAATGCTTTCCAATCCCCAGCAAGCATTCAGGCTAGACTCTTCGGTGAGGCAGAGGTTAAATCAGTATCAGGTAGAGAAAATTGGTGCAAACCGTGCCGTCTTTACCAGGTTGGGATTCTAGGCTGCGCAGTAAGAGGTACCCCTTGCAGGTAAGGGGATATGGCAGGAAAATCCGTCAACTGGAAAATACCACCTACCCTTTCTTCAGCCCAGCTCCTTGGTGCCTCTCCATAAGCACACTCTTCCAATCTCAGTTTTTAAGTTACATCCAATTTCTGACCCCAGGTGAATGTTGGAAGTATTCACACCTTACCACTTACAACTCCATTTGTTTTTTACCACTTAAACCCACAGAATATAGCCTCAGCCATTTGAATACCAAGCCTCAAGATTATGTCAGTCCCAGTGATGCCAGAGGGACTGAGATGTGCCTCAAAGTGAAGACAGTGAAAGAAATTAGGAAAACTATCTTGGGAATGTGCATCAGTGGGACATTTTAAAGCTAAATGAGACCTATGTTCCTTTTCAAAGTCAGGCTGAAAAGCAAAGAACTTCAAGTAAGAAAACACACACTTTGGGAAATTAAGAGGTTAGTGCAGCTGAAGTTTTTCATCACTGCTGCTTAGTGTAGGTTTATTGGCCACTTTTAAGTAAAGAATGCCTAGCAAAGGTCATCTCCAGCATACAGAGCTTCAAACCTGGAACTATTAGCATCCTCTTCAGGGTGAATAATTGCAATCAATAAATTCACCCTCTTCATCCATGTTAGAATTACTGTGGCCACAGATAGTGCAGATATGCTGAGGGATTTGGGGTGTAACCCTCCTCATGGCACTGCTCTCACTGAACTTACATCTCATTCTATTGAGCAGTAATTAACAAAAACAAAAAGACTAAAAAAAAAGATTTCAAAAAAAAAAAACAAAACCAAAAGAAAAACCCCTCCAGATCTTGTGAACTATGGGAGTGCAGGAGGCCAGGTCCCTGTAGAGTCTGGCTGGTTTAATAACACTAGTAAGAAAACAAGAGTAGTAAAAAGAACGATCAGAGTGTTCAAGAGCAGCAAACAGAATATCAATCACAGTGCAACTGCCAAAACGCTGCCTGTTCTACTCCTTGCCGAGACACTAACTCCAAACAATTTGCTGCAGCAAAGGAGCAGATTTAATGAAACAACATGGCCAGAAGGGTTGCGGTGGCAGGACAGCGTGCTGGCACCAGTGCAGGGCAGCACATGTGCTCCCACCTCCTCGCAGGGTGCTGATCCCCTCCCCTGCTCCCCAGCAAGATGGCAGTCCCAGAGCAGCCATGCAAGAGGCAGGGACACAAATCTACCCACTCCTGCTCTCCCTCCACCCTTTCTCCTCTGGAGCAAACCCCAGGGATGCAACTTATGTGCTCCAGACCTAGGCTGGTATTGGAAATGCCAGTGTGAGCTGAAGCAGGAGAGGAATGGAGGACACTCTACTGCTCGCACAGTGGTGTCAGGAGAGGCCTCACTCTTGCCTTACAAAAAACATTTGGAAGCCTCCACAGATGCTGACTTTGCTCCCCAAAACAGCTCACTGATGGTCAGGAAGACCTATTCCCAAACAAACTGCCCCTTGGCAGGAGCCAGGGTGAAAGGACCCGAGCCCAGAGAGCCCAGCACAAGTCACTGGAAGACTTTAATACCTCAGCTTTTGTCCCAAAATGTGCCTTCCTAAGTTTTAACACAGGTGACCAGCATGTCCTATGTCTGCTGTTATGATTCCTGCTTGATTTACAAACTGCTCAGTCTCCCTGAGCATGCCCCGCAGCCCCACATACTGCATGTGGAGTACCGCGGGCCCATCAATTCAGCGTGACACAAATTCTCACAGTGGAGTGATGTTTTGCACCGGGCTATTGTCCACAAACCATTATTTGTTGAAAAACAAACAAAAGAAGAACATTGGAGATACTTTTACATGATACTTTTCTGGTTCCTGAAAATGTGAGATAATGAATAAAAATGTTCATTACAGAATTATTCACTTTTCTCCATGATTCACGTCCCAGTAATTACCGTGACCAGCCTAATAAAAACTGCTACAAAACGAAGGTCAACTAGCAGTTAGAAGTGTTCATTTTCATTTCAATGTATTCATCTCTGGCTCCTAATGGCCTCATTTTCTCCTATGCTCTTTAATAAATACCACTGAATTACAGGTTAAATAGCTAAATTAAATTATTGCAATTACAGTGTGCGGAGCACTGAAACTGGTTTACCTTTCCCAGTTCAATTAGAGGGGAAGTTTCAACAGCCTGAGACTCCTGATTGCTGTCAATATTCTGAATCACTAGGAATCCGCACTAAAGGCCAGGTTATTTGGTTACAGCCTGGGTAATTTCTACACCCCTCTTCCCTCCTGTATAAAGAGGAATGACTTGAGCGCTCTCAGCTAAAACAAAATGAGGCAATCAAAGTATTTTGGGGGAAAGCAACCACAATGCATAATTGATTCTTTTTGACTGAAGAGAAGGGAGCCTTGAAGTGGCTCAGGCTGAGGGAGAGTATAGGAAACGACAACCTTCTTCCTCTAAAGGAGAGGCAAGTACATTTTAATAAATATGAATGCTTAACCTGCCATCGGCCCACAATTATTTTACATGTACAAATTAAAGATGTTCTTCATTATTTAAATATATTCCAGCATTTGTTGATGTTGCCCCTTCCACAGGCTTAATTATTTAACATCCTTTTATAAGAATGAATATCTTAATAATAAGGACCGTTGGAAGATAATTTTAAAAAAAAAAAAGCAAAGCTTTGTTTCCAAAAGATCCCAGAGCATGCAGCGATATTTGTTGTGGAAGAGCTCCCCCTTACTTCTTCACTCTCATGTTTGCAAAAAGCACCAAAAAAAGCTATCAAGGATGGGGGATTCTTTCCTGCAATGATAACAGGACATGAAACACAGGCACACTCAAATACAGTTAGAACAAGATACTGAAATATTTTGACTGCTCAGCGCTATTGCTATTTCTAGCATCAAGGGGAGAGGGAATCTGTTTGTCTTCCACCAAAATCCACATGTTCAAAGCCACATGTTCTGTACTGCAGTTAAACGGAGAAATGATACTGCCACTGTGAGGAAAGTGAGGTGGACCAAGCAGCTAAATCACTCACAGGCTTGGATTATTCCTTCTTAGGACACCTACGGGAAGTAGCAAGAAAGGGCATTACTTTGTGCCAAGTTGAGGACCCACATTAAAATGTCTCTATGGCCAAAGTAAAAATATATATATACACTCATTAAGGTAATTGGGAGTGTACACAAAATCCTGTTCTTTTATGATCTCATCTTTAATACCTTTTGCCACTACAAGTATTTAATTCCTGGTAATCAACTGGGTATAAACAAGAACAGAATATAGCCAACACACCGAAACAGAGTTGGGATTAATATGAATGTTCAAGAAGGGGACACTGATAGGGACACCACTGTGAATTAAAAATGCCACCAAGTCCTTGCATGTGCCACATCAAGGCTGTGGAACATAAATACGATTTTGCCTACTGGATTTTGGGTTGGGGTTTTTTTGGATGTGGATCCTGCTGCAAACAGCCTTAACGAGCCACAATATTGCATTGGTATTTGTTCTCAGTAGCTTGAGCAGAACTGTATCCCTATCATATTTTCTACAAATTATAAACCACACTTCTCATGAACTTGGGTAGAGAGACAGATTCCAAATGTGAATTGCCAAGAGAAGATCAAATCTGCAACAAGATAACCTACAGTGCGGGGCAGATCCTGAATATACTTTATAACAATGCAAGAGTTAATTAGTGGCAGCACCTAGAGCCCCAAAGGAGACGAAAGCACCGTATAGTGCTTTGGGAGACTCAGCAGAGAAAGCCAGAAACACAAATAGAGAGAAAGTATTACCAGGATCACTATGAAGTCCTGAGTAAAGACTACTAAAGGGCTTAGTGCACATGTGACTAGAGGAAGAGGATGAGGAGTTCTGAAGGTGTGAATTTCTCAAACTTATCCCTCTAAGCAAACTTGAAAGGTTTGATTCTCCACCCACCCTTCCTCAACCTGAGAGCAGGGTTCGGTTCACATACAACCTTGTGAACTGAACCCTGCAGGGCTTGAACAGTTCTAGCCAAAACTGTAGCAATGGAAATGAAATGCGTGTTTTGTGATAGCTGACAAATTAGGTTATATCTCTCCAACTGTGAAGTGCATCCACTCTGCAAGGTATGTTTCCACTGCTTTCCTCCCAGGTCTAAGAGGGCACCCATAACAACCCAGGGCTGAGTGGGACTCAGATCCTATTTGGAATCTAGCTGGGATACTCAGTGCATGGAAGAGACAATTGGAAGGCTTTTCTTATGTCTATCACATTAAAAAAGCACTTGGAGGATAACTGTACCAGCCAAGCAATGTAATTAATGTATAAAGCCCATTCCTTTTCACAGGACACCACAGATCCTATCTTACAGATTTGACTCACGTGGTTAAAGTTAAAACAAGTTTGAAGACTGTGGACTAGAGCTGCTCGGAACACTTTTACCAAAATTCTTGACAGCTAAGATGGCCTGTGTTAAGAGCGGAGTTTCAGTGAAGTTTCATCAGAAAGACGGTGCAAGAGAGAAAAAGAGAGTTGTCTAGTGGTCAGGGACCTGCCCAGGTAGTCATAAGACCCATATTCAACTCCTTTTGTCAGACTGCAAATGATCTGGGAGAAAGATGCTGAAACAACATTGATACTGACCCAGAAGTTTTTGCCTAAAAAAACTGAACACACAATTCCATTTCTTAGAAATCTTTAAGTTTGGGTTTCATTCCATTAGGAAGAAAAAAACAATTTGAACCTTTAATAATTGATGCAAAGTGAACATCTGTTATTCTTCTCAATTCTTAGGACACAAGTCCTAAGAATTTTCTCCCTATGAGAAACCTGATAGAAGTCACCATGAAGTTTCTAGTGGGTTGAACAGACCACAGTTTCACACCTAGATCATGTGTGGGGTTTTTCAGAACACCAGTGCTAACACCTGAAAAAGTGAAGGAAGTTGAATTTTTCTGGGCAATTTCAAGCTTTTATTTCACTATGAAGTTCAAGTTTCCTCAGCTAGAAGCCAAGTAGGAAGGAACACTAGTGCATTATAACAGACAATAAAAGGAAACATAAAATGTACTGCTACAATTCCTTGAATTACAGAAACCAATCAAAGCTCAGACAACTTGGAAACATGAGCCAACACTAACTTCTTTTTGACTCTTTTTGTTTTACTCTGTGAAGCATAGTTTGTACCCTCTAGGGTGAAGCCTTTATTATACTCCCTAGGGAAGAAACACCAGCTTGCTGAAGTCACTCCTCTTACAGCCGAATTGCCACTCCCTTCTTCAAGGTGAAGAGAAAGGGCAATATCACCATAATGCACTATCGAGATCTCAGCGATCTCAGGAGACTCCAAACCAGCCTCTCAGGGCTAGTGGCAAACTGCATTGCCTGAGGGAGGGTAGTGATAAAGTCTAGAGACTTCTCCAGGGCTGACAACTGTATCACTGCAGTCAGATGCAATTATGGACTGGAGCAGCTAGCAGGAAAGGGGATTGACAGTGACCAAGAGAGTGGAAAGGCCTGGGAGAAAACAGACCAAACATTAGTAATGCAAAGTCAATGCCTAGATTGCTAAATCTATGTGTTACACAAAGGACCTCCTCTGGCAACCGTTACTCAAGATGACTAACATTTGCTCATGCTGACTTCAACGAAAACTAAGTGCCTGAGAAACTGCTACCTACAGTGAGGAAGGGTATGTCTACATGGTATCTGGCAGGCTGACAAAGGCTCACCCTGCCTGCACTCCAACCTGGCCAGACGCAAGCCAGCACCAATGCAGAGGAGATGTAGCTGTGGTTAGTACAACCCCAAACCCAAGCTAATAAGACCTGCAGAGAGATGGGGCTGGGGCTCAACATCCTCACTCACACAGCTGTATGGCTTCCGGTGCAGGGCTGGCTCGTGTCCAGTTGGCTTGAAGCATGGGCAGAACAAGCTCGTGTCTGCTTGCAAAATACCACACACACCTACCTTCACACAGCTCTGACTTTCGCCCAAGAGGTTGAAGAAATGAAGAAATCCCACATAAAGCAGCCATTCTGGATTCTTGGCTTCTTCAAAACCTGGAGATTCACACTGTAGAGCCAACCCAGGTTTGCTTTCCTAGCGGGCTCCAGGTATCAAGTACTTAATCTCAACAAGGTAAAATTAGTTGTATTTAAATCTTTCAGGTCCCCTCTTTTTTTAAATTTATTTTGTGTGTTCTCAGTTATAGAAAAAGCTAAAAGCCAAGCAGATCCCATGATTTGATCAGAAATGCTCCAGCATCTCCATGCATAAGTTTTAGCCCTCCTAAGTAGGAATTTTAGACGTACTTTTGTCATGCATTTCAATTCTGACTACCTTGGGCCAAAATACTCTTATCTTCTGCAAGATAACTTGATAACTGCTGACCTGGATTATGGGCTTAATCCAAACCCAAAGCAAATCACTTTCAACCATACATTCATTTTATGCCTGTTGTTCATGTAGCGACGTGACCAGACCAGATTTCTAGAGGCCGGGAACTTACTAACAAAGTCTGTGCCCAAGCCCTTTTTTTTTTTTTTCCCCTGCCTGTAAAATGGTCATACTCACCTGTGAGGGCTGATTAGGACAAACCACAAAGATGAACTATGCTACACAATCTCAGGCAAGTTGCAGCATTTTTAAGGATTATCGCTCCATTTCTAAACCACCAAAGCCTACACTTCGGAGAGCAGAGGAGTCAAGAAACACTACACTCTCTGACCCCTACACAGCTTAAATTCTTAGTAATCTACATGTCAACATGATGGCCACTATTCATAAGTAACAAAGCTGGACACTGCACCCTGATGCTTTCCAATCAGATCACTACACCCATTGCCAAAAATAATGACTAATGAAATGACTAAGAGGGATGGGTAACTGAAAAGCAGAGGCTGCAGGAGTGACACAATACTGTGAAGTATTAATTCTGTCAGGGAGCCTGGCACTGAGTATTTTATATCCTTTTCTCTTTGGGAACACAATGCCAACCCAGTCTGGTCATTTTATTTCATAGGAGAGGGGAATTCCTCCTTGCAGCAGGAACCTCATCGCTGCAAAGGAAAAAGTAAAGTCATCCAGAGGAACAACAAAATGTTAAAGCAAGTCTGTATATTAGAGCTTAAAGTGGGACTCAGAAAGGCAGCAAATGACAACTGAACCAGAATCTTCTCTTGCTACTTACGGTACACAGACATAAGAAGAGAGAGAAGTGAGACAGGAGCCGACAATGGCAAAAATGAGCGGACTGTGCCAAACTTTCTCTTACTACCCTTGCCAAAATGCCCTGTTGTCTCCTGAAATACAACTTAATGGCAGTCAGGTAGCAAGAAGCCTGATCTAATGCTCACTGAATCAATAGCAATTGATTTTTCTGGTAACTCCCATGGACTTTGTCTATGTCCTGCCCTGAAAGAGTTCATTTGTTCCCTCGCTATTTGATCGTATTTCTTCCTAGAGTGGATCTCCAAGGATTGAATTTCTCTGAACATACAAGTCTATTCACAATAATCCTGTTCAGGTTCTTGCACTGCTTGCTTTATCTGCATACCTGTTTGCCTGAGATTAAGCCTCACATGTTATTAGTCCTTCCACATTCCCACTACAGAGACACACCGGGGGGAAAGGGAGTTGGCGACGTTCACAGAGGGACTGTGTGGTGGGGGCAGCAACAAGAAACCCCAACTACACTGGCTTCCCAGTTCAGCATTCGAGCTGCAAAACTATCCTTGCTGTAATGACTCATATTTTATTGTTTATTTTTTGCTCACTCTTCAAATTAGAAGTGCTCTGGGCTCCTTGGAATGAAAGATTCTAACTAAGTACATATTGTTGTTGTTGTTGTTGTTGTTGTTGTTGTTGTTGTTGTTATCATTAAGATTATTCGCAAATGGAAGTGTCAAGGTAGATTCAGAACAAGTTCTGCTGAGGCTCGTGTATCTTCCAGGCATCTATCTCTGCTGTTATATAGTATTAAAGTGTGAACAGGGAAAACCATGTACCCAGTCAGCGCTGTGTTTAAGTGGCCTGCCAATTCCAGCTAATCACCAAGTTATTTACTTCCAGTTTATTAGGCCGAAACTGCCACTAGCTGTTGGCAGCCTCTAATATTTACACCTTACTTTCCTGGGGTCTCTTCAACACTGCTGTAATAAAAAAGCCATTTCTTCCAGGTTTAGATGCAGGAATTAACACACAGAGCACCACGCGAGGCCAAGCCAAATTCTGATCTCAGTTACAAATGTGCAACCCCATTGATTTCCAATGGCTTAATTTGCAATGGTCTTGAGCTGCTGTACCTGAGAGCACAATTTGATCCACCGTTTTCACAGAGAGAAGTAACAGCAGTACCTCTTATACACTTGTGAGTATTTTAAACACAGTAACAGTTAGACAAACATCAATCACCATCAGTGGCCCTCAGTCTTATTTTCATCACATTCAGTAAAACCCAGGATGAGCAATTCCTCAAAAATTAGCCTAAATTATTCTCACTCATTTTATAGACTACTGTAGCTTTTTATTATTTTAGTATTTGAGCACCTCAGAAACTTTCACATCTTTATCCTCAAAATACTCCCAGTGAAGAGTTGGAATTCCTTACTGAATTGGTGGGAGACTTTCCATGGAGAAATTAAGGGACATTTCCAAGATCACAGAGAAAATTCAGTGGAGAAACAAGGCTTGGATTCAGATTTTCCAAACTGTAGGGAATAGGACATGAGATACAAGAATCTCCTTTGATAGGAGATTCAAGAGATCAAGAATCTCCTTGATCTCTTATTGATACTTTTCACTGGATAGCAATAAAAGCATACAGCAAATTCTCAAATCCGCTCACTATTTTTCAATCTAGATTTTCCTTTTTTAGCCAGATACAGAGTCCTTTCATTGATATCATTGGGGACCCCTGGACAGGAATGTTTTCTTTTCTCCCAGCTGTAAAGAGAGCCTGTTGTTGGTCTCCTAAAGCTGCCTTTTCCAAGGAACGCTCCCTGTGCAGTGTTCTCCTTTGATTTTAGACACATGATTAAAACTTACAGCCATGCTCTCAGTTGTGTAAGGCTAACAGAGTATCTACCTGTGCAGAGATGAGCAAACACGAGATTCCTGATGCTGAGCCTCTGATGTGCATTGAACTATGTGCTCCACATGAAGTTCCCAACCCCTTTATGCCTTCCAGCTGCCAGCAGAAGGGAGTTCCACAATTTGCTCAGGGCCAGGCACACCTTTATTCATAGGAAAACCTGCTAAGAAGCAGCCAGAGCAAACCAATACTGACTCATACCACATGTGTACTCGCTCAAGTGACCACTTCCAGAAACAATAAAATACTGCGGACAAGCCCTGTCCTGCAAAAATTACACATTCGCAGCTCATTCGGCAGACTGGGTTCATTGCAATGAGGAAAGCCACCATGTTACAAAGGATAGCTTTCTTTACACATTTTCTCAAAGATGCTTTCTCCCACCCCATGTAACTATGTAGGAACAACCAGTCAGGAGACAACACCAAGAGAAACTGCAACATACTTTGCTGAACTGCACTGTAAGCTGTGCCCCGTCTCTTGACTTCAGTCCTGGCTCTCCTCCACAGAAATGAAGTTAACCATGCACTACAGGCTGACCAGCAACAATATCAGCCACATGAGTATCTCACCAGCTTAATTTAGGATAGTCGTGTTTGCATCAATTACATTTCTTCCTTATAAGAAAAGAAAGCTAAGAAGAGAGTAAAGAAAGAAAGAGAAGTAAAGGAAGACAAAAAGCAGGTTTTGTTTCTTAATAACTTGAAAGTATGACCTGATAGGGAGAGAGCTACCATTTAGTTTATTTTGATCCACTTCAGATTTCCAGTCACTTTGTGAGGTATATCAGTTGGCAACTGTGGACATTATAGCACAGTCAGGTAGACACAGGTCAGGAAGAATCATCAGAAACAATCTAAAAGGCCAGGTTTTACCCTAGCAAAGTGTAGTTACTTTAATTAAAAAAGTCTCACTGCTCAGTTCAGTACCGTCTATGAAACAAAACCCAAGGATTTAAGAAATAATTATAGTTGAAATTATATTAATTAATGTTCAATTATATTTGAAATTAATGTCATTATAGTTACATCCCGAATGAAAAAGCCAGCTAAATGTAAAACCAGTCTCTCCTCTGTTCTCACCTGCCTGCTGTATGTAAAGTCCTATTCAGGTACCAGGGGAACGGAAGGTCCCACTGGAAGTACTCTTTGCTGTAATTTTTACATGACTACAGTACAGAAGCTGACGTAGCTGGAGCTCTGGGATGCCAGTACCTATCCTTCTCCATGACTCCAAGTCCTTTCTCTGTCCCTGTTATCTTCCATCTCCCCTCCCCTCTCCCTTTCCCTCTCTCTCCTGCCATACACACACATCCCAAGCCAGAGTGATTTATAGACAGCAAGGAAGATTTGTGTTGGACTTTACATCTCCGTCTGTCCATCTGTGAAACAGTTTTCTAGTCATAGACATTACCTGAATAGCAATTTAACAAAAAATAAAAATGCAAAGGCCATTTCACAAAAAAAATCCAAGTGACTGAATCTGTTAAGCTAACTATTTTTTCTGTTTTGTTCACAGTAATGCTGGCAAACATTTTTAGAAGTGCAGGAAAGATTTTTAAAAGAGGCTTTAAAAAGCAAGCTCTCTCTGTTTTTTGGAAACACTGACAATCCTACTGCCATTATCAGAAATGCCTGCCCTTGGCCAAAATCTCTCCTGCTCCACTCTGACACGCACTGGCTGCTAACCTGCTGTTACACACTGGCTGGGAAGGCGTACTCGAACGGCCAAGAGAGCACCGCTTGTGAAAGGACTGTAAAGCATCATGCACTACTAAACTGGAGAGCCCACGAGAAAGATCCTGTTTGTACCTGCTTTTATCTAAAAAGCTTCCCCTGCTACACACACATCCCAAGCCAGAGTGATTTATAGACAGCAAGGAAGATTTGTGTTGGACTTTACATCTCCGTCTGTCCATCTGTGAAACAGTTTTCTAGTCATAGACATTACCTGAATAGCAATTTAACAAAAAATAAAAATGCAAAGGCCATTTCACAAAAAAAATCCAAGTGACTGAATCTGTTAAGCTAACTATTTTTTCTGTTTTGTTCACAGTAATGCTGGCAAACATTTTTAGAAGTGCAGGAAAGATTTTTAAAAGAGGCTTTAAAAAGCAAGCTCTCTCTGTTTTTTGGAAACACTGACAATCCTACTGCCATTATCAGAAATGCCTGCCCTTGGCCAAAATCTCTCCTGCTCCACTCTGACACGCACTGGCTGCTAACCTGCTGTTACACACTGGCTGGGAAGGCGTACTCGAACGGCCAAGAGAGCACCGCTTGTGAAAGGACTGTAAAGCATCATGCACTACTAAACTGGAGAGCCCACGAGAAAGATCCTGTTTGTACCTGCTTTTATCTAAAAAGCTGTTGCACTTATTGTGTGCAGGTGTACGTCAAAGTTGGCTGGACGCTACAAAACCTGATCTGGTGCCCAGGCAATTCAGTCTTTTGCTCCTTTTACTGTCTGCTCTCCACAGATCTGCATGAACTCAAGCTAGCGAACTCTGAAAAGCATTTGGCCTGGTTTGCCAGAAATGCTTGAGCACCTAGCCAGTCCACAAATAGAAAAGAGAACAATATCAGCTTCATATTTGTTTTTATGGGTTGAATTAACTTCAGAATCAGCACTGTGCATGCAATAGCACTGAAAACTGAACTTACCTGCCCTCGGACCACATACCAACACTACTGCCTGAGTAAAAACTGAGACACAAAGTCCTGGTTGTAATCAATTCACGGTGCATTCTCCTGAACTGGAGTTTGTCAAGTATTTCTGACAATTTGAGGATAACACTATCTTGTGTATAGATATTTCACAAGCAGAGAAAAAAACTACCTGGGATACATTATCTGTTAACTGTTCACTCAGCTCATGATAGGTGTGTGACTCTGAACTGTATTTGGCATCTAACATCTCTCTTTTGATAGATAGCGGTATCTCAGCAGCCTGCTCTCTGAGCCAGTGCAGACAAGGAATGGGCAGCACACGTTCATCAAACTAACATCTGCTTTCAATTCTCATTTATAGATGTGGAATCCTTTCAACTGGACATTAATCATTCTCTACAGCAGCAATTAGATACTTGAGACAGATCAGAACAAATCAAATTAGCCTTATTTATTAAACAAAAAAATCCTAAGGAGTAAATAAAAAAGACACCAGACCATCCTGTGAGCAGCAACATAAAAAGAAAATTAAGATACTGATACACAGGAGTCTAAAAGCTTTCAGGTGCTATTTTCAAAGCCTCAACTGTAACCAAATAGCAGAGGGCTCTACTGCAGAATGCCTCATGGATTACTTTAGCAATAAGGTATAATTGAAAGGATTAACGTGAATGTAATGTTTCCCTTCCAAAAATTCCAGGAATGCAAAAATGACTCTCATCTGCATTGTGTGACTCATGTTTTGAATGCTGGAACTTCATTTTCACTCATGAGGAATTCAAGCTCAGGGAAATGTTACCACAGAAATCCTCATGCAATTGACAAAGGAAAATCTCTCTCTCTTTTGCTGCAGTTAAACGAAGCCTAAGAATCATCTCTTTGGCGAGTCTGGCTTGGTTCAGCTTCAGGCAATGGACATCCTGCACACCGAGGAGAGACACTGCCCTCCCCAAGGGATCAAGCGGATCTCCCTGAGGAGCTCAAATTCTCCAGACTAGCTCAAACCAAGCAGAGCAGCTTCCTCTTGCTGGGTTTCCCCAGCTTAACGTGGCAGACAGCTTTCAGCAAGCAAGGTGGGGGACACTGCCACATTTGTGTGGAAATTAGTAGCAAAACATTTGTATATCACAAGACAAATCTGGACTGGTCTGGGGGAAGGTGCACGGCTATCCACCAAACACCCGATACTCTCTTTCTCTATCTTTCCTTCAGTTGCTTTTTCCAAAAATTGATTTTATTTTTTAATGAAACATGTAACATGTTTGTTACAGAAAACTGGCAATGCTTAAGTGAAGAAGAACTCTCACCATCTAGATTATATGTATCAGCAGCATTTCAGGAGTTTTTTATAAGGGGTCTAAATGTTAAGCAGATGAGAAGTTTCATGAAAGAATATGTCTGAGAACAGCAAGCAGGGTTTGGCCATCCACACACAAAATGATCCTTGTCTGCCTGTACCATAGATCATGAAGCCGATCATCTGCTCCCGTCCAGAAAGCCCCATCCTGCACCGGGCTGCCTTTGCTGCTGGAAAGCACCAGGGTGGGACGAGCAGGTCCAGAGGAAATGTGGTTCTGCTGCACGCCATGAAAGAATGTGCTGCTCTATCACCTCTCCTCTCAGTACCTATTCAGGGTGGCCACGGGTGGGATGGAGGCTTGCATGGGAAGGAGGAAGACACTTTTTCCAGTGAACCTGTCAGACCTCTCCTCCTCCTCCTTCGATATCCACAGCCTCCCATGCTGATCCTTCCCTCTCCCTTCCCCAGTTCCGCATACACCTGCCTGTAATAACAGCAAAGATACCATCTGGGGTTAGCTCATTACATGTTTATTACTCCTTTGTTTATTTCTTCATAAATATAAACTGTTGTTACCTGTGCGAGCCTGTGCATCTAGCCCAGTTCTGGTGAGCCTTAAAAGCCCCAAACTGAAAATAGCCTAAAGACGTGAAGAATCAAAGCCGGCATCGCAGCCCAAAAGGCAGCCAGTTAGCCGAGGTGTGGAGAGAGAATCATTGCAACATGCAGCATGTAGGGATGGTTTTATATTTAAGTTTTCCTGGCTCGGAGGTACTGTGTTAGCTAGTTAGATGTGGTTATAAATAGAAGCGCCTGCTGACATTAATCACAATAATTTGGCGATGTGGCTACCGATGTGAAATTATGAAAGGGACAGGTACCTTGCAAAGCTAAGCCCAGTTTATTGTCGGCCAGATCGTTTATCAGCCAGGGAAAATAGCCTTTCCTCCATGTTCTGTGATCTCATGCAAACAGGAATCTGAGTGAGAGAGGGAGGAAGGGGCCTTGGTTTTTTATTTGATTTGATTTTTCATTTGGTTCAGTGTAACTTTAAGAAATATTAATATGCTCCTTCGTTTAATTTCATCTGTACCACTGGCCAAGAAAAATGCACTAATTTATAAGTTGAAGCAAGCCTTGAGATAATGTCACCCACCATTCATCCAAATTTGTCACTAGCATCCCATTAAAGCCGTAATTATTTTTTAATTAAAACTAAGGAAGCTGGCATGCATGTGCCTACTTTATACATCTGTTATGGGTTAAAATAGCTTTTAAAAAATGGTTTTTTAGACCACAGTCTTTTGTGGCCGTGGCCTATGCCAAAGAAAACGCAAACTTGCTTATTTTCTCCATGGGGCGCAACACTGCCTGTGTGTGCCTGAACAGATTCGACTGGCCGTGAAAAGAATTCTAAATAAAACACAAACATGGAATTTGGCAACGCCACAGAAGCGAGCTTAAGACTAATTCCAGCATGCGGACGGCTCTCACACAGCAAGTCTGGCTCCACTATAAATGAAACCAGGCTCTGTAAAATCGCCAGTAAAGTTTGAGTTAGGATTTAAAGAGACAGCGCTCTTATTCCAAGGTTTAAGGGGAAAAAACCACGCGCGCGCGCGCACATAGTCACATAGACCAGCTTATTAAGGAAATTCATGCTGGCCCAATAAGTCTGCATGTTGCAAGCTGTGTTTACTTTCAGCAGTCATTTCCATTTTAAAAAAAAAAAGTGAAGTAAAAAAAAAAAAAAAAAAAAAAAAAAAA
>NW_008824653.1:2034589-2042998 GCF_000699105.1 Pygoscelis adeliae
CAAGCTGTGTTTACTTTCAGCAGTCATTTTCATTTTAAAAAAAAAAAGTGAAGTAAAAAAAAAAACACAAAAAAAGCAAATTCACTTTGGACTTGATTTTTAGAAAAAAATGCTGTAATTATTACTGTGGGGACCACTGGCAGAGACAGCAATGAATGAAGGACCTACCTGATGGCAAAGTTGAAATGATATATTAAAAAAAGAAAGGAGTATGAAAGTTTGGGGCAGAGCAGGGGAGGGGAAAGGTGCGGATGGGGAGAGGCTCCATGGCCAGGGTGGCCATGGACAGAGCAACCTGTTCCCATCAGACAGCCCAGCAAGCGGGATGGTGACTCACTGGGACTTGCTGGGAGGGAGCTATATGCAATGCAGCCCCGTGCTGCCATGGAGAGGGGCAAATCTAACCCCGGGGCAATGCAACCCCCTGGGTAATACCTCCCCACGGTCCCAGCCAGACCCAGAGAGTAAAGACATCGGCAAAGAAAGAGTGAGGAGAAAGTGAGAAACAGCATTCACTCATCTTTACCTATTAAGGAAAAAACAAATTTAAGAAATCCCAGCTTATAATCACAAAACATGGCCTGGCAAACTTAACAGGAAAGGGCAAGGAGCAAATAATTTAAGGCAGTGATGGTACTGTCTCCCACACACCCTCATCCTCCCTTACAGCTCTGGATGATATCAGGCCACAGAATTAAAATTAAACCTTAGGTGCCCACCTCAAACCCTGACCATCAGTTTTTTCCTCCAAACAGGGAGAGCACAGGGAAAGATTTGCTGGCTAGAGGGCTCTAAATATGGGAAGAGCTCAGACATTTATGAGTGTGCTCAGCTGCACTAATGAACGTTGACAGTGGTGGTGGAGGCAGAGGCTAGCACCACTGCAGCTTTCACACTGCTCCTCGTGGAAAACCTGCAGAGAAAGTATGAAGAAAATTGGGAGGGAGTTTACCACAATTTCACAAGATTTTGTACAACTATTCTACGTATCTATTGATAATGATAATGAAAGGTTTGGCTTCAGTAGGCTACAGAGTTTTTAAGATTCTACCTCGACTTTTCAATGGAGGTATTAGTTCAGTTTAAGGAGAATCCAGAAAAAAAATAGAGAAAGAGCGACGGGTTTTTATTATATTCTATAAGGTTTTGCAGAAAGGTGAAGTTACTCACTAATCTTGTCCTCACCATAGGCAAAACCACAATGATCCTATTCCCAGTTCAATCAACAGTTCACACATTTTTATAAAGGATTCGGATTAATCAATCCGTAAACACTCAGACCTAATTTTTGGACAGACTTTGCATTATAAGCCTGTCTGTGCCATAATAAATTAAATTATTCTCTCCCTGTTCAACCAGAGGAGAGGAGAAAATAACCCAAATCTCTGTTAGAAGGTGCAAACTGAAAAAATAGTTCCCCCACAGGCAAAGGGTGCTGCTGCCATGTTGAGGTCTTCCTATGTTCCATGAATTTTTGTTTTTCACCCTGAATGCCATGGATAGTTTTAAATGGTACATACTTCCCAACAATATTCTGATTCTTACTTGAATCTCCCTGCATCCCTGAATTCCATAGACGATCTTCACAGCTGGCATAACAGTACAACGCCACTGAAGTCAGAAAACACCTCACAGAAAGATGCTCAGCTAAGCATCCCTAGGCAGTCCCTAACCCATCCCTCAGTGGACTGCTGGCATTGTACAGCATGCCCTGGAAACACCACGCTTGTCACGCAGCCATGGAAGAGACGTAAGGATCAGGTTTAGATCTGGGCCTCACGTGAAGTAATCTAGGTCAATACAGGACATGTAAGGAGGCAGTCTGACACACAGAAAGGATAAGATGCTCCCCTCACTTTGCCAGGGGATGGACTGAAAATAATACATTCACAATTGGCTCCAAATAGCCAAGTGACGTTTAAACAAGCATAAAAGCTGCAGGTATGTTGTGCAAACTGGCTTCTCTCTAACCAGAGATTCCTTATGTTAATAGCAAAGACAATAATTTAGAAAGCACCGTTTCATGGCGTGATTCCAGCACCTATGCCTCCCCACCGCCTTGCTTAGTGCCTGCATTAACCTCATTCCAGAAGTCCCAGGACCTCTGACTCTTACAGCTGAATTCATAAAAAATGTAAGCCCTCGTTATGTGGGATTTTTGCCTGCTTCCTTCCAAGTGCACGCTTTACTGACTCATTGAACCTGGCTTCCCCAGCTCGTGCTATGGCAGGTTGTGTTAGCTGGAACAGGGACCCATAAAAATGGTTTGATTAAGACAAAAACAAGCGGGAAATAAAGACAGAAAAGGCACGTACCATACTCTAGCGTACCAGATTTCTGTACGTACTGCAAAAATGCTTGGAAAAAGCCTGACCAAAAGAAAGCAAACAGCATAAAAACGTATGTTGCTAACAGTTGCTCAGCTGTTTACTGCTCAGCAGAAAGAAGGACCAATATGCAGCACACAGGAGCCCAGTGGGGCACATGCGAGGTGCATCAGCACGGCTTTTTTGACTCAGATCCCTTTCTGAACATAAAGCGTCCCATCTGAGCACAGAACTCTTCCTTTCAGCTATTTTTATGAAGCACTCAGAAAAGAAAAAAGAACCCAGGTCCTCTGAATTAGGCAGCTCTGGAGGGACATGGAGTAATTTTTTTGCAGTTCTCTGGCCTAAACCTGAGCCACCCCAGGAATATGTGATCCAATTCCTTTAAAAAAATAAAATAAAATAAAGCTATTTCACTACAAAATGTACAACGCCTCGCCTCTACCTTTCCCGCTCTGACTTGTGAACTAAAGAGCGGATCTCATCGCAACTACCTACACCATACCCCATGCCTCGCCATACTTCCTTTGACGCTGAGCATTATATTTGTGCACAAGAGATTTATCTCTGTTCTCACAAACTGAACAGCCCAATTCACTTCCTGGCTCAGACACACAAACACATCCGCACGTATCTGACAGAAAGCGAGAAAAAAAGTGATGACAAAAAACTACTGCTGAAGGGGCAGGAGAAAACTCCATCCTGAATATGCCAGGTGAGGCTGCACAAGTGAACTGTTTAGCATATGCTATGTACAAATGAATGGCAATTTACTGAGAGAAAGAAAGAATAATTGCAAACACTTATGCCTCGTGCATGTGTATAAAAAAAAAAAAATCAGCTCTTAGAAAGCTGGTGCGTTGCCCAACCAAAAGGCAAGGCACCTGACAAACAACACTACCCCTAATTTTGTCGCTTTGTAGGTGATTGCATCCTTCCTTCTCTTCCTGCAGTTGATTTCTTCTCTTTTTCGGAAGTGTTCACCAAGAGGCATTCAACTCCCTGAAAAGGGTGGGAAGGAGGTGGCAGCAGGAGAGGCTGGTCCTATCCTGCAAACCATCCCTGGTGGTTACCCTGCCGCAGAAACACGAAAGCCCTTTGCTGAATATGAACATGCACCATGCTACAACTTCAAAAATAGGTCTGCTCCTCCTTCCAATAACCAAGGTGTTTGGGGATGTAACGGCCGCTGAAAGCTACAGCGGTGCCCAAACCTTGCCCAGTGCTCCCCATTAAAGCAGTCTTTATTTACGCTGGTGTCTTCTGGAAAGTACTGCACAAACGCCAGGAAAAGAGAAGGCTCTGATTTGTTTGGGTCTTCTGTCAGAGCAGCCAGCAACTTGCCATCAGTGGTGCCTTTTTGTAACCAAGCTGCTCTCCCCCTTCCAAACTACTGATACTCCCAAATATTAACTGAATCAAGGGGGCAAATGGGTCTTACTACTAATGGGAACAACAAGGCACAAGAAAGGAGCCCTGTAAAAAAAACCTGCTCAATGAGATAGAACAGAAATGTCCTTCCTTTGCTTTCTCGTAACCTCCCCTTTTGCCTCGTCTCCCACCTGACACCACCAAAGCCTGTTCATGCTTTAACAAAGATGGATCAGTTGCTGTGCAGTCCGCTGGTGCTTACCTACACTCTGAAGTCACCTACTCCTAACCCAGCCATCGCTCAGCAACCTCTAAAAGGAAATAAATTCATTCATTCCAATAAGAAAATTATAAAATCACCTTCATCCATCTTGTTCCTATATTTTTAAATTTGATTGTGGCCAGAGAATTGCTGGCTGGGAATTACCCTTCCCCCACTCGCACATACACCCTTTAAAAATGCAAAATCTAGCCCTCTATTTCAATATTTCTGATGTCAGTGACCGGTGTCAGCTCTCCCCATACAGTAACTGCTTTAAAGCGCTGCATACAGCACTGCATTAAAAATTAATTACACATGCTATTTTATTGATAGTGCATAATGTAATGAGCACCAGCTGTGCTAAACATCCAAACTCCTTTTTAAGACAGCTATAAAAAAAGAAAGAAACTGCACTTCCAAATGCTTCTCCTGTCAGAGGAGAAAAACAGCAACATCTTGGATGGATTTGAAACAGGATTCTTTGATTTAGCTCTCCATTTGGAGCGTTTGAAGAGTTCAGACTCTCGGGCTCAGCATAGTGGTATGCGATCGAGTTAACTCTCTCAATGTTGGAGCCATTGTCTTTACTGCAGGCAACGTCGCCTTGAACCCTTTTGTCCTGAGACTACCAGATTCAGTTCCACCAGTTAATATTGCAATTAAGGGCTTTTCTTTTTTCCTGGGATGTCTGGAAATGGCAGGCATCCACTTTAAAGCACCTTTAAATATTGCTATTGCTCCTGCTGGTTCTTAACTTGGCATAATTAGGACTTATAAAGTTAGAGTGATCGGGCGTCTGTCTAGAACAAAGCCTCAGCCACGCTCAAATTGCCAGCGCCGCTGCCCCATGCAGCACCCTAATTTTAGCTGCCTCTTTGCCGTCTTAAGGTCTCTTTGCTGCCTCTTGACAAACACACCATTCAGTCAAAAAAAAAGTTTGTGATTAGATCCATCTATTTTGAGTTTGGATCTGATTTTAATATCTGGTGAGACAGAGAGCTGCATAGACAGACAGGTCACACATGATTTTAATACTTGGATAGATGGATGAGCACAGAGATTGATAGATAGATGAAAAGATGGATGCATACACTCAGACTGATGCATTACCGTTTTTAGTATATACATCTCTCACACATCCCTGCACTCTGTAAGTACTGTCCACAAAGTCAATTCTACTATAGCATGCATTAAATATTTCACTAAAATAAATAAATACATGTAACCATGACTAATAGGTACATCTCTCCTGAATGTTAGCCAGTACTTTAGGCAAACCTCTTCTTTATGCAGCAAAATTAAAAGATACATTTTCAAAGGGTCTCAGGGAAACTATAGATCTTTGTTTGCCCTCAGACACGTACACCCAATTCCTCTTTCTCCTCTCGAAAAAGCACCCAGTGCTGATCAGAAATCAAGTTTTAGTGGACTTTTTTTTTTTCCCCTGAGATTCCACTCAACAAAAAATGAAAAGTAGAGTATCAGCCATCGTCCTGGGACTTGATGAGTTAGGAGGTTTTTGCTGGATGAGTTTGCATTCTCTGCTCCGATTACTGTTTTGTTTTCCATTGATCCTCCTGTGTTAATAAAACCCAGTCTGGAGTGAACAAAAGCTTGCTTCTTGTTCTAGTAAGAAATGTGCCGAGCGCATACCATATCATTAACATAAAAGTTTTTGAAATAATACTGCTTTCTAGACAGACTGTATTAATTGCATCAAGCTTTTTACAGCAGGGTGGTCTAATCTAGTTCTTCTTATTGGCTGACTCCAGTTATAAAACCAACACAAAATGAATACGGTGATATAATTGAAGGAAGAAAAAGTATTCTTTTAAAACCTATTATTTACTTACAGGTACTTCTTTTATCTTTACTGTCACCTTAACCTTTGCCAAGAAAACACCAGACTAGTTAAATAATGCAGTAAGTAGAATTTTGGTAGCCAAGTAAATCGATATTAACTTTCCAAGATGACTGTGTGATTTTCAGAATGTCCTAATGACTAATACAGCTGATTTCTTGAATTAACAGGATCTTGTTCCACTCTTCTGAGCTATGGCCCCATGCCTTCCTCTGTTTTAGACCTTAAACTTCACAGCCCTGTCCATTAATCACTGCTGTCCATGCCCACTTGCTGTTTTTATATATGCAGCTAAGTATCATAATTACTTTCCACCTCCTTCCATCAGCCTACATGTGGCAAGGAAGCAGTTTCACTGGTTAGCTGAATATATGTGTAATGAACAGATTTAATTATCTTTACGGAGGTATATAAAACCTTCACTCGTGGGCCCAGGTCCAAAGATTTTGGATCAGGTATGTATCTGAATGCAGGCATAGGGGATAAATTATTATCTGTGCCATTACAATCCCCTTTGTCTTACGCCGATTATAATTCCATTTCTGGGGCTTTTGCACTGTAGGGTCTTCAGGACAGGGACTTTTTTCTTTGGAAAGCACACTGTAAAGTGCCATGCACCTCTGTGCTGAGATTTTCAAAGCTCATTTTTCGTTAACTTTAATGGGAAATGGGCATCCAAATCTCTTAGGCAGCTTTGACAATTTAAGCCGTAATGTGCAATATTAATAAATCAGCATCATAAAAAGAGCCTTATGAAGATGTATTGTGAAAAAATAGCCCCACAAAAAGCATTGCAGTGTATGCGCGCATGCATACGGGCATATACTTTTCTTTACATACTTACATCTCTCACCAACCATTTGCATGTCTCTGTTATGCAAAAAAACCTCTGTGTGTTTTACAGTTACTCTGAGCAGTTGCAATTCATAGAAATGAAATAAAAAGCAGGCTCAGAAAAGCACCCTAACCTGGCAAGGGGTAAAGCAAAATGAATGCTTTGCCCATTTATATTTTAGATCCAAGCTACACAACCGTGTGAATTTCATGACTCTATTCCAACTTCTAATTAAATAGGCACTAAAAACATTTAAACGGGAGAACCCAATTCAACAGACAGAAGCCTCTGAGGCAAAAAATAAATAAATAAAGAGACTCAGAGAGAGATTGTTCCAGTGGTAGATATTTTTTTTATATCACATGGAAAAACATAGACTTTTACTCACAAATTCCTCATCCTGTGGTGCCCTGAACACAAAGAATTGAACAAAGACAGAGGGGACCACAACCAGCACTGGCCGAGCAACACAGTGGACACCCAAGCGGACTTCCCAGCACCATTTACTGTGATTGAAACTATTATCAGCAGCACGTTTTCTAAAGATCGCAAACAGCTCTGGATGAGGCAGGACAACCTCCCCTGAACGCTACTCAGCATTCTGGGTGATCACTCTTATCTAGGTCGGAGATTTCCAAATGCAGTTTTCACACGTGTACCCCAAATCCCACCGGCAGCCAGAAGTTTAGATTCTCCAGCACAAAACTGCTGGGACTCTTGGAGACCCAATTTGTGAGTGCCCAGCAGAGATTTGGGAGTACCTGCAACTTCAAGCCTTCAGAGTCGCAGCCTGTTTGAGAACTGCACGGAAAAACTCAAGGTCCTGAATTAAATGAATGCTGAAAAACAGGTAAGGTAAGAAATGAAGAAGGAGGAGGAGAGGCGGGAACTGTTGATGGCTTTTGTTCAAAGAAGGAAACAATTCCTCAGAAGCAAGAACAGGGCTGACAGAATAAAAGGCTAATCAAGTCAGAGGCACAAGCAGATCTCTAAAGCTGTAGCAAGTGACTGTTGTAAATGTCTATATTAAAAAAGAGGGCACAATGCAGGGATTGTCACTAGATTATTAGTCAACACATAGAACTCACTTTTCTTTCATTTCCACAAAACATTTCAGGGGCTAGAAAGATCCCGTAACCCTTGCTACAAGGTTTAAACCATGCCCAGGCTCATATACAGTGAATACTACGGGAGCTAAGAAAGGGTTAAGTAGACATAATCTCCTTTTTCAAGGGAAGAAAATATTTCTTTCAAGCAGAACTTGACCAACTACTGTCATAAACATGTAGTATGCACTTTGATATAACCTATTCTCTAAGCGCCACAGACTGCAGCAGTAATTACAGGAAGCCATGATAACAGGTCTCTCTCTCCACAGAGCTGGCATCGCTCTCCCAGCAAACAGGCAATTCTGAAAACTCACAGCGCACAACTCCAAAGTGAGAACTCAAAGTACGCAAAGTACAAAAGCCTCGCCTTCCCACGTTCTTTAATAAGTTCTTCCTTCCTTCCTTTTCTATTTTTAGTTGTATTTGCTTCCCTCCCCACTAGCAGCTGGCATCAGAAACAACAGGGAACCAGGGCATCCAGTTCGTTGTTACAACTACCTGCCTACCAAAGGCACCTGCGTGCATACTGCACCAGTGAAGAGACAGAACAGCAAAACATGAGATCAGTTCCAGTTTGGTTTACTGGTTACAGGGAGGAGGGAACGGGGAAGCAGGAGAGCTATCTGACTCTCTGATCCAGCGCT
>NW_008824653.1:2043020-2050064 GCF_000699105.1 Pygoscelis adeliae
CACCATGCGGAAGAGCCCATCTCTACACCCGTCTCAGGCCAGTTGGTCAATCTGCTGAGGTTGATGAAGCAGAGCCAGATTAAAACAGCATCTTCCCCACCCTGTGTACGGCAGCTCGGACAGGAAATCTGACCAAATCCCCGGATGCAGTGACTGTGCCGCACCACGCAGTGCATCGCTGCAAGCCCTATGCCTGCGCCCTGGCACAAGCAGCTGGGTGCAGGCTGAGCCTCTCCCAGGCAGAACAGGAGCCTTTCTTGCCTGCCCTGAGCTTCACCCAGGGTCGAAACAGGACCCTCAGGAGTGTTCTCAGCCTCCTCCCGAGAATATTTGTCTTTCCAAGCTGCAAATTTAAATTTCTTGCAAAACTTTTTCTCTTGCTTTATTAGAGCAATGAAGGATGTACAGGGACATTCTTGTGAGAAATAGCATACTGCAGCCAGGTGGTACCACTGCTTGTGGAAGGAAAAAGCTGAGTGCAGCAGTTTTGCCAGCTTCAGGAGGACAGGAGGAGCCATTTCCCAAAGGCCTTACTCCTGACAGTCATTGCTGTCTCTCTAAATCCTCTGGTCCTCACGCATTACTTAGCCAGATTCATTCTGGGAACTCCCCATTAAAACTCCATGCACGTTAGCATGAATGAGGGCTGCAGGGTTTGGCCCACCACAGTGAGACTCCATAAACGCTTGCGGATTTTGCCACAGCTGTATTTTCTTTTAAGCCTTCCCCATTTTCACCTCTCCAGCCCACAGTTCACCATAGACCCAATCTTGCAGCTGAGCCACGCTCAGAAACACCCACTGATTTCAAAGAGATCGCTGGGTCTGAAATGATGGGGTCTGGCAACAATATGTCCATGTCCTCTTTGGCTAGCTCAGTGCACCCTCATTTCCACATCACTTTCCCCTCCTTGCGGTGACAAAAGTCAAGCATCCAAAAGGAATAAAGGAAAAGAAAAGCTGACGGGGGAGAGGCAAGGGATGCGTGGCAAGTTACCAAGGAGCATTTTCTCAAAGCAAGGGAGAAAACGGCATGGAGCACATACATCCTGCGTGCACATGGATGTGGAGATCCTTTAATACGAATGATTGGGGAGGGAGGGAAAAAAAAGGAGGGGGTGGAAGAAAAAAACCTCAGATGTTAAATGTTATCCAATTAAGCTTAAAATAAACAGCCCAGAGAGACAAAATCTTGATACTGGGGTATCACATTCTGTGAGGAGTCTCAGACATTTGTTCACAACGTGGCACTAATGGCCCGGCAGTGGCCACTGGTGACAGCTGAAGGTGGGCAGGCAGGAGGGGAGGGATGGGGAAATGGAGGGAGTCGCACGCCCTTTCCGGCTCCCCATCCTCCACCAGGGTGGAGGGGGAAGAAGGAAGGAGAGGGGGGTGGTTTAGGGCATTTTCTCTGCCTTCCCCATGCGACCCAGCAAAGGCAGCTCTCCCACAGCAAAGACGACATCACTTGGCAGCACTACTGACCTTCAGATAGCAACAAAAAAAAAAAATGTTTCTATTACCTGACAACTGACAATGACATCCAAATGTGCCTGACGTCTCAGTCTGAATCTCAGTCTGAGTCCCGCCAACTGAGACTGCACGTGCACCACAGCAGGGCAGGCTAAGGCAGGGCGGGAGGGAGGCCAGTGCGCGGAGAGGTGACGTGATCACGGATGTGTGAGGGTGGGAGGAGGCAGCTATGGGAGCCCCCGGCAGGTTTGCAGGCCTGGACGGCCCTGGAGAAAAAACAATAGAAAAAACTGTCAGTCGGATCTAAGTTTGAAGGGATAGAGGAGGCATCATCAGGGGAGACAGGCGAGGCGGGGTCTGGCTGCCTAACACGCGACACGCTTGGTCTGAACCCCTCTCTGGGTCCGGCTGAGGCTGGCGGGCTGGCGCCGGGCAGGGGAAGAGCAAGAAGAGACATGGGGGACCCGCAAACCCGGGCTGGGGGCCCGTGGTGGGGCACGGAGAGGGGTGAAGCCGGGGGAGGACGGGCGGCCCTGGCCTGGAGCAGGGCCGAATCAAAAGGGGGATTATTGTTTTACAGCTGTGTTAATGCATTGAGCTGACACAAAACTGGGCAGACTTTCTGCCGAGCCGCTGCTGAAGCAGACTCCACACACCAGCCCGGACAAAGTGCGATGACTTAGAGCTCAAATGGCTTCAGAGAGGTGCCAGGAGCCGAGCTCCCAGAAGGAAGCACTGGCGGCCGCTGTACTGCCTTCCCGCTTGAGCTGCAGCCAGTTGTGCATTTTGCATGCCCCGATTATGCAGGCTGCTTCCCTATCGAGCCTGTGAAGAAGGGAGCAACCTTTTTCCTGGTAGCTAAAAGATGATATTGTAACCTCCAACCGTATTATTTATTTTTAACCCCTCTAGGAACCACCTTCCATTTAAAAGCTGTATTTAAGAGTTTTCTCCGGCTCCACTGGAAACACTCACTCCTCCTGGCACTAGTCCAAACTGAGCTCCGTGGCTTTGAAAAACTAAGATACAAGTCTTAAATATCGATATACACCTGCACAAATACAGATGCGCACAAACATACACACACGCAGAATCAGGTAGAAGCCACATTTTTGGCTGGCATGAATTAGCAGAGTTTAAAGGGAAGTTGAGAGAATGGAACCACTTTACATCCACCGTGAATCCCACCCCTTTCATTTAAAACGATGCCTGCCACTTAATTATTAAATAAAGGGCAGCTACTAATCAAGGGCAGTTTCTAAATGAAGATATGTGGTGGAGTGGTCGCCATTAAAAAGCTGGCATTTGCCAACAGTTACCGCACAGTGGTAGATCAGAAACCACAGTTTCCCCCTGTACTGAGATCAGGAAATATGTGTGTTAATTGTGGGGTATCTTCTGGCAAATGCTCTCCTTTTTTTAATGGTGGCAATTCTGTCTGTGCATGCGTGTCTGCCTTGCAGATACATGCAAACACCATGGCAGCAAGGAGAAATATTTATCTGTGCTCCCTCCAACCCTAGAAAAGCAACATTTTCTAAGGGAGCTTACACCGTGGCAGCAAGGAGAAGTATTTATCCGTGCTCCTTCCAACCCTAGAAAAACAACATTTTCTAAGGGAGCCTCTCCACCTCAAGAGTCCTGATTCGGAAACTAGGCCTGCATGTTGATCTGACAGCTACACATGTGAGGCAAACGGGGATACTTCATCCTTGGCACAGCATCCAGCGCTCCAGTCTGCAAGGACTGCATTTGATTTTGTCGTTTATCTTAAATGGCTAGGAGACCACCAGTGCAAAACATTTGTGTGAAGCTTTTGCCAAAACCACAAGTGAAGAGTCTAAATTCCCTGTGTAAATAGTTGAGCTTCAAGCATCAAGGATAAAATTTGTGCTCTTTTGTGAGGACTGGTTTTAAATAGAAGCCATCTCTGTAGCTCATGGGACAAGGAAGGATTTTTTATTTTGGGGGCTTAGTTGCTTGGCTTTTGCAACTGTTTGATCTCCCTGGAAATACTACACAAGCAGGTAGTGATAACTACTATCTAGATCATATCTGCATTGCATTTTGGGCAGGACTGTGTGCTAGGCGTGTAGAAACTGATGTTGGACATGGATTTCTATTTGTGTATGAACCACTCTACTGCCACTGTAACATATATGAATAACAAGTTTGGTTTTTTTGTGGAACAAGCAAAAAGTAACAAAGATTTCCTCCAATGACTTAAGAATTGTATCTTATATTCCTAATATTATAAAAATAACTAGGCTAGCATAGGCTATGTTGAGCCACCTGGGCACTTGTCCTTGCTGGGAAAGTTGTGAGCTTGAAATCAGGATTTAGACTAGGGCCACAGGGCAGCTACGCCTCAGGTTACACCTAGACATATCTATGGCCCCACCATGACTAAGGGCACAGGTCCTGCAGTCACTCAGCCCTCTGCACATCGTGGTGCCATACGACAGGTTTTGAAGGAGCTCATCACACAGAGGAACTGTATGAAGCCCGCCAAGTGCACCATCAACCACAACTGCATGGGGTTTTAATGGGAGGTGCACGGGTCCTAGCACGCAACGCTACCCTAAGAGCAACAGCCTCTCCTCTAGTCCTGGAGGGTCCCATCTTTCCATTGGTAACAAATTTGATACCATCTGCACAGCCCTGAGGTGTCTGAGAAGATGCTAAGAGCTCACCAAGTGGGTACAGGGAGGCCCTCCCTGCTCTTATCCAATATGTCTCCTCTAGTGTGGAAAGGAGATTAAGGTTTCAAATAGGAGGTTTCTAACCATCTGGGCAAAGGGATCCTGTAAGAGCCTTCCAACAGAGGTACTGGGGGCAAGCCAGCAATCTGCTTTAACAAGGCGCCTAACAAATTTACAGGAAGGACTATATGAACCAGTTGCCAGTGAAGGGATGGAACTGAACGTGTCACTCAGAAGGTCTTTTTCTGTCCTTTGATGTATATATGAGGAAATCTAAAAAGTGCTAACCTAGTGTCAGAAAGGAAAGGGTTGGTAAGGGAGAAGAGGAATGGACAAAGACAGACTCTGGCAGATCCTCAGGGAGTCCCACCACCACTCCCGAGTCCAGCGCTAAGAGACAAAGATTGTGGGGCTGCCAGACCAGGAGGCTGTGTGCCCCTACAAGCAAAGTCAAACCAGGTGATTCCTCCTCCTCTTTGCTACCACTTTAGGGTTTGCTTCTTTGTCACAAATCAGGACAGTCCTATAGAATCAGATCAAATGGCAAATAATGAAGAGGGAAATCATATCCACTGGCCTCGAGGAAAGGCACGGCGAAAAGGAGTGCTCCACCATTAGGTACGTGATACCGCTTCATAGCTATAGAAACAATAACAGTGGTGCTCAGAAATGCTCAGCTCGTGTTTGCTAGGTACATTCCCATGTTTTACCTCTCCAGCTCTTCTTCTGTGGGATTTTTCCCCATAAAGGCATATTTAAAGCTGAAAATTAAGACGGGGCTCTACCATTCTTCAACTGAACTGCTACAGGTGATGGACAAACACAAAATGAACAAACAGATAAAAAGACAAACAGATGTAGCTAGATAGACGGTATCCTAAGGTGATGCTGAAAGTTTTCTGTCCAACCCACGCAGCACCAGGCGAGGGAGGGGAGCCAGTCTCTGGAATTCTACAGCCGATCGACCACATCATGTTGCACACAGATTTCAAAAAGAAAACACTCCTGCAAGCCCCTGACTGCCACAAAGGGCACAGCCGCAACCGGCACTAAGAGAAAGCAGACCACAAGAACTGCGCTGCAATCTTAGAGGCAAAAATCCGATCTGACTGGGGTGAGCGGGCACACACATGCAGCTCTGTGTCGCTTGGACATCGCTGACACGATGTGCGGGGCTCGATTTTCCTCTTGGGTCAGCACTGGGAAATCACTCACCTGCACTGCAGATCTCATATATTCTGCATTCATTCTGCAGGGATGGGAAGGGGAGTTTTGCACGTAGCATGAGTGTGAAACATGCACAGGGACTGTCTTCGTGTAAATAAAAGGTCTGCATTGCTGATGGTAAAGGAGGATTTTGTCCTCGTGCTTTAAACAGGCTCGGTATATACTCAGTGCCTGTACATGGCAGTAGCTCACAGGTTATGTTGACTCCCAGGCACCGCTAAGAGTAATTTTTTTGCTCCCTGCTATTTTTAAACTTGCAAAGAAGAAAATAAGGCAAATTGGACATGACCCCAGAAGATGGAAATGAGCATAAGAGCCTAGATGAACATGACAAAAGCCACAATCAAGGCACAAATTGCATCCTTTTGTTGTCCCTCTCCCTGAGCCTAGGCATGACTAGCCATATGATATGGTATATGTAAAACACCACACTCCTCTGGCACATCTGCAGAAAAGTCCCTGAGCAAAGCACAAAGGTGGAGCCGCAAGCGGCATTCACAATGTCCCACCTCAGCGTGGTTCAGACCAGGGGACCCGATCTTAATTTAAGAGATCTTGCTTTACATCTTGTGCCATGTGTAAATGCAGCCACATGTAGCTTGTGTAGCTGGTGTGTCCCCGGGGGTGTTGTGTGCTTGCCGCGTGGGTGCCGGGGTGTGTATCTGTGCACAGGCAGATAGGTAGGTGCACAGGCAGACGTGTAAGCCACTTAACGGGGCACGAACCAAGTTTTTCTGTGTGTGTCTCTGTGCCTGTCTGGTGATGGAAAATCAGTCAATAGCTGATTAGAGACTAAAGCTCTGTTCCATTATTAAAAAACTCTCTTTCAACAAAAAGAAAAACATCTGTTCAAACAGTATATGGCTACAAATTCAGAGTGCAGGCTGCAGCCTCATCCCTGCCCTGTGCCCGTCTCGTTCAGGGAGAGTACTGCAGATGTTTTGAGATGGCTTTTACATGTACCATTGCAGCAGCCTTGAACAGACACATCCAAAAGTGAAAGACAAATCTATTCACTAATCTCTCCAACAGATTTTTTTCCAAGCTTTTCCTAAAACAAGTTGTCTCATCTGTATTACATCCTCTCATACGGACTGTTCCCACCTGATATTATTATCTTTCTACCATCTTTTTACACAGACACCAACAGGGTTGACGAAGGAAATGTGCACAAGCACACGTGTACACACACAGAGTGTACAGAGACACAGAGGAACAAACATTTCCAACTAGCAGGGCGATGCATGCACACCCTGCAAGTGGCGGACACACACAGCATCCCCCAGGAAAGGCAGAAGGACTCAGTGGCATAGGCAGACATGCTATTATACACACTCACGCACGGAGTCCGGCGCTCAGCCAGACACACCTGCACAGAGGCCTTTACCTCTTCCCCCAGCACACACACAGAGGTTTTGGAGCAGTTCCCCCACACTGACTTATAATGCTAAGACTAAAACTTTGCTCGAGCTGGAAATGGAAAGGCTGCACTGGGGAAAGAAGAAGGAGGGCAGGGAAGGGGTTTCTTGTTATATTTTGCTCAGGGATATTTTTTTTTTTGGCAGACAAGGATTCCCTTTGAATTGATACATTTCTTTCTCCCAAGAATTTCAAATGATAATGCATAAATGAGTCATAGATCA
>NW_008824653.1:2050093-2062648 GCF_000699105.1 Pygoscelis adeliae
GTGAGGGGCACTGGCACAGAAATTTGACAGTACCCCAACTCCCCCCCTTCTTCCCCCCATGCCAAGACATTAATTCTCACAAGTCGGAGAAAATTACTATGCATGAATGCAAAAAGCATGATCAGGAGTAATTAACATGGCTTCATATGCAAATTTTATTAATGCAGAAGTACAAAGTCATTATGCAAATGAAACTTACGTCAACTCTCTTGACAAATATTCATCTCTAAAGCTCAAGTTTCTCCCTTCTAATTTTTTTTTTTTTAATTTTTTGGTGTAAAACCAAAAAAAAAAAAAGTGACGAAGACTGTTTGACAAGTTTGCAAAGTTGTTTTTCAACCGGAGAAATTTATTCTTGCATTGTTGATATTTTTTTTTGTTGTTGTTGTTGGCAGGTACACGACAGCTCATGGAGGAGAGCGGGAGGATGGGGGACGCGGGCTACCAGCAGCAGGCAGCCAATCAAAACGCCAGCGGCTGTAATGAGCGCGATTGATGACTGTTTGGCTTTACTGCAGGGTAATGAACTAGAATCCAGTCTGAGGAGGAAAAAAATATGAATATTCATGAAGCTGTGCTCCTGCCTTTGATGATTAAAGAAATTTTTAATATTCAAATAAGCGCTTGCCAAGTGATTAACAAAGAACAAGCACGCAGGAATATGGAAATGGAGCTGTGGAAGATTTGGGAGTCACAGTCTGTGCAGAAAAGACAGCACAAAATTTCATAAACAAGATAGGCAGATAACCCAATTCAAATCTGAGCAAATAAAGGGGGAAAAAATCCCCTTCTTTTTCATCAGTTTGGATATTGTATCAGTCACTTTGTTTTAGAGTGCGAAGGAGAACAAAAACAACCGATGCAAGAAGATGGGGGGGGGAAATCCAAACCCTGAGAAACCCAACCCAGCAATTACAAAGCAAGAATCCTGGGTGAGAAACTGATAGGAAAATGATGGCTAAGTCCACCGTCTGCTGTGGGCTATTGCTTTTCAAAAGCAGGAGCCTGCCTGATGCTGAGCACCTCCCAGCTACTGAGAACTGCCAACTTGTTGTGTACCACAGGCAGGAGTCGAAAGTATCCTGAAATAACTGAGGCCGGTCCCTACCGTTAAATCCCTTTCCTCGGCTAGAGGATGCACCACAGGGCTTGACCACTGTCTGGGAGAGCAGGGAGGGAGTGCAACAGAAATAAGAAATATTATTGCCAGGGGGGAAAAATTAAAAAAAAAAGGTGCAAAAAGGAGGGTGCAAGGAGGTCTCAGCTGCCCACCCTGGTACTCAGTTGGTAAGAAATGTGTTTTCCGTGTCTGAGCCAGAAAGGTCCTCCACTCCCCACAGGTTTCTGAACAAGGATACAAAAATCCAGCCACGTTACAAAATGTCTGTTAAGTTCAGGCTCTCACAGTTTAATAGCTTCACGATTCACACTGAAGCACATAATAACAATATTAGCTGCTAAAATGACTTTGCAGTTAAAATACATCTAATTAGCAGCCAGTGACATCCTTTTTTTTGTCTTTTTTGGAGAAACAGTTAACTTCAGGGCTACCTTATACCAGGATGAAATGTGGTTGAGCTCTTTCTGCTACTCAAAAGCCAGAGTAAGGATGTCTTCAAACTCCTAGGGCATTGGAAAACCGACTCACCTTCTTTGTTATTAGGTCCTGGGGTTTCACAGGCCTGTTTGGCTTTTCTGCAGATCTTTAAAACCTCTGGTTAACTATTTCTTATTTTAAAATCTAAAGAAAGCATAGTCTGGGTACCATTTATAATTAGCTGGTGCCTTCAGAATGTAACATTTCAACTCTACTTTAAAAAAAAAAAAAAAATAATAACAACAGCATGAGGACAATGCTACGAAATGCACAAAACGGCCATGACCGGAACCTGCAGAGCTGCCGTGAAGACACATCATGGAGCTAATGGGATTTTTCCCCCCATATCTGCTCCATTTTTGGAGATACAAAAATACCCGCTCTTGATGTACCACAGGAAAGAAAAGGGGGGAAAAAAGGAGAAGGGAAGGAGGAAAAAAAAAAAAAAGAAATGCCTAAACATAAGTAAAGATAAGGTTAAACACCATCCAGGGGTATTGCTGGGAGTCTTTCCTCTGAATAATGCCAAGACCTATCGAAGATGCCTGTTGTCTCTAGGTGTGTGTGGGCGGGTGAAGTGTGATATTACATAACACACACGCGGCAGCGGCTGTGCACAACCGTACTGATTAAAACGCTTGGCTGTGAAACTCAGCTTTCCATTTCCTGGGCTGTTCGTGGCTCATGTCAGACCCTTGAACACCATAAATGTTATCCTTTGTCTATGAGATTCCTTGGCTTTATTTTAATCAATGCATTTTCTTTTTTAATGACAGAGAAGCAACTACCAGCTCACACAGTTGGTTGCTTTGAAGCCCTTCTTAAATGGCAGTCGAGTTCTACCATATAAATGTGAATACTTAATATTTATGCCACATTTTCTTCCTTTCTTTAAAAGCACCTCATTTACATATTTCTGGAGAATAATGATACTTCAGCAGGGCAGGTGAACACACATTTCAGCATATGGAGTCAATGGGAAAAAGTATTAAGAGTCAATATTGCAAAAATCAGCCCCTAAATTTAAGTGGCTTGAATTGAGCGTGCAGCTGTGGTTGCCTGTCAGTAGTTAGATGCTGTAATAATAATAATAACAACAACAACAACAATAATAACAATAATAATAATAATACGCCTTTCATTTCTCTAGTGCCTTCCACGCAAAGATCTGGAAGCACTTTACAAAGATAAATAAACTGAGCTTGGAACACACCGTGTGGTTAATAAATATCCTAATATATCTAAATATCCTGTTTTGAGCATGCAACTCTTCTCACTGCATAAAAATCCACATTTTAGGTCGTTCACATATTTGTGCACGGCATTTTGGAGGCTCAGACGTCGAGGGCAGGCTGTGGAGATTTTTACTTACCTAAGAGACCATGTGGATCCCCAGAAGTAGCACACACTATGCCTGCAAGATTGCTTATTCAGTGCCAAAACCTGTCTTTGAGGAAATAGGGGTGTGGGTTGCCACTGGACCCACTCGGAGGCCAGGGTGGGAGGCCCTCGGGGGCATCCAGGTGCCGCATGTCAACATCAGCAGCATCCCTATGAGCCGGGTCCCCACGGGGGCTCCTGCAGGACCACACATCCCCCCCCCACCTGATGCTCATCCAAACCTGCTCCGAGCCCCTTGTCTGTGCTTTGAACACGAAGCTAAGCGAAAAACTGAAATATCTCGGCTCACCCTGATTAAACACACAAGAAAAAGGACTTTCACCCACCCCAAGGCTGCATTCATGGCTTCCTCCCGCCATGCCCTCTGCCCACCCCACCGACGCAAGGCTTTGTCCCAGGAGGACGGTATCCCTCTGCTATGAGAGCAACCAGGAGCGAGAGCAGCGGAAACAAGGGCAGGATTGGGCCTAAAACATCATAAGGCATAAGTAAATACAGCATATCAACAGATGTGATATAAATATAACATAGGAAACCAGGGCGTTTTCTCATCTCAGGAGGGTGGTCTTGCAGACAGGGCTCTGGGCTGGGGAGGGGGCCAGGGCGCACACCCCACGGCACGAGCCACCCGGGCTATGGCACATCCCCTCCCAGAGCTGGGCTTGGCTTTCCCCTTCCCACCCTCTGCCTGTCTGGTCTGTTCAGCCCCGAAACGCTTCCAAGTAGAGCCTGGCTCTCACTCCGGGGGTGCAGAGTGCCTAACACAATGGTGCCCTGATCTGAGCTGCAATGTCCAGAAGCTGCCACAATAAACTAACAAATAACAATAATCACCCTGATTTGTGGAGTTTGTTTTCCAAAAGGCATAAAGGGTTGACAATAAACAGTTCATCAATTTTCCCAAGTTTGTTCCCCAACTCTTGTAATTAAGTCCTGGGGAGTTTCAATGGTTGTAAAAATCCTTGTGGGGATTAAAATTTTCAGTTCTGATTATACCGTGAATATTTCTATACACCAGCAAATATTCCTGATGTAATTGAAACATATAACCACCCCAATAGACAATCACAGCAATTTAACAGGCCCTGGAATTAATAAAGGAATTCAGTGGATGAAAAGAGCTGTTTCCAAAGGGCAAAATAATATGTACAGCCGGCTAGAGAAAGAAATACCACTACAAATAATCTGAGGGCTTGACTACAAGAGCATGGCCAAGAGGCTAAAATGAAGGAAGTGAAGTGGTCAGGGAAGAGCCTCAGATAGGCAGGAGTCACTAACACTGGTGGACTTCTCGTCTGCCTTGGCCATTTGGGACTGAGCCCCGCTCACACCAGCAGACGCTGCACTGCACACATGTATCCTCAGGCAGAATATAGCCTCTGGAAAAGACAACAGCAGGATTTGCTGCTCTGGTAGGTATCTCCTCCTTGCTCTAAGGTTTGCATTCTACTAGTATTTTTGAATTTTTTCCCTATCTCACACTAAAATTAAAAATAAAAAAAAAAGTGGTGAAATTAGGCAGGATGAGGCTTCGGCAGCTCTGCAGCTGTTTGGTAGCAAAAACAATTCCTGGAAAGGGAGGGAACCTGGGGAAAGAGAGGCAGATGAAGTCACTCTGCCCCTCTGTGCCTCAGTCTCCCCATCTGTGAAAATCGGCTAATGACATCCACCTGATTTTGTTAAATGTCCTGGAAACTAAAAAGACTCTGTAACAGCAGTATATTAAGCAGCAGCACTGTTAACTGTTTCACTGCTGGAAATGTGAAGGAGGACCATCAGGTTATGCTGATGTCCCTGCAAAGCACAGATGGACAAACTTAATATACAGACACAATTAGCTTTGGGAGAGAATCACAGCTCCTGGTTTTTTGGCTCACCCCTTGCCAAACACAATGTAAGTGTAGGCACTTTATAAGTGCTGAATTTCAATGTGAAAAATAGTCTACCTGCCTAGTGTGAATGCATACATTACACTTCAAGTAATAAACAGTGTTTGGAGGGGTCCCATTAACGTTCACATTTATAATTTGCAAATTCTCCCTTGTGCACTGAAGACATTCACACTCAGCAACAACAAGCAAACTTAAAAAAGCAAAGCAGGGCAAGCGATCGTAGCGGGGGGGAAAGCAACAGAGATTTTTAAAATGAGGATTCCCTTTGAGTTTTGGATCTCTCAGGGGAAAACCAATCCAGCTGCGTGTGTACAAGCAGGCCCAAGTCTGATAACTGAATCTGTCAAATTAAATGAGCGGAGCAATCAACTGGAGATGGTAAAACAATCCACCAAATGAGGGGGAACACTGAGGATCTAAAGCTTCAGTCCTCAATTTACTGGACACCAGCACAACTGAGTAAATAATGCTCTCTGAATGGAAAGGAGGCTAGAAAATTAACTAGCTTTTAAATAACGAAAGAAAGCAGACAAATAAACCAGCAACCAGGAATCTAGTTCAGACTATAATGTAAGTTAAAAAAGGGAAATAATAAACCAATGTTTCATTTGCACAAGGAAGCATGTTGTGAACCAGCACCCAATCCTGCTGCTAAATAGCACAATGAAAAGTTTCACCCAAAGACTTGGATCCAAGCAGAATTTGGCCAGTCACAAGTGCTAATTAGACAGGATAACTGAACCCTGCACCAGGAGAGGTAAAACACAAGTACAGCATAAAAAGAATCCCTTACACCTTTCAGCATGACACAAAACTAAGAGCAAAGCCAACTACAAGAAACGAAGAACCATTCTGCGTACAGGACATTTTTTCTGAGGTATATTTTTTCTGGACCAGATTTCCCCATAACTTCCAATTCACGCATTTATTTGCACAGAATAGCTTCTTTCTCCATAAGATAAATGTGTAAGACATAAAAAGGCTTTTTATTATCAGGTCTGCTTGAAATGGAAGCTGAAGTTGATTACCCAGGAAGGTGTATTAAAAAAAAAAAAAAAGATAGCAAAAGAGAGATACTGTACAAACCGAGGTGAAGCAAAAGAATTCCTTCAAACATCCATGGTCAGGATGAGGAAGCGATATTAAATTCATACCTATCACCCCAGTAAAATAAAGGCTAGCGGGTTTTTGTTTTGCTTCTGATGAAAATGTCAATATACTCAAACGGCAGCTTACTGCTGTATATCACAGTCTAACCAAATCTTTCTATAACCTCTTGCATTACAAGCAAAATCTCTAAAATGTCACCAACTAAAAAACTGAACTATCCTGTAATTAGTTTCAACAAAGTAGTCCTTTTAACCCTAATTTTCTAGATGTAGATGGCATTTCCGAAGTAAGCATTATGAACCTTCTTTAAGGACAAACGGAATCAAATTGTAAAATCATAAGCAGCGATCTAGCAGCTCTTCCTCTAAGCAAGCCTTTTATTTCCCTGTAATAAATTCAAATCCAGTCGTCAGTCTCTTAAATAGGTGATCAGAGAAAATATGCATGCACACCTAAACGGTTACAACAAACCTTATTTTTTAAATAACACTTCAATCACTAATATAATAAAGACTGTTATAACACGTTAGCACTGGTATCATTATTCCTTATGATTCAATATTCTAATGACTGGCTATAACAGAGGTTTATGTTCTGCCGAGGTTTATACCACTATTTAATGTAATTAAGCAAACTGGCAGCCAATGCCTCTATGGAAATATCATTGCTATCACAGAGTATTCCCACCAGAAATTCAGAGGAATCATAACGTACAAACTTTGATTCTGGGTTTTTTTTTCCCCTGTTCTGAAACTGGTCTGGCATTTCTTGGACTTAGTAAAGTGGAAGAAGGAATTAATTTGGCTTCTGTAGACATGTTATTATTGACAATACTAATAATCTATGACAAATGGGCCATCCCCGCTCCTCTCTTTCAGCAGGCATTGCAGCCTGCACAACATCGCTTTGCAAAACCCCAGAGCTGGACTCTCTTCGTGCCGGGAGCCCTGTGAGTGTACCAGCAACGGGGTTTTACGTAAGCCATTAAAATGCTAATATTCAGCACGGGCCAGATCCCTGTTACCACTGAAAGCAAAACTAAAGCTCCTCTGGAGACAGGATAAGGCCCTTCTAATGTGATCAAAGAGTAAATACATGCAAAGCTCTGATGGGAAAAAGGATCTTTTTTCTAATTTTAAAACAAAACAGGGAGAGTCCACCAGGCTCATAATCCATGTTACAGTCACATCTGGGATCACTGACATTGGGGTTAATAGCAGCAAGGAGGATGGGTCCAGGCTAAAAAGTTGCCACCTGAGGTCAAAGAGGAGCGCTTAATACCCAGGATTGCATCAAAACAGAGTTAGTTACCTTTTGGGCTACACTCCCCTCCACTCGACACAGCTCTGCTGACGACAGCAGATGTGCCATATATACACACACACACACACACACACACACACACATAGCTGTGCACGGCTTTGTCACGTCTGCATTCACCCCACCTTGCAAAGGGAGGTCAGCCCTTTCAGCAGCCCTCACTCAAGCAAGAGGTTTATGGGGCCGTCCAGGAGCGCAGGGTCAGGAGCAGAATTCGGCCCCAAAACCAGAGTTCGCCTGGTGCATGCAACAGCAGAGCTCACACACCGACTTGGTTAAAATAAAGGCTTAGTTACCTCTCCCTCCCAGCTGTAAAGCTCTGTGTAGAGGGAAAAAACACCCAACACTGAAACAAAACCCACACCCATTTGTGAGGGGGGACAGGACAAGGAATGATAACGCGAAAGGGAAAATGTCTGGTTCCTATTAATGCTATGTCCAGCGCTTTCACCTCCACAAACAGTTTAAAGGAGGGCTTCTGGAACAGAAGTCCAACTTTCCTCAATCTGGGCTCTTAAACTGCCAGGATCTGGTTACATTTTCTCTTTCTCCAGATTTTGATACTTTTATTTTATATTCTAGTGGGGGGGGAGGAAGAGGGAGAATCTCAGAGTCACTGTAAGAAAGAAGCCACCGGGTTTTGCGATCCAGCAGCTTCCTTGGCAGAGGGAACTGCTGGTTGGCATAATCCACTCGTTTGACAAAACTACTATTTCTGGGCACGGGCTCAAAAACAGGTAGGAAGCAAATGCTGAGAAATAAGGAAGTAAAAACAGCCAACAGATTTTTCACTACCAAGAACGCCAAGAGTAAACATGATTTATTTAGCTGTGTTTAACATGTCTCTTCTGCACTAGACTGCAGAAATCTGCTTGCATTTAGAGCAGGAGGAGGAGGAGGCGGGGGGGAGGGGATGAAAAGGGAATCCATTACGGCGCTCCGCTGGTACTTTCTGAATTGTTCAGTCACACAGTTTTATTGAGTACAAGTATTTTCTAGCCCAAAATATATTCATGTGTCAGAAGAAAGCAGCACTAATCTGCTGTTAATTAACAAGCTGCTGCTAACAAAAGATGAAGGACCCAATTCATACAAACAATATTTACGTGGGTGTCGCATGATTTTGACACAGATCTTTTCTTTTCTTCCTCCCCCCCCCTTTCCCCCCTGCCTTCTCCTCTTCCTCAGCACCCAGTTGCGGGGATGTAGCACAGAGGAGTCCCAGTTCCTCTTGGGACCAGCACCCACGGCAGCAGCGAGGGTACCCAGCCTCGTCCCAACCCAGCCAAACTCGGACAGGATCTCGCATGAGGCAACTGGCTCCAGGGCTCCCATCTCCCCGCACAGGAAAGGGCCCTATCTCACGCTCGCAAGTGAAATTTCCTTAGATCCTTATTCAATTACGAGGCAGAAGCCATCTTCTGGCACTGTGCCCATGGCGGCAATGCTGCTGAGGCTCCGGGAAGTGGCACGAAGCCTCACATCCTCCATCCATCTTCACCAGCGGTGCGCAGGCTGCAAGAGGGGACGGGCGAGACCACCGCCCTCCCCGGTGCCCTGCCTGTGATTTTGCATTTGTTTAATCCAACCTTTTTGGCAAGGAGTTTGGGGCGGGGGGGAACATGCTGACAGCACGGAGGCCCGAAGGGATTTGGGCTTGTTCAAAAATATCAATGCACACACAAAAGGGTAGGGCTGTGAGCAGTGAACCAGAGGGCAAGCTCTCCTGGCGATAGCCCTGCTGCCATCACCCACACCCTGCTGTAATTTTGGACGGTAGCGCTTGCGGCCTCATTCAGAGGGGTGCTAAGCGCCGCAGGCAGCCCCGAGCCTCCACTGGACGCAGACGGACACTTTAGAAAATCAAGCCATTCACATCTTTTCTGCCTCATCTGAGAAATGAGAGTGCCTATCTGCATATCTCCTGTGGGTGGTTTAAAGCTGGCGCTGGCAAAGAGATGGGAGGGTTAAAACCGACAGCAACAAGCACTAAAAATTCCTGGACTTGCTCCACTCCCGGGAACAAAGGTGGGATTGCAGGGTTGGAGAAAGGGCTGATGGTCTCCTGCGCTTTACCCATCAAGCCACACAGACCTGCCGTAGAGGAGGGTTACAGGGGACAGGGTTTAGGCTCTGCTCAGTACTGCCATCACGCAGCCAGGGCTGAGAGAAGTGTAGGGACAGGAGGGTAGGAAACAGAAGTATTCAGGCGCGATTTTGGAAGAGCCAAGCTTCTTCCATGATGGCATGGTGTTTCTGCTAGCACAGCGCTCTGCACACCCCAGTCAGTGTCTCGCCCCAAAGGCCACAGTTTCCTTGGTAAGAAACAAACTCCGATGGAGCATACGCATATCTGCCCCACCAGGTTTTCTCTCCGTACCCTTACCCTGTTCCTCAAAGCATGGGTTTTTCACTGCAAAAGTCACAGCCACCCACTCAGCACACCCCCCGGGCACCCTCACCAGCACCCAGCCCCACTCGCTGGCCCCAGCTCTCCCCTGCCACTGGCTCCCCCCCACAGGACCTGCTCTGGGGCTCTGCCTTGGCGGGAGCCTCCAGCAGGGACCAGCCCTGAATGTAAACTAGCACCGACTCTTCCCCCCATCTTCCCCTCTTTGTGCACGTCCAGAGCCACCTTTGCCATTTCTAGACCAGCATTTTAACAAAGTCCTGGCCTGGGCTTTCTCAAAGACCTATTTTTTTTAATTTTTTTTTTTTTGTTAACAGTGATATTTGAAACACTGACATTTACCATTTGAAAAGCAAAGTGAACACATTTAAACAAGCGACTTAAAAGAGCTAATGAAAGAGAAACAGATCCATCTGTATTGCATTCTCCACCCACTATCACTCTAAAAAATAAACCTTTCCAGACAGCAGGGAAGTCTCCCAACAGAGAAGACAACAGGAGTTCCCAAGCTTCCTGTGGGGGGAGTGAGGACAACCCACCTGCCAGTGCACCACCCCACCTAGGTAACGCCTGCTGCAAGCTGCTGGGCGGCCGGCACAAACGCTAGCCGAAGCATCAGCAAGGCTCCAGCGCCAATGGAGACCTCATCAATCCAGCTCATCAGTCCTTCCAACACAAGCAGGTGCCTTTGCTAGGGGTCTCTGAGACACCGCTGCATCCATAACCTCCCCCTGTTTAAATATTTCTAATGAACATTAATTGTCAGATAGGGAGCATTAAGGACTGAGAGCGTTTTTCCTCATCCACAGAGCAGACATGGTAAGGATGAGGCCAGTCCGAAGACAATGCACTGTCAAAAGCCTCCTGACCTGAGGGATGGGTGTTTATGGTGGCCGGCAAAGACATCCTTCGCTCCTGTGTACTAGCGCTGCTAACAGAAAACTACCTTGTGCATCTCTTTCAAGAAACAGCTCCGATCGGGTATCCTCGATCAACTTCAAAATAGAAAATAAAGTGCACCGTCTTAACTGAAGAACTGTGCACAATGAGGATAGCATCTTTCAGTGGAGTCGGGGGGGGCTGGAGCGGGGGCTGGGGGGTTTTTTAGGGGGGGTTGGGGGTTACTGTTTTAACTTCTTTCTGCAAGAAGGCCCTGTACCATAAACATTAATCAAACACTATATTCTGCCTTTTAGTCTTGAACAATTATGAGTACAGTTTTGTGATCTTTAGCCATATTTACTGATACTCAAAGGCAGATTCTATCTTGTTAGATTGTTATAAATGGGACCCCAGGGAATCGGCACACAGGCGGAGGCAGATGTGAGAGCGCCTTCTCAGAGCTCGGGTGTGCTTCAGTTTTCTACTGCTGAAATTATGAATGTTTTGGAGAAAAATAACAACTTTAGATTCCTCTGCCAGATCATTACAAAAAGCTGTCTGTAGACTAAAAGAAAAAGTTCCATTTTGCTGAACTTAAGATTTTTTAATGTAAACTGTTAAATTTCAAAGTGTGGTTTACATGTGCTGGCCACTTGCATGCACAAAAGTTTCAGAGTCAGGCACAGAAAAGGTTTCTGGTTATAAACCATTAAAGAAAGAAACCCACAATTTCTATCTCGTTCTCTCTTAGTTAAATATATTGTTTCTGCTCCAGACCTATTTCATAATACCATAAAATAGAGGCATGTTTCCGACACTAGATTTGAGAAGCTGTCACATTAAAGGTAAACTTTTAATCTGCTGTAGACAAATAGCACACATTTTTATTTCCTGAGTAACAGCTCTGGAGAAATGTTTAAACAAGAATTTAAGAGCTTTGTGGTAAAGCCACATATAGGGGTCTCAGACAGCTACTGGGTTTGAGCTTCTTTTCTTTGTTGTCATCCTCTTCTAATTCTTTAAATAACCTACTCAAAAGTAGACTTCTAGGAGCAGAGTAACCAAGATGCACAGTAAAGTGAACCTCTAGGCTTGCTTTTATTTCTAATTAATAAAAAAGAAATGTTTAAACTGAAACACAGGCTGAATTTCTAGCTATTCATCCCCATCTTTTTATTTTCTTGGGACTCACAATCGAATACTTTTAAGAAGTTAATTGTGTCACAATTAGTAACACATTAATCCTCCGATATTTTTAATAGCAACCCAAGTTTTTCCCCAAGGCACTTAAAAATGGCAGGCTCGGCTATACTCTCCTTTTTTTAAAACTCCCATGCACTTTCTTCTTTAAAAACCTCCCACATGCATTTCACTTGGTCTGAAAATACCAGCACAGATCTTAATCCTGCCAACGCTTACAGACATGCTTAACTTTCTGCACATCAGTAATCCCGCTGACTGTGAGAGGACCGTTGGCGTACCTACAGCTCAGCACAGGCTAAGGACCAAATCCTGCCTTCACTAAAGCCAATGGCAAAACCCCCATTGACGTCAATAAGGTTATGCTTTGACATCCAGTTTGTTGCAGGATTGGGACCATCCTCATTTCAAGGTACTTTCCCAAACTCCTGTCGGGTTTTTTCTCTCCTTTTTTCTTCCTGCTCTTTCTCCCCCTCACCTCCCACACTCACGCTTGTGGGGCCCCATATTGAGACCACTTGAAAACTTCTGCCTTTCAAATCCCTCCGCGAGGGAAACCCCCTCGCTGAGATGGGAAACATCCTTTGCAGGTAAAGCTGAAAGAAACTGTTTTGCCCTGTTGCATGTGTTTGAGCAAACTAATTAAAACCCAGGAACTTGGGTTCCAGATGATGCCAAGAAGCAATCGTTAATATGAGCTGAAGTGAAATGGGAAGCTCCAAACGTTTAAAATTAGCTGTAGG
>NW_008824653.1:2062981-2078381 GCF_000699105.1 Pygoscelis adeliae
GAAACAAAGAGGCTGGAGCTGTTGGCGGGCTTCAGCCCTTGAACCTGGACTCTGCTCTATAAATTTCAACTTGGAATGGCTCTCTACTTGTTGAAAGACAGGTTGGCTCTGGGCCAAGCCATAGGGGGAAAAAAAAAAAAAAGGCCAAAACAAAAATTCCTTCTTGGTCAGGAAACTTCCCTTCAGTTTCTAACTCTTTTTATGAGCTAGTAATAGGGCACTCTAGAAAACGGGAAACGAAAAGCGGGTATTGAAAGGAAAAAATGAGCCGGGAGTTGGTTTAATGAAGAAAATAAAACAAGTAGGTGCTAAATTCAAATCTGGATTTTGCCTGCATGCAAGTACATCAGCAATAATAGAAGACTTCAGAGCGCCTTGCCAATAATTCAAAGGAGACTTTTACAGTTACATTAGCTGGCTACAGGCTTGACGCTGAAAATAATAAATGTCTTAAAAGAAGAAGAGTGCTGTTTAATCCCTGTCTGCAGTCTCGTCTTGTTCTCTCCTCCCCCACCACTCCACCTTGTTTAAATGACCATTACGAAAGCAGCATGGTATAGAAAACATGTAGAACCATCATTTATTCAGCAGCACCTCTTTCCTTTCTTATTTTCCCCCTCTTCAAACAGCGGCGCACGGGAGAACCGACACTCTCCTCAGCCTCTGCTCATTGCCAAGGCAGTTTCAGCGACAAATACCTTGCCGCCGTGGTGCTTTCCCAGCATGAGCAGACAAGGAGTGGGCTGGGGCAGAGTGAGGGGCTGGAGTGCGGAGCGGGGGGAGCTGTCAAAGTGGGAAGAAAGAAGGCAAACATCTATTCAGAGGCCAGATGTGCTGAGCAAGGTCAGCTGCAGAGACACAGCGCCTTGCAGCAGCTATGCAATTATGTCCAAAGTCTGCACAGCACCAAGAGTCCCACAACCTGCATGCAAGGGCTGGTCTGGAGGATCTAGGGCAGCTGGAAGAAGGTGTATAAAGGTTTTTATTGCTCTTCTGAGATACTAAAGGGTAGATGAGATGCTCTTTAGCTAGAGCAGGGGGCTGATGCTCTATACAGCTTGCAAGAATATGTGCAGATAAAATACCCTAGTAAGAGAGTGGAGAGAGAAATATGGTAAGTGCCAGCTGTGATCAAAAGGTGAAATAAAATATCGAAATAAAATGCAGCCTAATCAGAGCATGGAGGACAGGGATACACAATCTCTTCACCAAAAGTGGCTGTTAAGGTAAATCAAATTAATCACTCCCACCTCCCTTCCTCCCTAAACTCCCTTGTTTTTAATGAAGGGGTTTACTCCTGTAAGGCTGAACGCTGTCCAAGGCTGCTGGACATTTAAAGCTATATACGTAACAGGCCTGCGACAGACACGCATCCTGTACTTCCACTTTCCAAGAAAACTGCGTTCTGCTACTTGGTAGGTCTTTTCCATCTGCAGCTTTTATGACCCTGTCGAGGGACCGGTGAGCAGTGTCCCCCTTTTCTCGCTCAAGAAATACGCTACCAAATGCCAGAAGAGCGAGCGAGTTTAAAAGCTGTTGGGCTTAACAGCGGTTTGTGCTCATCACGCTCAGATCTTTCTGCAAAGGCATACATGCAAAGAGGAAAAAACAGCAACCGCTAAGTAACCACTTCACATCTGCCATTTAGATTATTAAACTCCTTACAAGCGGTATCTACCCCACCTTCCCCACTACACACAAACATACACACACCCCCAAGCTCTCCAACATGGCAACTAGGAGCCAAGACGGCTCTCCTCTCCCCGCTGCAGCAACCACATTCGTTCCTGTTAAGGGGTTAACGATTCGTTTCCACTACTTCTCTCGAGAAAACCTACAATGAAAACATTGGCTCACGAAAGCGTTCTCACTGCCAGAATGCCACAGCGCGAGTGAAAAGTCCGTTTTGTTTTCATTACATCTCTGGGATTTCCGGCTTAACTCCTGAGCTTAGACACCAAATCCCTAGATACCCCACCCACCCACTTTTTCTTTTTCTTTTTTTTTTATAACATTTCTACTGCACGGCCCACCAATTACCATTTGGAGGGTGGGAGGGAACGGCGAGAAGGAACCATGCTGAAAAGGATGCTCTCCTTGGAGCGAGCACGCGCGTCTCCCAAGCCGAGAGCTACCCGGTTTTTCCGGACTTCCAGGGTTGTCCGCTGAGAAACACAGTTTTATTTCTATACCTGACCTCCCTCTATTTCTCACCCTCCGGGCTCCCATCTTCCCACTCGGCCATCGAAGCCAGCGCTGAAACTCAGCTCCAAATCTATGCCCTTTGAAGTTATGTGACATGACATAGAAATCCAAGCCTTTCTTGTACAAAAAGTATGATTACTTCACAGGGTTTTTTTCTCCAGTTATGATAGAAAAATGTTCCAATCTCCAAAAAACCCTAGAAAGGTTCAACCTTTATGTCACAGCCGATTTGGTCACTGTGTGTATAGGCAGCGCAGTTCAAACACAGGCTGAGAAAGAAAAACAATCTATGGAAAAGACATGAAGGGAGGCAGCCTCATGAAAAAATAGAAGCACTTCTGCCCTGCTGAAGCACAGGAACCATTTCTATGCCTTTATGTATTTATTCACTGTCAGAGAGGAACAGCAACTTTTTCTATCTATATGGGAGCTTTTCTGTTTTACAGTACTTCCACACAACTGGCTTTCCTTCGGCTACATCCCAGTGCAAAATTCCCCTGCGAGCACACACAAACTCCTTTCTTGCAGTCCACTGAGCACAAGCCTATTGCTGTTAGTCACATCCAGACAAATGCCAAAGCAGTCTATAGCATGGTTGGGCACTACTTTTACTTTGCTCCTAACAGTTGCTCGCAAAGTTGTCAACAAAAATGAGTAATGACTGGCTGACCAGCCTTTTCATCATTTACCATTAGTGTTGTCTAAAAAATCTACCAATCTTTCCATGCTAATAATAATCAGAGAGATGCACACGGTTTCTGGTCTCCCACACATGGCCCAAGTAATTTCACAAGAGGGCCCAAATAAAGGCATAAAAACACTTTGTTGGGTGATATTTTGACTGGGCTCTACCTCTGAGTAAGTCCAGAGTCCTTCCACTGAACTAAAAGAGGGTAACAGAAGTGCCAAGCTGGCACAAACAAGCAAGTTTTGCTCTTTAAGAGTGACTCTCAATACACATCCACCCCGGAGCAAGAAGACTCTGGCCACGTGTACTGAATGACCTTCTTAAATCCCCTCTCACCAGCCAGCAAAATGGCACCTCTGTTGAAAAGGTTTTACCTAGCATTGCCACACGTAAAACCGAAGATGACTGTAACTAAAAGAGATTAGAGAGAAAATAACAGCAGCAAGCTGCCGTTTCACAGTTCAGCACCCCGTGCATTTGGGGACAGGTCCCCGCTTGCACCGCCCGATCGATCTGGCATGGCACTGCTGGTTTCAGGGGAGTTACCCCAGGTGAAACTGGGGTGGAGTGGGGAGAGCCAGACCCCCCACCGCTCCTCCAGCACTGGCACCTGCCGTCCCGGCCTCGTGGGAGTCCAGATAACCACATACAGGGTCAGAAAATAACTTTGAAAAACAGGATGGTGACAGGAACAAAACAAAAAGCTAAAACCAGCAGGGAGAATCGAGGGCATATTCCTCAGCGGTTTTTTTAGTCTGCTTTTAAAACTCGGTGCAATTAATTTCACACTTGACTCTCGGGGATGCTGGGAAAGCCTCGGTGCCTGGCGGGGCCGGACCCCAGGCAGGACACAGCTGGGAGGCAAGCTGAGATGGCAGTGGGGAGAGGGAGGCCAGTGGCCCCCAGACCGGGACTGAGCTGAGGGCGCTGGAGCCCCGCCACATGGGTGCGGTGGAGTTCAAGCAAGGGGAAGAAAGGGTTTCGTAATCGGCAGGTTTCTCACCTTTAACTCTTGCTGGGATTAGCAGGGTGCTTACCAGTGCCTCGGCGGGAGACGCTGTGCAGCGCCAAGCAGCCGCAGCCCTGCCGTCCCTCACTGCCACCGGCATGTGAGGATGGGGGGCTGCCAAGCCACCACAGGATGCCCTCTGCACCAGCCCCCCTAAGAGCCCCCTAAAGGGGAGATCACATCACCTGAGGAGCCTCCACCTGACCTCACCGGCAGCCTTAAAACTTCAAGCCGTCAACGTTTCAGCAGCCCCTTATCATGCTTGAAGCTGCAGTGAGCCAGGGGAGAGCAGCTGCCACTACAGGCCCCTCCTGTGGGCTAGGGGTGCCCTTTCCCCAGAGGAGAGCCAGGCTCCCCTGATGTGCCCTCCGTCCTGCCCTGGGCACAAGCAGGGCTCTGGGTGAGATCACCCAGCTTGTTTCTCTCTCCGCGACCCAAGTCAGGACCTCAGCCGAGGTCCTCAGGGGAAGGAGGTTTGCTTGTTAACCCTGCTGTCAGCGGAGCTGTGGCTGACACCTTCTGTGTGTGTGTCCCCCATGCTGCTCAGCCACACCAATTAGCAAAACACATTGCTAAATAGCTGGTGAAGCTGCAGAGGAGGAGGAGGAGGCCAGGTAACTCCTCTGCACTCAGGAAAAGCCTGGCAAACGTGAGGGAAGAAACAAGCCTGGAAAAGCCTCACGAAAAGGATTTCAGCTGCAACACGAGTTTCTCAGGCTCTGTTACCACACACTTCTGGAAGCCTTTTCTTCCCCACATAGTGTTTTTCCTGGCCTGGCCTTGACAAGCCACTCCTGCAAGACCCACTGCCTTGGGGAGGTGCTGGCAGCAGGACCCAGTGCCACAGCGGCCTCGGGAAGGGGATGGTCTCCGTGCCCCATGATGGCTCAGTGCTGCTCAGGACACCTCTTCCCAACCTGCCCAACATCGCTGCCACAGGCCTCAGGTTGTTTCAGCTCGCATTTTCCTCCCCTCACGTGTGAAGTCATCACGATGGCTGTCTGAGTCCTACAGTTAATATGGGTGCGCGGGTCCATAATGGTACATTGTAAGTGAATGTCTCAGGGTAGACAGCAATAATAATTAGCTGTCATGATTTGAAAAAAGGATAATCCATGCCATTGAGTTAACAATCACTCACACAACACACATGGATTTAACTAATCTTAATTTGGAGAAAAATAACAATTCTAAATATATCAAATAGCCTATTTCATGGCAACCTGCGGCGGTGTTTATCTCTGCCTTCCAGCACATGTGAGTTATTTAGTTTCTCTCACTGGCAGTTTTACCATTCAAAAGCCTGAAATGAACATTCATGGAGCAGGGGTTGCAGTTAAATCCTGCCTCTGACAGGGAGCCTTTTTTCATGATGCACATCTAGTTCAAGTACATAATGTATGGAGCCCAGCACTGGTGGCCGGGACAGGATGAACGAAGAATTCCAAACAACCCCCTCCCCTTTCCTAGCACTGTCTTTGCAGAAATTAACTACACTGTCTTAATGAACCTCTGCTGCTGGTGTCGTTCTCTGCCCATGAGGGTACGCTGCCTGGAGCATGCAGACCAGCCAGTGAAGCTGGAGAAAGTCTGGTCCAAGCGGTGCCTGCCCCACCAAGACTCCCTCCTCTGCCAGGGTTCTCTGAAACCACCCAGGATTAAAAACGAGCCGACTGGTGCGTTTTCTTTAATCTGGATCATTTCAGAGAGCCATGCTGAAGAACAGCCTGGTGGCCCGCAAGCCCAGCAGAGCCATGAGGAGGACAGGAGATACCATCAGTCAAAGGACAGCGGAGGCCACCTCCCCAGGGCCTTTTTGCAGCCAGGACAGGTCACCCAGTTATGCCCAAGATCTGACAAATATGAAAGATAAAAAGAGGTATAAAATACAACCGTGGTCTGATTTTTTCCAAAATACCTGACAGCAGTGAAGTGAAAGAAGCAGTGACTGATAACTCCTAGCCAACTCATTGGCCTGGCTGTGTTTTGCTGTGTGACAATCTGGTACATCTATTCGATACTATCACACCCTCTGTACGAGAGGCAGAACTGATTTTCAAACAGCATAGCCAATTTGAAAAAAAAAAAATTTACAGGAAAAACTGCTGCTAAGCAAGTTACTTCCCCCCAGTGCCGGCTAACATGCCACCACACACCTTACGGACAGTGGTAACTAAGTGAAAGTGCCTTGAAAAGCATGGATTTGCAAGTTATCAATCAGGGAAAGATGATAGACTTCATTATCAAAAGGTCTTTAAAAGCTGATTGCGGACATAAAGGTGCCTTTGTCTCTATTGATATCTAGAAATGTCAGCGGGAGATCTGCATTGCATGCATGAAAATTCTTGCAGACTCCTGAGCTCTACCTGCCTCCCTCGAAGCGGCACAAGGTCTGTTACGCGGTCAAGAGGCATTCAGTGACCAGACCAAGCAGAGTTACCAAGAAAGAAAGAAAGAAAGGCAAAAAGAAAGAGAGAAGGAAAGACCTCAGGACTCTGGAGCACCCTGTGCGAGGGTGAACGCTCCACACGGTGCTGCATCCCGACATCCTCACACCCAGAGGGAAGAGAGGTGCAATGGCAGAGACAAGCTCAGCGCTTGACGTACCCTCGCTACACTCAGCCATGGGAATCTGTAAGGTTTGGCAGTTTAGTCGCACCACAGAAGGCCGCACAAATCATTTTGACCAAATAAGAAGGTCTACTAAAATAACACAAGATCAAGGAGAGGAGCTGAAACCTATTTGAGGGCAGCAGTGGTGGCAGCATATTTCAGGGAGCCAGAGGGGCGAGTGGGTGATTTCTGGTTTCCCTCTTCAAATATAAAGACTCAATTATCTTTGAACAGCTTGCTTTACACATGAATTGACACATTTATTTTACAATAAATAACTGAAAGTTATCTATGTTTCCTTTACTGTTAATCTACACAAAGAAATAATAAACAGAGCTTGTCTACAAAAATGCAACTACTGCAGTCCTCAGAATTCAATTAAGCTAAAATAATTAATGCTTCCACCATATTAAATTACTTTATACATTTGAGCCACTGAAGTTTTTTTATTCTTTAATCTTTTTTGCCTTTTTATTTAATAAAAAAAAAGTTAGTTTCAAAGGGGGGGGGCTGGCTAGAAGGGGGAAAAAGAGCATGATTTGCTGTTAAAATGTAATGGTCTCCTTTAGCTGACACAGCATGTAGAGTGTTTTGTGCCTTTGATTAAAATAACATTTTAAATGCTTTGAACAAACATATCTCCCCATACTTCTAAGGGATTATTTTACATATTTCTTGGTGGAATAAAGAAATTCATTCTTCCTGTCGCAGTACAGAAAGGCTAAGAATATCTTTCGTCACATATAAAGTAAAAATACTGTAGGCTGTTGCATTATTACCAAAAAAATAAAAAAAATAAAGGGAGGGGGTGGCCGGGTGGGAGAAAGCTGCCTTAGAGATTAAGTTTCCCTTTTATGAAATCGTATTTAGTCTCTTTTTTTAACAAATCTAACAACAATGCTCTACAGCCGCTCACTGGGAAATACCTTTAATGTTAAATGCAGATTCTGATTTTCTTGGCTAATGCAGAAAGCCTTTCTATTGAAATATAAATAAGGGGTTTGGTATATCCCACTAAAGCCTTTCCAGTGAATGTCTTCTGTGGGTTTTTCATGGCTACCCTCCATGGCTGTAATGTGAGGCTTTTATCCTACTATTGAAAACTATCCGCTATTAAAAAAAATATGGAAGGACACTGCACCTTTTTATCTCGGAGCTGGGCTCCTAATTGAGAAAGCATTATTATTGCACTATTTAGTGGATGTCCCTATCTCCGTGCACTGCTGAGAAAATGCCCGTCAAATGATAAACCCTTTTATTTTTCTCAATTCAAAATCTTTCCTACATATTTTCATTTGATATTCAGTTTAGTATGAAAGAGATTAGGTGCTCCAGATTGGCTTTTAATTTTTTTTTAATGCCTTTTCCACATGTGAACATCCCCTTCACCCCCTCCCCCAGCAGATTTTCTGCAAGGCAAAAGCGTTAGTTATATCGATGCTGACCCCCAGAAGCTGGGACGGGACGGCACCCTCTGCACTGGGTATAGCCATTGAAGTATTTCATTATGGACTGAACTTGGGCACAGATTAGTAAGAGATGAGATCTGGACTGCAACTACAGCGTAGGTCTCCTGGACCAACCTTACTAAGCACTGGGCACCCTCTGCAAGGGGCTGAGCACCATCAGCTTGCACAGAGGTCAACAGCTGTTGAGCGTGCTCGGCACCATTCAGGAGGCCTTCAGCAGACTGGAGGAAAAGGTCCTGGAAGGAATACTTCCCTTCTGCTCCCACCAAATGGGAAGGAAATCTACCTCCCAAAGCTGCTATACCATGAGGTAGTCATCTCTGCCAAGAAATGCATTCACAACTGCAAAAGGATGGGGAAAGCTGAAAAAGGATGGGGAAAGCTGAAAAAGGTTGAGGAAAGGATGGGGTCAGGTCTTACAGTAGGGTTGTTTACAATGCTACGGCACAGGCTGCCGCTGCTAATGCCCCCAAAGCTACCAGCTGCCCCATGCCAAGATGGTGACTCCTCCCAAAAAAGATTCCTAGAAGACAACAAGGTAGTCAATGGGTGGCATATGCCCTCTCCTAAGAGGAAGATCATCTGGAGATCTGAAGACTGCAGCAGTTCAAAGCCCACAATCCTCATTTATATGATGGCCAAGCCCGTCAGAGACACGGGGGACTGACTTAGAGACCTCCAATGCTAAAAGCGGGAATCTTTTAAGCTTCAACTGTAAAGATAGGACCCTCTCACAAGTCTTCTGGGGATCCCCTCACGGGAACATTACTACAGGCCATCAGATCTGATCCCATAGGACAATTCCTAGAGAAATTGGCATAGTGGCAGCAAAGACAAATTGCCACTGGTCTTCTGTATGGGATACAGTCCATTTGAACAAAAAAGGCCCGTTTGAGGGGAGATCCTGCTGTGTAACATAAAACCCCTACTCACTAGCAGGGAGTGCAGCCTTTTCACCACTGCAGAGGAACACACTGCTGCAGAGGGGAGAAACGCCCTGCACGACGCATGCGGCCCCACGCCAGGCGCTCTGCAGGAACTGCTGCACAGCAGCTCGCCCAGGGGGATACCATTGCCCGCCTGCCCACCTCTGAGCAGGGGAGGTCCTCTGAGTAAATGTTAACTGCACCACGTACGAGAGTTTTAGAAAAAGAAATGCCTACAATTTGCTCACCCAGGCCAGCCTGTGCTCGTCTCTTCATTCAAAAGCCCCATTTGGGGCGTGCATGTGAATGGAGGTGTCATCCACCCAACTCCAGCCATCTGCAGGGACCCAGGACAGGCAGCACAGGCAGCAATGCAGACCAGGAAGCTGACATCTACCCCAGCGGAAGGAACCAGCAAGGACTTAATGAACCCCGGCTTTAGCCCTCACAGACAAATCTTGTTCCCACTGCAGTCAGTGGGAAGATTTTTCCACTGACTTCAGGGGGGTCGAGATTTGGTCCTTCGTAGTGGGTCTGCATGTGACAAAGGGAATCTGAACTGGACTGAACTGAGCATCTCACCAAAGGCCCCTATCCCTCCGCCACTGCTACCTGCTTAAGGAGGCTCCTGAAATGGTTTCTGACCCCAACTTTCTGCTTTTTCCTCTGTGTACAGGCTGCGCCTTGGCTGTCCCGGGGGATCGAGAGGCTTCTGTCTCTGGGAGCTGGCCCTGCGCAGATAGCTACACTGAATTAAACGTGGGGTGGACAGCCCTGCTGAGCCCCGGGTAGCCATGAGGATCCTCCAGACCGATGGCTCCTATAAAGACCTGTTACTGAAGCCTCTGTTTCATGACACTTTCTAGAGGGCTCTCGTTAAAAGATTACCTAGGTAGTTGATTGAGTGTAAAACATGCTGTACCTGCAATGTTCTCCTGCTTGGGGCAAATTCCTTTTGTAGGCGTGAGAAGACGGTCTTCTTCATCGGGTGTGACTTGGATCCCGATTTCCACTGGCTCTGACACTTTCCTGAGCTCGGCGCGTGAGGAGGGGGGAGGGCTGCTCTTATCCATGCTCTTTTCATAGCAGGCACCACCAGTGCCATTGCACTGTTTTCTCTTGTGCTCTATAAAAACCAAGATGTCTCCCAGCGGGAAGTTCATCTGACACTGTCCACAGGTTAACAAGTCGGGGTCTGTCCCGCCTGCGGCGATGCTGATGCCGCCTGGCTCTGTTATTGCCAGGCTCTCATCCTCGTCGGCGAGTGCCGGTTCCACATGGTCAGCCTCTGCTTTACATGGACAAGGAGAAAGAGGGAGGAAAGGGACGAGGGAAGAAGAGAAAGAGATTGCTTTGAATGTTCACAGACTCTGAAGGATGCATCACAAGAGGCCCAGCCTCCCCCCACCTCCCCAACGAAGCCAAGCCTGATTAGATCTTTCTTTTATTTTTCAGCTTTTCCGCTCTCCCAGAATGATTTCAATATATTTTGCAACCAAGCCTGCCTGAAACAAAATGGAAAGGCTGACCTGGCATAGCTTTCCTGACAGCTCCTTCCCACTGCTGCCAGCTCTGCAAGGATATCAGCAAAGAGCCATTTTGCAAATGTTCGAGCCCCGAGTCACTTTCTGAAATAGTTCCTCTCTTTTTATCCCACCTTCTCATTCCCACCATATCTCCCAGCCATCTGGCCAAGGCCACATCCAGCAAATCCTATGCACCCAAACCTCTCCTCCTATTTTAGAGAGAGGGGGAAAAAGTGCTTGTGTGCTCCAAACAAGCAGGATCAGGCTCCACATGGCGTACAAAATTAATACCACCTTGTCCCATTACAGAGATACCAGCAAGGTTAAACGACCACCCATTAGCATGAACTACAGCAAAATGTTTGCAAGGGTAAGGTAATCAGGATTCGGTCTCATGAAAAGTTAAGGGGTTTCAAAAGTGTGTACAGTGGAAAAGAGAATGAGGCACTTATTTAACATACTGGAATATTGGCTGAGCCTGAAATCTTCCACTCATTTTCCTGATGTCAAATACCCCTGCAGTTGCTATATAGGTTAATAAAAGTTTTTTGTTTAAAACTTGCCGACGGATCTGATGGATTTCATACCATTACCCCCAAAGACTGGGAAAACATTTCTGAGTGACCTGCATCTGTTTATAAGAAATAAGTAACTTTTCATTTCACAATTAATAAAACATAGTGCATTTTTAATGGGTATTTCGGAGATAATTCTTATATTATAAAATAATTATGGATCACAATCCCTTTTTGGGGCAAAATGTGTTTTTTGGTTTGTTTTCTCTTTTTCTGCTGTGTAACTGCCAAATCATACAAACCTTGGTCTTTACTCGGGCAAAATTTCCACTGACTTTTGCATAAGGCTGTTTTGCCTCTGCAAGTACTATAGGATTTGAGCTGAACAAAACAGAGGAACTAACAGTATGTAAATCAGCGAGTGAAACCTCTAATCGAATCAGGATTAAAGGAATAGGAGGAAAAATGTTCTCTATTAGTGCAAGCGGTTTGCTTATGGATTTCCTGGGGAAAGCAAGTCACACAAATATCTCAAAGAAGTGAGACTGAGATAAACAGATGTTATAATCCAGATCTGGATTCTCCTCCTGGCCGAAAACAAAAGGAGTTTTGTCCCACTCTTCACCAAATTGCAAAAAAAACACATAGGAAAGGGACAAGAGGCAGAAGGTGAAATGTATTACCTGGCAACAAAAATGGTTGAGCCTTGAAAAAGGCAGTTTAGAAAAAGAATCGCCCCCATTTTCGCCTTGCAGAATAAATAATTGATCGGTGTATCTACCAGCTGTGTTACAAGTTGCATCAGAGCTCACTAACAGCAAAGCAGAGAGCAGCAGCAGCACCAGCGGCAGCAGGAAAAGGACTGGGACCCCAGAGAAGTGCCCGAGCACGGACCATCCTGCTGGAGCAGAAGATGGGCACGGGAAAGCTTTGGTTTCCTAACTCACACCAAGCTTACCAAATACACAGCACAATACTCGTCCTGAAAACCATTAATTACCTTTTTCCCCTTAATCTAAGTTTAAAAGGAGTTTGAAGACAACACTATGTAATTAATTCACCAATTTATATCATGAAAAGATGCCTCCTTGCCTTAGTGAAAATGCAACCATAACCCTGCGCTGAACAGGGACTGCTGGGAAGGGAGCGGATGCCTGCGAACAGTGTGTCATGATGCAAAAGGTAATTATTTAGTACTGCGGTTCCCTTTAATGACCTAACATTGAGCAATATTGTTTATATTGAAGAGAGCTTGCACCTTTAATTACCAATTACATATACATCATTTTAGAGCCAAAAGAAAAGGTCTGTGAAAAGGGTCCTTTAGAAATGTGCGCGCTATTTCTAGGAAGAATTCCTATTAAGGGGGAGCAGAGTGTCAAAATATTAAAAAAAAAAAAACCCACACACAGACACGCAGATACACACGCGGGAGATGGGACAAAGAGCTGGAAAAGACAACACGAAAACAGGAACTGAACCAAGGGTCGTAAGGAAAAAAGGTGGCAGAGGGGGAAAATCTTTGTTACTAGTTTCACCTAACATTTCTGTAAAGCCTTCAGATTAAAGTCTGTCTCTCAAATTACAAAGGCTGAATTTTGGCATTTTTATATATATAACAAACAAAAAGAAAAGCACGGATCTCAACTTTATTATCTTTTTGATGTGAGGTTTTGGGGGGTTTTTTGCCTGCTATTTAAATTGTGCTCTTCAGAAAACGTAGCAAAACTGCTGCATTTGATAAGGGTCCTGACCAGGCGCCTGTGGAAACATAAAGGAGGTTTAAACAGCTAAACTGTTGCGAATTCTTTCTTTTCAGTTCTACACTTCATTTGAATATTAGTTAAATCCACATATGCCTATTCACTTACACTCGCTCACTCTCTCTTTCCAAGGACTCTGCAATGGCACTTTTTAAAAATAACATCTGGTATTCCTTCGTATTTTGGCAGTCATCACATTACCGAAAATCAGCTTTTCGTTTTCTTGGTACGCCGAGCCCTCATGATCAGTAGTAATTGGCTTTCAAACTATCAAAAGATTTTTTTACTCGACTCTATTTCTGATTTGAGCTTAATAAATCGTCAAGCATGAGACCAGCCGTACACCCAACAATGCAGAAGCTATATTACGTCCCCTTATTCGGGATGTGGAAAACAGACATAAAAGAATGAAAAACAAAATACTGAGCAGATCTTCAAATGCATTTTATCCATGTCAATTTGCTTTTTTTTTTTTACTCGGAATAAAAAAAAAAGAAAAGGCTTCCTATTGACAACTCAATTAAGCCATTAAAAACCTACATTCAAGTAATATTACAGGAGAGATTTAAAACCCACAAAGGAAAAGAGAAAAAAGCCTGCAAGTCCAGCCCATAACGCATCAGGTCATGTCTGGTTAATACAACAGCCAAGATCTTAGGCTGTTTAAGGAGTCCTTTAATACCAGTGGGGCAATTTAGGCCAGTCTCAATCTAAAGTTCTGACTCCACTTGTGTCTGTGGGTTTCAAATGAGTCGCTTCATATTATTTGAATTTAACTCTGTGGTTTTATTGCTGTTTGTTGGTAGCTGCATTTGGGGGGAGGAGGGTGTTTCCTCGCAAGTATTTATTTAAAATTAATTAATTTTTTTTTTTTTTTTTTTAAGAAGGAAAAATCAAGCCACACAAAAAAGGAGAATGGAAAACATCTCATCTCCCTTACGTGGGAAAAGGAAAAAAAAAATGCAAACGAGCTATTTCAAACCAGGACTCGTGCCCTGGTTCTTCCAGGTGTGTTAAGGTGTGCCCGGCATTTTCCCTGCACCCAGAGATTCCTCCAAAGAGGATTGCCTTGGCATTGCCTGCCGAGGGAGCACAGCGAGTCAGGGACGCGAGCTATCTATGGGAACGTGAGTGACACCGTTGTTACCCAATGGCTTCATGAAATTAATGCAACTGGACAATCTAAATCATTTGCTTTACTTTGAAAAGCATTACACTTGCTGGCTGGACTCTAAGCAGCACCTCCAAGCTCTCTGGCTGCCTACCACGCCAAAATACAGTGGACAAACTCCTTAATTCCATAGCGGCACTGTCGCAAAACCACCAGCGCTCCTGCTTAGGCGTGGTGACATCATTAGAGCATATGTGCCCCATGCAAACAATACTCTCATGCCCAGTATTAAAGCGAATGCACATGCTACCTACTTTCTGCCTGTCAGATGTCTCAAAATCGTACCCACTAATAGTGAAAAAGACTGCGTTACCAAAAATCATTTCCAAGGCCTCTAAAGACAAAACTGTGGATCCTTGTTCACGGGGTTTACGTGAGGCTGGGTCCAGGCAGCAGCAATTTATTTTCTTATATTTTTTTTGCACTGCAGAACCAAGGTAAGAAGGCATGTGAAAGTTGCCAACCTATTGTCTTCCTTATTTTTCCCGTCCCGCCATATCAAAAGGAGGCAGAGAAAGGGGGAAGAGGGTTCAGTTTGGTGCCGGGCCAAAGTGTTGCGTGTGAAACCTCCCCTCCGCGGTTGGTTTCTGCACAGATCGATAACGGGAGGGTTAAGGCGAGCGCTGCCAGTGCCTTCGCTGCAGATGGTGGGTGGGTGCCCTGCCTGCCCCAGCACCCCACCGCAGCCACTGCCCACCCTTGTGCCCACCTGGGGGGCGAAGCACAGGCTACCTCAGGGGCCAGCCAACTCTGGGACGAGCTGGGCCTGCCTGGGATCTGCCATGGGGCCACAGCTCCTGGCGCCCAGGCACAGGAAGCCTCCCACAAGCGTGCCGCAGCACACCCAGCACGCTGTTCTCCGCACACAGTCACTGCTGTTTTGAAGGCACATCCAGAAAGAGCTCAGCCTAGCTGGAGAGCAAGCACAAAGAAGTGACTCGCTTTTCAGGGTGTTGGCCCAAAGCAGGCCTGAGAATGATGTCCCTTCAATCAACACCCACATGTCACATTTACTGTAACATCAACACGCTTAACGGAAACAGCTCGGATCACACGCTCTCTAGCTGGGTTATCACCGAGATCGATGTCAGGATCCTTGCTGCACAAAGACTAACGCTGCTCAAAGCGGGTGACGCGGCTTCTCGCCGTCGAAGTTTATCAATAACCTGTTTTCAGAGCCTCCCTGCAGCTCCCTGCAGCTGCAAGGTGCAGAGTTGAGCTTATGCCTACATATTGCATCAGCATCACACTCAGCGGTACTAGGCACCACTTATCTGCCATCAATTTTTAATTTTTCTGAGGACCAAAAAACAATTGTTCAGAGTATTTTATATTTTTTTTAAATAAAAGTCTGAGGACGAGATGGCCGAAAGAGGCAACTTGATCGGGAAGTCCCAGAAACGCAGGGGCCTGCAGCTCTGCCTTACTTTCCGAGCGACTCTCAGGCATGTGCAAAGTGCACAAAAGCAGCCGGAGCAGTGGAGAACCTCCGCCGCGCCGCGCGTGGCCCCGGTG
>NW_008824653.1:2078506-2084070 GCF_000699105.1 Pygoscelis adeliae
CTGACACCTGCCTGCAGCGGCAGGATGGAGCCCACCACCCCAGCACAGCCCACTGAGCCGCCCCCACTGGGTACCGACAGCAAGGGGACCGGGACCCAGGGGTGGAGGGAGGGTGGAGGGAAATAACCCATTTTCCTCCAATGCCTTAGCAAGCCCCACGCACAGCTGTGAGCTAGAGGACTCTCCTGCAACGCCGGTACATCAGACACCTTTTGCAGAAGTAGCCCGAATCTCTCAGAAAGCAGTTTAACCCTCTGCACACACCACAGACAGAGCAAGCCCAAGCACCGCCACAAAGAGCCGGGCAACGCATCAGGGTTTAGGGAAAAGACGAAGGAAAACAACACAATAACCACGCCGGACCCAAACAGAACAAAAGCCAAGAATATCCAAGGATCCACGCGAATCTCCAACACTTGTCAGATGTTATTTCATCAGAAACTATGTACAGTGTTAAAGAAGGGAGTGGTGTGTCTCTTCTTAAGTAAACTATGCGTTCATAAAAAAATATTTACTGCTTTTGAGAGCAGAAAATGCATAGGCTCTTCTATAGACTGCAGAAGCTGTAAATCTCCGCAGATAAAATGGGATGTGATGATGTGATATAAAAGCATTCTTTGTTCCCCAGTGAATACATTTGTTTTATTTAAAACTCAACGACAACCAAGGAGAGAAAGGAGCGCTCGGTGCCACAAAAGGAGAAGGAGCAGTATTTGGGTACAGGCTTTTAACTGGCGTAGAAAAGGATATTGGAAGAACAGATTCTTACCCAAGGATTTAAAAGGCATGATCAAATTTAAGTAATTAGTTTTGAACATGTATTAAACACACAACAGCTCTGTTCTTTTCTTTAATATCATGCTCAAAAGAGACTGTGTTTCTCAATTATGTATGGCACACTGTTGCTCATATACAATTTTCTTAAGCCTTTTTTTTTTACTTTCATTGAAGCATATTCATTATAACATTCAGCAAATTTATGGCTTCTTCCAGTGGCTTAGTAAAAGGGGTCATAAAAAAGTTAAGTAAACCAGTGTGTTTTTTTCCTCTCCCTTAACTTTGGGTTCCTTTTTTATACTGTGCTGTCTAGTGCATAGTCTTTGGAAAGTACCTTGGGCATATCCAGCACACACACAAATTATCAGCTGCTCCAGAAAAAAAAAAAAGGAATTTCTTGCACTGAGGCAACTACACAAAAGACTTGCATATGTCAAAAATACAGAACTGAGTCCCTGTGAATGCTGCACCATTAATCAAATCCCCGATCTGGTGTCACTTTTGCCAGTAAAATGATGATATTCTTCTAACCCCCTTCTACTGGCGCGTGCCTGCAACGCATGAAGTGTGTCCCTCTGCTTTAATTTGTTTTCGAATAGCCTGCTTTAGGCATTTTTTATATATCCTTTGGAAAAAAAAAAAAAAAAAAAAAGCTGCTACTTAAAGCTCCAGCAAGGGTCTACACTACCGAGCAAGCAACAGCTTTTCGGGAGGGAGGGCAGACAGCAAGCAAATTTAACTGATGTTCAGGAGCTGAACACACAACTGCCTCTGAGGCTGTAACAGTGGGTGCCGAGGAATGGTGTGCAGCCTGCCCAGATACATTTTAAGAAAGTAAATAAACACGAGAGAGGAAGGTGCTGTAGTAAGAGCAGCTGAATGAATCACGCATTTATCAATGCACACAGTTATTGATGTCTTTTCCCTCCCTCGTTAAAAAGATACATGTATATAAATCCGTCTACAGCCAATGCTGATGCTTCACCAAGCGCTTCTACGGTATCGCTAACTTTAAAGCAGGCGGTAACCCCCAGCCCCCGTCTATTTTTCCGCGTGCTTTCCCTGGAGGCTACCAAGGGGAGACCAAATTCAACAGACAACTGCAACACAACCCTGGAGAAACCGAACTGCAACCAAAAAGAAGGAAATGCTCTGGCGAGGAGACGGAGAGCCATTTTGGGGTAGCAGGTCTCCGCGGGGAGACTTTTCAACCAGGTTTCACCCTGGGGGAGTGGGACAGGTGGGAGGCAGAGGAGGGAGCGGGAGGAAGGGGAGCGTGGGTGTGCATGCGCTGGGTAGGCAGAGGCGACGGGGAGGAGGAGAGGGGGATCGTTGTTTCACTTGGTAAAAGTTAACAGTCATGGAATGGAAGGAAAGCCACAATTAGCGAAGTTTGAGGATTCAGGAGGGGAGAAGGAAAGGTCTTCCCCGTGGCTGGGGAACACTAGCATCAGCAGCGGCCCGGGCACTGTGCTTTTCAGCTTATCGGTCTGTTAAACGAGGTGGCTGCTGTCTATATGCTTCCAACTAGCTTGATTCAAACATTAAATGAAGTAGAGAAATCATCAGATAAATTGCTGGCCCTCTCTACCCAAGAGTGAAGGGTTTTTGTACAGCTGATGACAGCCCTGATCTTTTGTCTGACCTAATTTACTTCTCTTTCAGGTTAGAATAAAGCGCGCTTTCCTGTCACGGGATAACCTCCATCCACATACTGCGCCCTAAAAATAAGAAGACACTTGTGTTATGTTAACAATACCATAACTTGATGAATTTCTCAGGTTGGGTGAAATAAACATCCACTGATCAAAGCTTCCCGTGTGCATGCCACGAAATTATATGTTTGGGTAAGAAAGCGTCCCGCTAAAGTCCGTCCACGATGTGCAAGCCGACGGCAGCAGAGAACAGCACAAGCCCAGCAGAGCAGCCTGTGAGCTCTCAGCAGCAACTTCTACATGACAGATGTGATTTTGTGTTTATTTCTCTAGAAAAAAAAATGCTTATTTTCATTTGCAGGAACTGCAGATTTTTTGCTATAGGGACCTGAGGATCAAAGTACGGTAAACTATCTAATATCAAATCCTCTCGGCAGGGGTACATGTGGCTTTCTGACATGCAATCAACGCCAAATTATGTACGTGTATGTCTGCTTTATTGCTGTACACACCTTCTTCTAGAACTCCAGCTTCCTTGCTCTGTGTTTTTACATCCATTGGAACAAACAAACGGATCTCCATGGGTTTTTTCCCCCCACGCACAGAGACTCGCTCATGTACAGGTATCATTACCCCGATCGCTATCTGACAACAACAAATTGAGAATTTAAACATTGTATGTTGACAATGAAAGGCATTGTTAAAAACTAGTTTTAATTAAAAACGCCTGTCCTCCCGAGGCAATTAATCAGCCCTGATTTAGCTAAAAATAGATTTGTCTTGCTCGCAGCCCCTCTCCGCTAGCGCTGTATAGATCTTCGCATGAAAATCAATAGTACAACTTTACACTGAAAACATTTTGCAGCAACGTTAAACCGCCCGAGCTGCGGCTGTTATTTCCCCGGGTAGAGCATCCCAAGCAGCCGCGCCGGCAGGGCCGGAGCCATCCCTGCCATGACACAGGCTATGAGCTCCCCCTAGTCGTCAACACCCGCCACTTGCAGCCGGGGGCACAAGGCTGGCTTGCGAGGCAACTGAAAAAGCCAGCAAAGTTTATTTTGGAACGTGTTTTCCATCAACAAACAACACAGAGCGCAAAGCAATCCAGGTAGAAAATGTGGAAGAGAAGCAAAAGTCTCGTGCGAGGCATTTTGTAAGGGCGAAGATTTGCTAGCAGCAAGCTCAGCCCCGGGAAGAGCCGCTGAAGAGGTGTCAACTGAAGTCGGTAACTGATATCAATAATTTGTACTACTTCTACGAGCGCACACTCCTCTAAGTCATAATTATTGTCAAATATGTCACAAGACAACCCTTTGTTCTGCAGAGAAACATACATTTTGCGCAAGACAAGGGCTCCAACCATTCCTATTAAAGGCAGCCAGGTTGTAGAATCTTGAAGACTTTTATTTCTCAATATTTAAATAAGCCTGACAAAATATGCTCTGCATCTGCCGACCAGCAAAAAAATGCAAAATGATTTCTCACCCGCTGTACATCTATTTAAGCCATTGAGCACATCAGTCAAAAAGGACGAAGCAACCTAGATCCACAATCTAGTCACCCTGCACCAGTTTTTAAAAATATTTTAAAAGATCAGAAACTATGAAAATGTGCCAGTATTTTTTTTAATCTTATAAGTCCGATACAAATATATTCAAATGAACGGCAACCTGGAAGTCGACAGCACACAACCTTTTTTTTGTCCCCTCTCCTATTTAAAGCTAACACACGTAATGTCTTTTAAAAGCACGCTTTCTGTGCACAACTATGCGGGTATTATGAAAAAGTCAGCCATCTCCAAAATAATAATAATTTCCTCTCTAATTCTTCAGTCACAGCTTACATTCTCTTTGTATTAGAGTTGATTACATTGGTGTGGGATTTTTTCTGTAGGAAAAAGTGCATTAATTGCACTAAATCTAAATACATTTTAAGAGAAGCTCCTTGAAGCAATTTGTTAAACTTTGACATGCAAAAAATCGTAGGGTTTTTTTTTTAATTATTATTTTTAATGACTACGTACAAATACAAAGCAATAAAGGAAATTATTACTCTTCCTAGGGAACCTGTTGACCAGGTACTGAAGACCCTCCTTGGGAAACCTGGCTCTCTACCTGGAATTGTATGATTTTACTGTGCCTTTCCCTCCCAATCTTTGCTGCTGCTCTACAGAAATGTTCTTGCTTTGCCGCCTTCTGCAGAACTGCTATCAGCGAGCTTTTCACATACTCTCGCCTTTCACATTTCCTTCAAATGCAAAATGCAGGGCTAGTTTGAAAGCAGATTTCTCAAGTTAAAAAAAGAAGATCTTAAGCTGGAAAATCAGCAATTTGAATCAAACCAAAATAACGTTTCTTTGCACAGAGCAGCTCAACAGCTCAGCCTCCTCTTCTCTACATAATCGCCTCTTTTGCTTTGTCCACCCAAGTGAGCTCAGCTACCAAGTTTGTTCTGTCCACCACCACTGAAGAAAGGTCCAGAGCTGCTCTTTTCTCTCCATGTGTTTCCCCTCTTTTTGTCCTGCACATGCATCTGTTACAAGGCTGCCTGGGTGAGCCTGGCAAGGACAAACAGGCCACTCCGTTTTGCAGTCTTAAAAACCACTGTGCTAATGAGACGCTGCAACTCTGGAGCACAACTACGTTGCAGCCTCTCTGCTTTTTGTGTTTGTTTGTTTGTCTTACACTCAGGATCTAAACGTTTCTCTGAACACCAAGAGCATGAAACCCAATAAACTCCAGCTGAGCAGTGTCAGAAAACCCTTCTCTCCCTCTCTCCCCTCCCATCTCTCTCCCAATCTCTCTTTCCTTGCCTGGCACAGACCTCCAATCCATCCTGAAATGCAACTCTCCTGACAGATGCCAAAAAGGGGGGGGGGGGGGGGGAAGACCAAGCTAAACACGACATAAATGCAAGATTTCAGAAAACAGTATCAATTCATGCCGGCTTTGGGGGCTTGGCTTGGGGTCGGCTTTATCTTGCTGTAAGTGTTCTGGTTTCCCATTCCGTTGCCCGCTACTTTCCAAACTCCCCCTTGCAGAGGACAGTCTCCCCGGCTGCTTTTCCCCCACGAATGACACCTTCCCGAGGAGTGCGGGGATTGCGAAACCCCCCTCCTGCAAGCCTGCAGCT
>NW_008824653.1:2084209-2084970 GCF_000699105.1 Pygoscelis adeliae
GGCTCCCACCCTCTCCTCCCCTGGATACCTTCATTTTTTTCTGCCACTGTTCAGTATTCAGCCAGATTTCTCCGCCAGCTTCCTCAGGATGGAGAGATAGATAAATACAAGAGGGGAGGGAGGGAAGCTGCGTACCGCTCTGCTCTCCATTCCTCCCCAGCCTCCCCGCTAAACCCATTGTACACGCAGCTCCTCGGCACCTTTTAATGCTCTCCTGCCTCATTATTTACTTTCAAGTAAAGCGATCAGAAAAGGAGATCAAATTGGAAGAACAAACCTACCTGGCTCTCTTCTCCACCCCACCTCCCCCCCCCAGCAGCAACAGCAGCGAGAAAAGAAATGTTTCACCCCTTTAAACAAATTCAGACGTGCGCAACAAACCAGATTTTCCGCACATCCCCTTTCAACACCCCACATCTCCTCGCAACTGAGACAGAAAAGAAGTGGGAGAAACTGCACAGGGCGATTTAGAGGGGTTAGATTGTTGATGCATTTTCTTTAAAAAAAAAAAATTAAAAATGGAAAAAAAATAAGAAGCCACCAACAAAAAAGGGAAACACATTTTCCAAACCGGATGGTTAAAAACAAAAATGCAATTAACGAAGGGGAGGGAGTTGAGGAGGAGGGGGGGAATCCACCTTTTATGGTGATGCAAATCTGACTCCAAAATAACAATGAATTAAAAACAACCCCCCCCAAGAAAGAGCTGAATACCAGATGCATCTTCATTTGTGTTCCACCAGCTGATGGGCTGGGGGGAG
>NW_008824653.1:2084991-2085406 GCF_000699105.1 Pygoscelis adeliae
TGAGAGAAAAGAGGAACTGGTGAAAAAATACAGGCGCACACCAAAAAAAAAAAGAAAAAAGGAAAAGACAGAGCAAAAGAAATTGAAATGTTGGGACCCGAACTGTGCCCCTACAACCCTCCGCTACGAAAAGAAAAAAAATCTCACAAGAGATGGAAAAATTATATACACATATATATCTTGATTCCCAAGGAAATCTTACAAACAGAAATTTATCACCGGTAACAAAGAAAGAGAGGAGCTCGCAAGCACCAAATGCTCTTGGCAGATGGCTCCTATTCTTGGCTTTCAGGGGAGGGGAGAGAAGCCGGGGGAATATTTTATTTATTTATTTAAATTCTTTAAAATCTCAACATAAATATTCGGATCCGCCGCGGCTCAGGCTCAGCCCCGGGCTGGCTCCGTGCGCGCCGCC
>NW_008824653.1:2086697-2087170 GCF_000699105.1 Pygoscelis adeliae
CCCGCTTCCTCCCCTTCCCTAATTTTGCTCTTCGATTTCGGCTCGGTCTGGTTCCAAGTTCAAACTTACGTGTGATAATCTCTCTTTGTGACAAGTGCTGCGGGTTTCCCTGCTTGCGACGGGACATTGCCCTGGCATTTACACTGGCATCGCCTGGAGAGCTGCACTGGTTTGGGGGGATGTGTTGGGGGGGCGATCCTCCTCCTCTTTTTTTTTCCTCTTTCTTCTTCTTCTTCTTTATCGAGTTCTTCTTCTTTCAAAAAAAAAAATTTAAAAAGGAAAAAAAAGCCTCCTTTTTGTTGCTGCTGTGGTGCACTGGATGGAATCCCCTCTCAATTAAAAATCATCATCATCATCATCATCAGGAAAAGCTCTTTCTCGCTCTTTTTTCTCTTTCTCTTTCACACACTCTGTCTTTTCTCCACTGCTTCTGCCACTTGGACTTCCAGATCTCTTCTTGAACTTAGGAGGAT
>NW_008824653.1:2087228-2087902 GCF_000699105.1 Pygoscelis adeliae
TTTCCACCAGGAGGGTAAAAAAAAAAATAATTTTTTTTTAAAGAAAAAAAAAAGCAGGAATATAAAAAAAAAGTACTAGAATTGGGATTGCCCACACACACAAAAAATTGCCAAAAAAAAATGTTTTTCAGAGATTGACCCTTGCTGGGTAGATATATAGAGAGAATTTTTTTGAAACGGGGTAGCCAAAACTGTGTCTCCTCTTTCCCAGTTCAAGTGGCACTGCTTTGCCCTGGTGCTTTTGGATTGCCAGTGCTCCTGCACCACTTTGCACTCTTCCCCCCTCGCCTGGCACTGGGACTGGAAGGAAGGAAGCCCCCAGTGCAGCTGGGCTGGTGCTGGCTATTACTATTATATATTGCAATGTGAAGATGGCGGAGTCCTGGTTCTCTGGGAGCGCTCTGTCTCTCTATGGCTGGGGCTGCCTCTGTACAATGGGATAAAATTCAAGTTCAAGTGCGGACGTGACGTTTAATCTGCACTAGAGACAAAAAGACCCAGAGAGTAGGAGCACTGGGGGCGACTAGCGGTGGCTTTTTAACATTGTACCCTGCAAGAGAACAAGAAACGCCACTCGCACACACCGCACACACCCGCACCCGCGCGCGCACACACACACACACACTCGCACACAAACTAAAGCACATGCAGGGCTCGGGAGCCGCTCCGGGCTT
>NW_008824654.1:0-528 GCF_000699105.1 Pygoscelis adeliae
CCCCCCCCCCCCCCCGTTGCCCCCCCCCCTTTTCTTTGCGTTTTTCCCCCCAAATGCCAGCTCAGCTGGGTGGCTGCTGCAGCTCTGGGCGGTGACGAGTCACTTTAGGCCCCACGGGAGTGAAAAGTCTCGCCTGACCGTGGGCCTCATCCTGCTTCAGTGTTATTTGGGGTCGTGTTCAAGCGCTAGACCTGCGGGGAACTGCACGCGGGAATATCGGGGTGCGTGGAGGGGCACGCACGGAAAAGCACTTGAAATACCGGAGAGAGGAGCCCGCTCATGCAGCGGCAGAGGCGCACCCACAGGCGTCCACGCGTGAGTGTGCAAATGCACACGCGAACACACACACACACAGACAGCCGCGTGCGCGTGTATGTATTTGCTATGCCCGTGCATATTTGTGTAAGATATACACATATATATATATATGCAGCCCTTGTACACCCGGGCGTACGCATGCACACGCAGACACAGCCGCACTCGTGCACGCACGGCTCTGCCCGCACCCACGCAAAGGGCCCCGAGGAC
>NW_008824654.1:2086-3182 GCF_000699105.1 Pygoscelis adeliae
GGGCCCGCGGAGAGCCCTCCCTGCGAGGATACGTTCAGAAGAAATTGTTTCTTCTGGCTTCTCGCTTAACCAGAACAGTTGGATCGTTAATCCCAATTTCAGGCCTTTGGAAGCTTTCCAGGCGAACGCGAGTTGCAACCGCTTGGCCAAAGGCTAACCTTGTTTAGAGCAGCTCGCTGGGCGACTTCGTTATTATTATTATTATTAATATTATTATTATTATTATTAATTTTTAATTGAAGGAGCAGCTCGGCCCTTCTGCGATTTTGCAACGCCTTACGCTGCTTACAGAACTTTCTTATAGATTTTGCGCGCGCTGAGGCGCATATATCCAGAACGCCCACGCCGCCCCTTTTAAAAGTAGCTGTGGTCTCAAGCTGCTGTTTATATACCGATAGCAAAGCTGTTTAAAGGCATCGATAGGTGTGTCCGCAAATAAATAGCGTGGGGGTCTAACCGCGTCCAGTTACACGCTCCTAGATGCGTGTGTTTGTCTGCGTGGGTGTGTAGACAAATATACAGCCTTGCAAATCCAACTTTATTGGGACCGTGCGTAAGCGATTCCATGGCTGGCTTAGTAAACCTGATCCACAGATATTTATATGTGTACGCGTGTATATTTGAGGCGATTTAACGTTATCTTTAATATTAACGTACGTTGGAGGACTGTTAAACCGCAGAGTGCCTGAGCCAGCGAGACCCAGTGAAATAGTCTCTCCAGTCCCATCAGCAAACCGGGGGCGAGAGAGGCTCTTTTCGTTGCGATTTTAAATTAAAATCCTCGGAGGAAGCGGGGGGAAAACCCTCCGAGCGTGGAAATAGTAGTAGCTTTAGATCGCGGGGGCACAATAAACAACGCGGAGTCAAACTCTCATTTTGCTCTGTCAGCTGGCGTTTGTTGTGGTCTTCCAAAATTTGCCTGAAGAGGGAGGAAAAAAAAGAAAAATATCGAGCTGGTTGTATAAAGTTCTAGCGAATAGATGTGTCTCACGGCTCGCCTTCCCCTTGAACCTCGCTGCTGCTGCTGGAAAAATCGGTTTTAAAGAAGGGTCCTGCGTCCGAGGGGAGGTGGTACGGTGGTGGTGGTGGGGGAATG
>NW_008824654.1:3229-5113 GCF_000699105.1 Pygoscelis adeliae
AAGAAAAAAAAAAAAAAAAAGCAGCGCACGGAGGGAGACATAAACCACCTTGCAGAAATTTCAAACAAATATCGCAGCGGACAGAAATCTCATCTGGAGAGCAATAAAATGGACATTTACAGTGCAGGGGCTTTAGGGGAGCTACGGGATAGGTTTCCTTATTTATATAATTCCCCATGTTTATTGTTGGAGAAGTCCGTGTTCTTGCCGGTCAGGTGTTTTCGACGGAGTTACAGATCATTCTTCAGGTGGAATTTGGTTTCTTCTCCCTTAAAACGTTAAGGCTAAATCCCCGCTTTCTTCGTTGGTAGCTTCCCCCCCCCCAGCTTTTTACAACTGAATTAAAACCCAAGGCAGATGCCCTATGGCAGAGATAAGAGCCCGCGCCTCGGAGAAGAGCGCCGTATTTTTAGAGGTGTGGGGTTTTTGTTTATGCGTGTTTTAAGTCCAGGGATACATTTTCATCTCCTTTATTTTTAAATATTTGGAAAGCTCAAACTAAAATAACATCAGTGCTTTAAGTCCCTGCCTTGCAGTAATGGAAAATATTTCGAAAAGCCCCTGTCTTCAGTGTGTATCCGAGGGCTTCCAAGGATTTGTCAGGTGTGTTTGCTGATGTCTCTGTACGCGCTGCACACAGGTTTGGTGTCACACCTGGGGGCGTGTAGGGGTGGGTTTTTTTTATATCTGCACACAGAGCCGTTAATACACATGGGGGGTGGTTGAAATATATGTATTTCAAACATACATATTTATAGAAATATGTGTTTTTACTTTTTTTTTTTTTTTTGGCAAATCTCCCCTCCTGTTTCAGCGGTTTATGTATAGAGGGAAGTAACTTGCTTCCAAAAGTTCTCACCGGATTTGTTCAAAGAAGGGAGAGTCGAACTCCTGGTGAAACAAATAATTAAGAAAAATAGGAATAGGCGAGCAGGCACACGAGTAGGTGAATAAACAAACCCGCCAGCCTCGCAGTTACTATTCTGCCTTGATAAATCGCTTGTTTCGCCTCAGCTGGGACCCGGGGCGGCACCCAACCATCTCCCACACCCCAGGGGAAGGATGCACCCATCCTCTGCCCGAGCCTTTCAGGGGGGTCCATCTGAGAGTGTGGCGTTGCCTTTTCGTTAAATGACACCCCCCCGCCCCCCTCTCCGCAAACACACGCACGAAAACCACCTTGGAAAACTTTCCTTTCTCCGCTTTTATATTTATGTAATTTCTGTACTTTATTTTTTGGTGTTTTTTTTTTTTTTCTTTATTTTTTAATAGGCGTATGTTCCCCAGTTACAAAGTGAAGGTCACTGGACTCAATCCAAAAACTAAGTACATACTGTTGATGGATATTGTACCAGCGGATGACCACAGATACAAATTTGCAGATAATAAATGGTATGCACGCGTGGGGGCAAGGGGAGGGAGGGGAGCTCCGTGCCGGGCTTTCCGGGCTGGCCAAACCTGGGCAGCACGGGTTGGGGGATACCCTTGAATCAGCGGCTCATCCTTCTTTTTCCCCTGCGGAGGAGAGATGTCGGGCTGCTTGGGGCTTCACCTGAGCCCCCCGGGATGCTCCCGCAGTCCGTGGGAGAGAAACGCATCAAAAAAAAGGAGAAAAGTCTGTCGCAATTAGCTAACCGTAACCGTAATCCTGTTTGACCGTGAGATTATTGGCTTTTGTGGAGCCGATGGTTTAATTATATTAAGGAAGGGAATACCTCCGGGCAGGAAAATCTTTAAGGATCGGTACACGGCCAGTCCTTTGCTCCTGGCTTGGGTGCCGGGAATTAGGGAGGCGGGGGGGAAGGATGGGGTTAAACGGGGAAACAGCGAGAACCATCTCCGACAGGAAAGGTGCCAAAGAGCTCAATTAATTCCCCGAGCGGC
>NW_008824654.1:8381-14937 GCF_000699105.1 Pygoscelis adeliae
CTTTTCTTTCCCCTTTCCCCCCCTTCTTCTTTTCTTTCCCCTTTCCCCCCCTTCTTCTTCTTTTCCCTTCTTCCCCTTCCCTCTCACCACACGCCCGTCCCATCCCCTCTGTTATTCCTGGCGACACATACAAAGCATCTAAAGACGGGGCTTAGGGCGAGCCGAGGAGGAATTAGCTCAACAGGATGGTTTGCTCAGAGGGGAGACGACCAACCGAGGAAGTTGGCTTTATCTTCTTTCCCCCCCCATCGGTCAAAGCCTTGTAATCTGGCGAAGGGAGCCCGGCGCTCCCCCCCGCAGCCGGGGCGCTGATAACCCGGGCTGGCCGTGCTCCGGCCCTTTGTTTGGGGAAGGGCTCCTTCCCCGGCCGCTCCTCGGGCGGCCCTGCGGGGAGGTCGGCGGGGGGCTGCGGGGTTGGCAGCGAGGAGGCCCTGGAAGGAAAGGGAGGCTCTGCGCCTGAAATCAGCTCCCTGCCTGCCCAAGCAAAATAAAGCAAAAAAAAAAAAAACCCCAAACCCCAAATACCTGTTTCTTAGGGTGCCGCCGGGCGGACACGCGTGGGTTCCCACTGCCGTCGCCCTCCGCCTGCCCACCCAGGGGGACCCCGCCACGGGGCTGCTGCCCCCTCTCCTTCCCTTGCTCGGCTTTTGGGCTTCCCCACTCAGCGAGGAAGGAGGCGGAGGAAGGCTCATCAGGGCTGGGGTAGTTCTCAGCAGATGCATTTAGCGATGCCTTTCACTGACTGCCCCTCACCGCTGCCCGCAGACCCCGATAGCCCCTCTCTAGGGCAGAGCCCCATGAAAAGCCAATTTTCCTTCCGCAAAAAAGCAAATTCCTTCCCAAATCGCATAGAAAGTGATTACTACAAGCTTTTAACTGGTACTTACGGGCAGGTAGGATGGCTCCTTTGTGCTTGACGGAGTGAAATCATGCGCTTGTTTTTTCAAACGGAGAGAGGTCATTTAACACCCCGGATAAATCCTGGGTGCTTTCCTGCAGATGTAAGTAGGAAGCTCCTAAACCTGCGCGAAACGGTTGCGTTTCCTCCATTGATCAGTTGGCAAGGGAGACGGAGAGAGCAGAGGTAGGCTGGAGAAGAAAGAGTGTTTCACCGTAACTAGGGAGAAAAGAAAATACTTCCCTGCCCTTTAAAGTAGGAGCTGTTGGCACAACCAGGACAAGCAAACTGAATCCAAATTGAGTCCTCGCCAAATTACGCCTTAAATTATAACTCCGCTGTGGATGCTATAAAATCAAGTTTAACTTCTGCTTGATGGATTCGGAGAAAGAATATAATATTAATGGAACTGGGAGTTAATAAAACAGGACACGCTGCTCACTTTAAAGGCATTTCCCTATGAGAAAATAGACCTGAATTTAACTGCTTTCCTTTGAAGAAAAATAGGACTGTTTTATAGAAAAAAAAAATATCATGCAAATAAAACAAAAGCAAAGCAGAAGCATGTAAGTACAGTAGTTTGGGAAAACTGCCATATTAGGAGGAGCAGGAATATTTGATTGTAAATCAACAACATCTGGTTGATAAGAAATGACATCTGTGTATCCGTCTCTGTCAAAACATACGCACTGACAAACGCATGAATCCCTACAGACACACACGCACTCGCATCCCAGCAGACACATGCACAAGCACACAGACAGCACTACATATTTTACACACCCCCCTACACATTTTACATACACTTACATCCCTCCCGCCCCGATACACACATTCCTCTTCTTGCTGCACTGAATCGTTGGGGGAACAAATAAAGGGTGGCTCTAGCCCCAAGATAAAGACCCAACCGAGAGAGATAGAGCCATAAAAATAAACCAGGGAATGATCTACCCTAAATGGCATCTCCCTCCAGGGAAGGGAATAAAATTTGTAGCTTGCCCCAGTGCAGATGGAGAATAATACCGGGGCTGAGGCGGCGCACAGCTGATGCTGTTGCAGATGCTAGCTGTGCGGAAAGGGTAACATCCTTCAGCTGAGTTGAGTGGCAAGTGGGGACTTTTCCACAGGCAGAAACCCGAGTTCGGCTTTCACAGCTGAGGTGTTGCTTGGCAAAACATATTTTCATGTCGCAAGGCAGACTGCGTTTCCCGTTGCCATAAGCGATTGCAGTCCCACCGGCCTGCGTCTGTCTGCATCGAGCTCCCCAAGGAGGGTCTGCCTGTCCATCCCCACGTCTCTTTGTCAGTGCACTACCTATTTTTTCCCGTTTACAGCCATCTCTCTCTCACTTCCACCCATCACCTGTAGCGCATCCTTCATGCAAACTTGCCTATCCGCACAATCACACACAGTTTGTACACACCAACGTATTTACACACAGTTTTTATACACCCATGTATTTTACACACACACATATATACACAAATTTATATGTGCATGTGCTTTAGGTTTCAAGAGCTATGTTATGGGTGAATTATATTACAGTATTAATTGTATGACCTGCCCATAAATGCATTTGAGTCTATGCTTACACAGCTTATAGAAATACCTGCCTGATTTCAGATCTGTCAATTTATTTCAAGAGCACAGCTGCAGTCCCAATGTAGGGCTTGTGCTTATTTCCCCTGATGTTTTAGACAGCCTGTAAAGATATTTAAGCACACTGGGATCTCCCCCTCCTCAGCCCTACTCCCCAAAAGGAGGCTTAAGCTACGAAGAAAGTTTTGGTAAAGTTTTCAGTGCGGTTGTCAGCAGCTCGGTCGACCACCTCCCCCCTCTCTGCAACCCTGAAAAAATACCCCAGAAATATTGAGGTGTTAAAATAGGTCACATGCACATTTCATTTCCTTGCCATTTACACAATGGGCGCTTGCAATCAGGTTGATTCCCAAATATTAACTTCCCCTGCAGTTAAGTACCATTTTGCTGTAGCTTAAATCATTGTGCTACTAGCTCATATTTATTAGGTACTAGCTCTCTGCTTAGGACCAGGAAATGAACCCTAATAGACAGAAATAATTAAGGTTCTGCCCTCATGAGGGTTCTTTCTAAAGCAAGAATTCGCAACAATTATTCTCATTAATTTTTACAACCTACTTTCCCCGTTAGCTGGCCTTGGGCTTCATATTGGTTTTCCCCCCTCAGGATATCCGGTTTTATACTGATTTTTTTTTTTTTTTTCCTTAAGTTATTTAACATTCTTGGTAGCCCAAATTCTTTTAAGGAAACATTAGCCCCAGCTGGGATGCTATAGGCAACCCAGAAATGCTATGTGCACCATAGCGATGCGGAGAACCAGGGAAGGGCCTGGCTGAAGACTAATCTGATGCACTCCCAGATAGCCAGCGGGCATAGAGAAACATGCTGGTGGGCTTTCTGAACATATAGGTTCATCCCACCCCCAGAAAGAGCCCTGTACTAAAAGAGCGCTCTTAAGTTTTCCAAGTCAACTGGTGCTCCATCCTGCCAAATTTTGGAGAGCTGCCCGCGTGGCTCTTCCCCGAGCACGTGGCCTTTTGCTGCTCCGTCGAGGCATCTCGCAGGGCTGTGTAGGTGTAGCTGCTGCCAGAGGCGGGCAGGTCCTTGGGCTCGGGCTGTTTTGCCCTGAGAGCTCAGTTGTTCTTGTCTTTGGTTGCAGGTAGCCACCTCCGTCACTTCAGTAGAGGCCCAGCCGTGGTGGCCCAGCTGGCAGCCCGTGGAGTGCTTCTGTGCCGAGGCTGGACCTGGTCCAGTCCCCTGAAGCAGCCCTACAGGGCTGTGTCCCCCAAACTCTTGCGGCCCAGCCTGGGGCCATTGGCCCTGTGTCTTCCCACCTCCATAGCAAGAAGGGGCAGTCTCTCTCCTTACTCAAGGCAGGCTGCTCTCCGAAGGGGGGTCCCCCAAGCACTGAGAGAGGCAGGGCTCCCTGGGGTTAAGCAAGGTGAGACCATGTATCTCCTCTTTATCACCAGGACTGGTGGCTTCTGTGCAGCCCTCGGTTGCTCAGGGACCGCAGTGAGCTCTTCTCCTCTCACCGACCCTCTCTGGGGCTCCTCACATCTCTACTCTCAAATGCTTAGTCGCGTTCCAGGTTTTGGTGGGAGAGTGCTTGCTTCAAGAGGTCTTGTGTCCTTCATAACCTGTGTCTGAACCAGTCGTGTCTCCCTCTGCCCCTTTGTCCTCAGTCTTGTCCCTGCCTCCCACCCGTGGGACAGGGTGCTACGCCAGCCCCGAGCCCCCGGCCCCTTTCAGTCCTCAATTCAGACCCCCTCCCCAAGCTCTGCAAAGACACCCTATATCTCTCCAGCTTCACTCCCGCCTCCTGACCCGCCTCCTTCCTCCCCACCCAACACTGTGCAAGGTCTGTCTCTTCTCATTCTCCGTTCTTGTCTCCAGGTTAAGCCAACAGCCTCCTCAATGAGCCCCTCTGTCTCGCACCAGTACCTCCGACCAGCCACTGGCTCTCAGTCCCTTTCATTTCCTTCACTGGCTTCTGGGTTCGGCATCTTCTCCCCCCTGCCAGCAGCTCCCCCTTCCCCTGGCCTTTACCTTGGGCTCCGAGTCTCAGCTTCCCATCCAGCTCCTCTGTTTGGCCCAGCCAGATGTACGTAGTCTCAGCAGGCACCTTGTCTTCATCTATTTCTTTCCTTCCCACTGCTCTGGTTTGGCTTCCTCCTCTACGCTGACTCGGTTTCCACCTGGGGTGCGTGAGAGTGCAAAAGAAAAAGGCTCTGTGCTTTCAAGCCTGAAGCCCAGCCTCCCAGTTGCTCCCAGCACAGCTGGCTGCAGCAGTGGTGGGGATGGTCCTGGCCCATCTCTGCCACGCTGAGCGGGACCATGGTCACCTGCCGGGCAGGGACAGCACGTATGCTCACAGCGTGGGGAGGTCCGCGCGTGCTCAGCTCAAGGGTAATCACCCCGACCTCTTCAATGCTAAACGGGGCAACCTGAATGGTGATTTTTCTTTTCCCACTCAGGCTTTTAAGTTGTCCAAGTGGGGCAGATTTTCACAAGAAGAGAACTCGGAAACTAAGGACCCCCCCTTGCAGAACGTGAAGTCCCTTTTCCAAAACGCCCAGCCTTTAGGACAGTTTCAGAAAAGCCCAAGAAGGTCAGGGTGGTGTGTTTTCCCTTTTCTGAAGCGCTCAGAAAAAGTGGGGCCAGTTGACAGTAAAATAAGTAAATAAAAAGGAGCCCAGGGCATATACCTGGTGTGGAACATTTCAGCCCTAACGAAGTTTTGTAAAGTTAGAAGCAATTGAGAAAGAATCTTATTATGGCAAGTGCTTGACAAAAAGTAATACTAAGTGGTAGTTTTGATCCTGGCCATAACAATATTCATGAGCCTGTAGACACATACACCCATATAAATATAAATACATGGCCGTGCAAAAAAAAAAAAAAAAAGTAAAGCATCTTTCCTTGACCTAACTAGATGCAAAGTTAAATTTTATCATGCTGGAGCTAAAGATGCCGTTGGAAATGTCTCAGCAGAAGTGCTTTGTGGTTAGTTAGCCCAGAGAAAGGAGTGCAGAGGAGCGGCGCTGAGATTTCATTGGGAACTGTCGCTTCCCGTTAAAGTGAAGATGAACCCCATAGGTCAGACAAGCCCTGAAAAGTGTAAATCAGGGAGGCTTCACCCTGGAAAGCTCTCGTCTCAGAAGGGTCTGCAGCAGCTTTAGAAATCAGTGGTCAGAAGCAAACTTTGCCATCAGTTTCAGTAACGAATATATAAACAAAGCCCTACAGTTTTACTGAATCTGTGCTATATAATTTAGCCCTGGGCACTCTGTCTTAATGACTTTACAGGACGTTGTATTTTTTTTTTATTTTTCATGATGTAATTGTCATTTGACTTTCTGACAGCTTTTTCTTCCCCCCCCCCAATGAGTTACAGTCAATTAAACGGAGTTTCGCTATGGCAAAGTTGATCCAGAAGAAGGTTATTTCCACCCATTTGTTTGCTTTTCCACCTGTGAAATAGTTTCTAAGTCAGACAAAAACTGGCCAAACAAAATATCTTCCACAGGCTGTTTTCTAAAGCAGGGATTCACCAACTTTCTCTCTGTTTTCTGTTTTGTTGCATACGGTTTTGTTCAATCTGGCTTGGACTCTCCTGGCTTAGTGCTAGGGCTGATGCCATGAGTTATCATCTAGGGAAACTTTGCTCTGAAAAGTTGAAACTTTGCGCTGAAATCCACCTGAAAAGAGCTGAGACCTAATTTAAAACCTTCTGTAGGCTCTGGTTTCTAGACGCCTTCAATCTAGCAGATCTCTAATTTGAAGAAGGTTGAAGTTAGCCATGCTTCACATGGGGCTTTCTGCCCCCAACACTCACGTTACTACCGTTGCTTGTAAGAGTGTTCCTGATGAGGGTAAGGGGACTTCTCATAAAGCGACGTATTTGCAAGATTGAGGTCCCACACGATATTTTGTCCGACATTTTGTGAGTGATTAAAGGCTTGATTCGTCAAACAGGGCATTCAAACTGAGGTCCTTAAATTAGGGGCTAGCGTGTTGACGACTCCTTCTCCGGTGAATGGAGAGCGTTGGGGACCTGTGAAGGCAATGCTACCCACCTCAGAGCCCCAGTGCCCTCTGGCAGTCCCCATCTCCCTC
>NW_008824654.1:14950-23394 GCF_000699105.1 Pygoscelis adeliae
GGGAGACGAGGTTCCCAGTGCAGGCGCCTTGGTTAAAATGCCTTCGGTTAGGTTGGGATGAATCCGGCCCTTTGTACATTTGTGTGCTGGTGCCAATACTGTAAATCCTTGCTCAGTGAAGGACTTCACTTATGCAAGCAAATATTGCCATTGGGTTCGGCAAGTAAGGACAACTCATACATTTAGTGTGCTTCAGAATGCAAACTGCGTAGAAACATTCAAAAAGTTGAATAATGCCTATTATTCATTATAGAAGTGCCACCACCTCTCCGGTGGAACCCGATAGGCAGTTGCTTTGCAAAATACACAGCTGGTTGTCTATTTAGGGATTTTAATTACAAAACGTGCCCCTGTTTTACTGCTAGAGAACGGCTCAAACGGCAAATTGGACCAAATAGATTGTTTGTTCACCCTTCTCTTTGAAATCTGAAATGCGTGACAAAAAAAAGTGCAATGCCCTGTTTATGTACTAAATTAGGTCCTGATTTAATGGGAATGCCCGTGGGGACAAGCGTAGGGGTGATGGGGTCTTTGTGTGAGATTTGGGGCTGAATTAGGCAAAAATGGCAAAGAAACTAATGGCCTTTGGAAAAAAAAAATGTTATAAGACGAGAAAATATCAAAATAATCTGGTCATGCAGACACCTGGCGGGGTTTGCTATTGACACTAGCCGAGCCAGATTTTTCCCTTTGAATTTTGGCAAAGAGGTGGGTCCAGTTGCGTGTGCTTGACTTGGTGAACATGAACCTCTCTCTGTTCTCCCACCATTAATCTCGAGCTCTTTCCTTCCCGTTGGCCAGCTTTCAATAGGAAGGAAGGACAGTGTTTCCAGAAAATGCGGTGAGCACATGAAGTTCCTCCAATGGCAAACACAGGGTTGTCTTTCCTCCTGGGCAAGTGCAGGTGGCTCTCCTCACTCCTGGCTGAGGGCTTGGACTGCCAGGCAGCGATGGAGAAAGAGAAGAAGGGGACCTGTTGCCTCTTCTGCCTGCGTATTAGGGCATTGCAGCCAGATCACACCTGATCCAGACTCAGTCCTGCTCTGCAAAGACACCAAAGCATTTGCATCAAATTTGGCACGGCAGGGTGAGTTTGTAGAAGATCAGCAGGGCATTTGAGGGTGTTGCTGGTCCACAGTTAATATTTGCTTAAATGGCAACCCCTGGCTTGAGAAAACCTACTCACCTAAGCCCTCAGGAGAGGTACATGAAGGAGAGGATTGCACCTCTTTGAGTAACACAGTTGCTTTGGATAAGGGTACGTTCTGTACAGCAGCTGCTTTAAACGTTTAACTTAGATGTTGTAAGAGGACCAAAGTTAGGAGTCTGAGGGGGATTCATCCCAGCAAACTTCAGATGCCGAAGGTAGCCGACTAAGCGAGCAAACTAGTCCCTCTTAATTCCTTCTAGAGTCAGTAGGGAGACAAATATTCCTCCAGGGCACGACGGTCAGAGGTGGAGTTGCCCTCCAAGTACCTTAGGTAGGTAGTCCACGCAGTGCTTACAGGTGTGGGGCTGGTCGGGGAAGGATGTCAGATATACATTTAGCTGGTCTGAAATACAGAAAGGGTGAGCCTTACCAGTCTGAGTGAGAGGATCCAGGGTCTGAGAGGTAAGGTTTTGGTCATGGCTGCACGTTGATGAGAAAATACTTGTTGGTGTCAGTGGGATTTGTTCAGGCAATATGACTTTCATCCCTGATCCTCCTGTCAGTGCAGCCCTTTCTGTCCCAACAGCAAAAGGAAAGTAAGTAACTCTAAGAAAGCAGATTTCCTCGAGAGAGAAATTTGTGTGTGTGTGTGCAGTTCCACGTGTTAGTTATGGGACAAGCCTGAGAGAAGCGAGAGGTTGTTGACAGGAGATATTTTTCCAGTGGAGACACATAGAGGAAGGCCCATCTGGAGTGGTCAATGCCTGAGCTGAAGGATGACTTGAGTTCCTGAAAGCTGTGTTTTCCCCCACATCCCTATTGGCTTGGGTTTAATAAACAATATCCCCTCTCTCCCAGGCCATGCCTTGGACTTGCGATGAACTCATTGCATTTCCTCCCTTTCAGATCACACAGTTAAAGATTGAGAACAACCCTTTTGCAAAAGGTTTCCGTGGCAGTGACGACATGGAGCTCCACAGGATGTCCAGGATGCAGAGGTAACGTGTGCCTCCGTCGCGGGGACCCGCTCAGGACGGCGAGAGCCGCCTGGGCTTTGCTTTGCATGCCACTTGCTGCTTGAGCTAAGCCAGGACTTAGTGGCAGTCCCTTCTCTGGCATCTGCTTGTGCGTTTCATGTCAAGCTGTTGAAATATCATCAGGACGTGGGGCCAAAATCCAGGACTTCCCACTCGGAGGTGAATGCCTTAACTGCTGGGTTACAGAGGCAGGATCTCTCTTGTGGGTTGTCCTCTTGGCCGCAGGGACCTTGTATTTCTTTCTGACATGTTCCCACCCACAACAACCTCTATCTTTGTGCTGAACAGATGTCTCTGCGGCTGCATGTGGGCTTAAACCTGTTTAAAGCAACAAGAGACTTGGACTAGCTCTGAGAAGCTCTGGTCATCAGGCTACTGCGGAGGAGCTGTTGGGTATTTTTTTCCCCAGGTGGCAGTGCTTTAAAGACAAAGCTCTCAGCCCTGTTCTGGGAGCAGGTTTTTTAAGGATGGTCCAGATGCCTCTGGAGACCTTGGTGTGGAGATATATGTTGTGCTGGTTTCTGGCTTTTGGAGGGTCTTTGGCAGGAGGGGAGTGTTTGCCTGGTCGGTTCTGGATGTGCAGGTCAGGAGCGTAGGCGTGGTGGTTTCAGGTTGAAGAAGGAAGTTATTAGAAAATGCTGGGATCTCCAGGGCCAGGTGGCTGAAGAGGTCTTTTTGAATCTCAGTTTTGGACGTAAGTACTTAAGCTGAAAATCAAGCCTAAATCCTGTTTCAAAATCCCGTTTAAAGTCCTTTTCTAAACGTCAGGTCCTGCCGGTAATTAACTTCATGCCTTTCACTTCACTTGGAACTTCGTCCATGTGCCAAGTTGCTTCCTGGTACAAATGTTTTGCAGGAACCCTGCCATACCCGTGATTATACCTAAGACAGATGTAGATGCTCAATATAGCATTTTTCATCCAGGAGGGCAGGAGTGACTCAGATCCCTTATTCCCCGGGACCAGCAGAGCTGGCTCTCAGTGGAGGCCTGTAGGGACCTGCGTTGTGACCTTCTGCCAGGAGGGCTCTCTCCACCGCCCGCCCGGGAGCTGGTTGTAGGTGGTCACTGCAGGCTGGAGTGCAGATGCCGGTGCAGATGCAGGAGTCTCTTCTGGTTGCCGTAGTTGGTGACCTGAGCACGGCTCTCCCCAGCCGTGCAAATCGCACTGGCAGGCGACAAATAATGCCTGTAATCCTGCAAAGGCTTACACCCGTAACCCTACTCAAAGGGGCAAATGTACTCCTGTGTACAAACATTTTCAGGCTCAGACCCAGAAAAGCCTATATATATATATATATATATATTAAAAAAAAATATATATAACACCTTCTCAATCTAAATCATCTCTGTGGTCTTCTGAATGTGCCCTGTGTTCCCTGCCTGCCCTTTCCAACGACAGCACAGATCCTGGCATAATATGTCAATATTTATTTATTTATGGGTGCACTACCACTTGAAATAGCTTTTCCCCCCACTCCCTCCCGTGCCAGCCTCCCAACCTCAACTGGAACTTGAGTAACGATGTCCTCCGCACATTTTTGCTGCTAAACTACCCTTTCATTACGGTCAATGGAAAGATTTGAAGGTTTACATTCATCGTGGGGTTTTTTGGAGCGGGAGGGAGGAGGTAAAACAGTGAGGACTATTAGAAGGGCTTCATGCCATATGAAGAGCATGGCATCTAGCCATGCTGAGCTCGTGCTAAAAATTGCTTGGCATTTTTATGCGGGCCTGCGGTCGTAGTCGATGATACAGTGAACAGAAACTCTTGGAATATAAAAATACACCCGCTCAGACCTGGCAGGGTTGAAAGGGTTAAAATCCACAGCGTTGACTTTACAGGATAATTTCTGATGCTCACTTCCTTAATAACTTATCCTCTGTACCGATAGCATAGAAAGGACTGCGTACCTTTACAAAGATGTCATTTTTTTAAGGGAGAGCAGGATAAGATTATTATAGTAAAATAAAGACCCATTCAAGGTGGAAAATATTAGACAAATATGCGCCCACCTTTGTGGTTTTTATATATATCTGAATATATACAAAATTATATATATAAATATATGAAAACATATATAAAATAAATTATATATATATAAAATAAATTGCATTTGTAAGATAAAATTTCTGATGCTCACTTCCTTAATAACTTATCCTCTGTACCGATAGCATAGAAAGGACTGCGTACCTTTACAAAGATGTCATTTTTTTAAGGGAGAGCAGGATAAGATTATTATAGTAAAATAAAGACCCATTCAAGGTGGAAAATATTAGACAAATATGCGCCCACCTTTGTGGTTTTTATATATATCTGAATATATACAAAATTATATATATAAATATATGAAAACATATATAAAATAAATTATATATATATAAAATAAATTGCATATATAAGATAAAGAGCCATTCAGGACTGAGTATGTTAGAGGAATATGACCTACCTTTGTGGGTTTATATAGGTTTAATATATAAATATATATTAAAATATAATTAAATATATAAAAAATATATTTTAATATATAAATGTATGTATGTTTGTGTGCATATGTGGTGAAGTTGTTTCCCAGTGATGGACCCGCTCCCCAGCTGGCAGGTGTAAGTAAGTCTATCTTACGCCCTTGGAGAATATGGTGGGATGTGTTTTTGGTGTTATTCTTTCATTATAGAGAAGAAGTAGCTGGAAAAAACACACTTTTTTAAAACAGCGCACAGCCTTTTGTAGTGGAAACTGGTGACCTGACATTCATCAGGTCACTGATCATCTCATTAAGGGGTATAGCCATGGAGGGAATGAATTTTTCATGCTAAGGAAAGCCTCGGCACTTCTGTTTTCTTTATTTAAATCTCAAATGTTTGTTAATTCTCTGCATCGGGCTATTGCAGAGGGGCATCTCCTAGCTGAAAGCAGCCCTGGGAGAACCAAACCCCAGCAGACAAGGCTGAGAGGCAGCGCTGACCCGGCCGGGCACGTGAGCTGGCTTGTGGCATCCCATTTTTGGGGAAGGCTGGCCCCAGCTATGGCCAAAGCGTGTCCCTCTGCTCACCCCCCTCCACTCGCACGCCTCGGAGCAGCCTTGGAGGCCTGAGCCCTGGTGAAGATGTGCTTCCAGCACTAAGCCTTCAGGTCCCAATGTGTTGTGTGTGGGGCTTGGATCAGATGGGAGTAGGTGTGTGGTGGTTGAAGATGCCGTCCAGAAGCAGCGTCCCCAGGCTGGGCTGGTGTCTGGGCTGCCTCTGCCCAAAGCAGAGCGCGATGGGCACTTTCAGAGAGCAAAGCTGCTCTCCTTTGAAAGCTCACCCCATGGATGGCAGGGTGGATGAGGAGCCCTCCCTCTGCCTGTCTCACCTGCAGAGCCTAAATGATTTGCTTAGACGTCTGCCTTCTAAATAGTTAAAATTACATGAGATAAAGTCCATCCTGATAGAAAGAATTGCCATCTGGCCAGCTCTGGTGGCTTCCTTTGGCTGTCAGAAGATGGGAGGGAGACCAGTTTGCTGGGTCCAAAATGATTTCGCTCACCTCGGAGCAGGTCTTGCAGTGCGGTGAAGTAGAAGTAGGTTTAGGTGCCGGTGGAGACTTGGCCTGACAATTCACCCATTGATGATGGATGCCCTACCCTTGGCAAACGGTAGGGGCTGAGAGGAAGGAAGACGAAACAGGGAAGAAAGACAACTTCCAGTGCCAAGAGTGAGCTCAGAGTGAGGTCTCGGGTGCCTTGTCAAGGACTGTCCCTCCATCTCTGCTTGCCTTCGCGCGCTCTGTCCCAAGCGAGAGAGCGTTGGCCTGAGTGGCCTCTGGGGACAGGAGCTTTGCAGGGTGGATGGGGATGTCTTTGCGAGTCCAACCCTCTCTGTGGCTTTCTCCTTCGCAAGGCCTCCGTGTTGGCTTTTCTCCTCCTAGTTCCCAGAAGAAAAGTTAATAAGTCTGTCCAGGTAGAAAACTTCATTCAGTAGTGATATTAAGCCTTTCAGCAGCAGATGATTTCATTCAAAAAGAATAGCCACAAGCCCCAGAGAGATTTTTAAGTTCCAGTGAACACAGACTTCTGATACACGTTCATTTTCCCCCCAACGTCTTTCTTTCCTGAGACACACAGGACCCCTTTAGCAGTTTCTTTGGCAGGATGAGCGCTCTGGGAGAACAGGTTTTTCAAAGTTTTCGAGTTTCTGAGCATGAGATCAAGTCTGTTATTCCCTTGATTAAAAAAAAAAAAAAAAAAAAAAGAAAAAGGAAATCACACTAGAGGAAAATGTGTAGAGGGATGTGAGTTATACTGCATCTGTATCCTGTGGTCATGCTGTAATTGCAAAATGTAAATCAGGTAAAGATTACATACTTGTGATGCTGGGAATTTTAGGCAAAGTATTCCTTTTGGATCTCTTGCCCCTCTCTACTCTAAAAATTCCTTTTGTCTCTGCTTAGAACTTCCGCCTGTGCCAAGGGGAATTTGGTGTGGAGGGCAAGAGCAAAACACACAGCAGAAATCCGCAGAGGGTGAAGCTTATGCAGAGGGACGATGAGATCTGCATTGCAGATGCCAGTGTAGGACTTTGCCCTTAAAATTCCCCATGCATGGGAGTCAGTGGAGCTGTACTGATAAACCATAGCTATTGGGTGATCTGGGGGGGCGCATGCAAGTCGTAGCTTTTAGTTTTTTGTTTTTTTTTGTTTTTTTTTAAATCTGTGACTGCCAAAAGACAGCAGGGGAGAAGTGTTTGTGGGTCTGGGGCTAGGGCACTGTAAAAGAGCAATTCTGTTAAACCCTTTAACCAATTTTTGCTGATCATCTGCAACTCCCATTGTCTTCAGCGGTTATTATGGGTGCTGAAGAGCTTCTGGAAGTCTCAGGCCCTAGTTACTGTTCATTCAAATTAATGCAATTTAGTCCTTGAAGCTTCTTATTGGGAAAGCTTTTGAGAGGAAAGATGATTATGTGAAAGGGTGGCTCTTGGCTCCCTTGATGGGTGTCCTGGGCCCTTTCAAAGTGAGACAAAGATCCAGAATGATCCACTTGACAAAGAAGCGTGGCAGTGTAGTTCAACATTATGTGTATGTTTTCTCCGTCAAAGATCAGCAGCCATAGTTTGCTGCCTTTGGCATTAATCCACAGTAATCTTCCTGGCTCCAAAGGAATTATTCCAAAGATTTCCTGGTGTAACTGAGAACAGAAACTGGGCCAGACACAAAGGACATAAAAGCAGTACCATGATTCAGAGCTGGCACAACGGAGAAGACGATGTATTTTGGGGTGCCAGGAGAATAAATGGATGAGCCCCTAGGCTCCAAAAGGGTTTTCTACCCTGGCACACTAACATCACGTTAGACTGATAGGCGCTGGTCTGACTAATGCAAGTACATCTCAGTCCACTGCAAATGACCTCACCCTCCTTGCATCTTCTCATTGAATCTTTACATCCACTTTCATTTCCCATGTTCTGTCCCTGAAATCTCCCAAGAGCCGCATGCTGTCTGAAACATTTTCAATGTGAGACTTAGAGTTATAACATCTGTTGGAGAGATGATGCTTTCTTCCAGCAAACGTCCCTGAGGAAAGTTTCCTGCTCAAAGCCCCAGTGGAAACCTCTTTTAAAGTGAGAAAGCTCAAGAAATGCAGGATAGCTGCAATTTCCTCCGTTGCCCCTTCTTCAGGGGATCTGTCCAGCAGGACCTGACCTGCAGAAGCTCAGCCCAGCATGAATGGATGCTGATGCTGTTTCTGTCAGCCAACATCCATTCTCCATCTCCTCTCGTGTTCCTCTTACTCCAACACGAACGGCGGTATTTCTCTGCGGGGATCTATCTTTTTATTTGCCTGATAATGATAGCTCTAGATCTCTAGGCGGTTCTTTTCACTGCTGGTTTTTGGGTTTGCTGCCGTGATCTCTTTGGGCTGCACTGCTCAGGTGAGGGACGGAAACACTGGTGCACATGTGTTTGGCATAGCATACCATGCATGCACCCGTCTGTACATGATTGGACCCCTTCCCATTCTGGCAAGAAGGTCAGGACATTTGATATGTTGGTGGAGCACGTTGCAGTGAACAGCCTCCCGTATTTCTCGGTGGACATTTAACTTGTATTACTAGACATCCAGCCTAGGGTATTATTTTCTGTGGGGCCGGCCTGCAGTCCCCACGCAGAGACAGCTCGTATTTGATCTGAGGTAAGACTGAAGGAAGGACTCAGTAGTTCTCCCACCAACAACTCCCCTACTACAGCAGATTATCCGCTTCAGACTCTGACAGTCTC
>NW_008824654.1:23830-40008 GCF_000699105.1 Pygoscelis adeliae
TCAGATTTTAGACTAGGAGCTGCCATCGTGAACAAGATCTAGATGGTGCCCAGCTCAGGGGCTCCAAAGAATGCTGTAAGAACATGGCAGCAGATCATCACGGGGAAATCCTTTTCTGTATCGTGCCTCATCTTGACCTCGAACAGGTATCAGTATGATCCTCAGGGCCCTACATTTAATAGGTCTTTTGAAGTCTTGTTACCATGAGCTACAGCAGCTCTGGAGAGCCTTGGCATATAATGCTTTGTTGCAGAGCTATCAGAAGCATCTTCTAAAATAATTTGCTTAGGGCCAGTAGGGGTTGGATATTTCAACGCAGAAGCTTCCTGATTATGAACTGTGGATCTTAAAAGAGATTTTTAACAAGGTTTTTGTCTGGCAGCTGCATTTACTATGCATTGGCTGGTACAATAGGAAACTTCAAGTCTGTACATGAAAATACATTGAAAATTATTAGTCTTTTACAGCGTACTGATAAGCAAGAAAGTGGACTGCTCTGTGAAGGCCTATATTTATAATTTTTCCACAGTTTTTATTAGTTTGCGGAGGCCAACAAGGTTTCCAGCTCTGAGATTACAAAACCTTCTTAAATTTGCTCCTTTGAATCCTTTGCTAGTTTTTTGTGAATTTGTGTCGTAAGTGATCTTACAGATCTCCTAAGTCTGTCATGGTGAGGGCATCATTTGGCCAGGGGAGGGGGCAGATGTCATGAGATGTGAAAATGGGATCGAGTTTGCTACTTCCACTTGCCAGAGGTCTGATTTTGATGGAAGCGCTCGGGAAATGCAGGAAGGATTCACTTGTAAGGCCCGATCTGTAGGGTTGGGGTTATACGATGAACTCTAAAGAGGAACGCGTGTGCTATTAGGAAACAGCGATGCAGAGCCGGTGTCTGATCCTATGGGTCTGGGAAACATCTAGCCAGGTGGGAGCTAAGAACTGAGTCCAGACTTCAGGACCGCGTGCCTTTGCTGTAGACTTGGACTTCATCCCTGATTTCTTCCCCCAAGCTCTAATGAAAATCAAAGTAGTATTCTCTCCTGGTGGCCCTTCAGCTGGGAGCCCGGTGGTGCAGGGACTGTACAGCACCTTGCGCAATGCGGCTCCCCCTTTCCTTCCAATCCCCCTCTGCTATTGTAATACACCAACTACGGTAACTGAATATTCATCGTTAGCCTCCAACAGACTTTAAATAGACCAATGACAGCTTTCCTCCTTGTAAATTCTTTCCCCAACCAACTTTTTTTTTCCTTCTAATTGTACAATTTTTTAATGCAAAAAAAATGTAGCCCATTAACACCCCCATGTAAAACTGTAACTCACATTCTGGCCCAGGAACAACAGTCTCTTCCTTGCCGTGTGGACAATTTCCTGTATTGCCAGTCTAAGTCAGACTGTAACGCTTTTTTTCCCCTCCCTACTTCACTGCAATTTTTTTGGACAGCAAAGTTCCTGGACACAACAGTCATTTTGTGCCAGCGATGCACAAAACCTTTCATTCCATTAAACAGTGGCCCAGGATTACAACCAGCGATTTTGGGAATAGCGACTTTTAGGCCCTGAAAAAAAACGAATCTGATACGTTTTTAAAGACCGAAGGACAAACTAAAATGGTAGCTGTGCACAGTGCATATTGAGCGGGCTCAGGAAACAGTATAAATGTTTCAAGATGACTGTTGCTTTACAAGGTACCAAAGGGATCTCTTTATTAGAGCTCAGCCCCTAGAAGGAAGAAAAAGGTAGAAATACAGAGATAACTGCCTGTGTGTATAGGAAAATGGCAAAGTGAAAAAAAGAGAATATTTTAGATATTTAGTTAGAAAATACTTTCCTTCCTCTCCCTCCTCAAATAGTTGATTTTTTGGCAAAAATAGCACCCAACATGTTTTGACTGAAATGGAAATATTTCAGTCTGGAGAGAAGTCATTGCGATACCTGCTGGGAACTGCTGTTTGGAAACTTGGTGTCTCCAACCTGTTCCCTCTCCAGTGTGACTCCCAGCTCCCGTCGTGTCTCCTGCAGAGCACCACGGTCCTCTCTTACGGCCATGGATGCTGTCGTGTCCCCTGGGAAATGCAGTCTGAAAGGAATTTGGTCCCCAGTGCACAACGGGAGTGTGGGATCCTGACATCACCCATTCTGGCACTTCAGGGTAAAAATATTGCTGTTTCAGGCATACAGCTCCTTTATGGAAAGGAAATATTTTTTAACAAGAAAAAACAATCACGTTGTTAAATTTTCCCCTTCTCAGCTCTCCATTGAGACAGAAAAAGTGTAGATTTGAGTGAGAAGTATCTGGGATGGGGATGGCTTCTTAGTGTTTGCATGGTGCCTCACACGGTGAAGGTCTGATGTTGATGGGGTCCCTGTGAGCTACCCTGAGAATTTACTGTAAGAAACGCCCATGCAGATCTAATCCCATGTGTGAATGGGGAGAGGATGACACTCCCAAAGAGACATTCAGTTCTTCCCCCACCGAAGCAGGGAGACACTGTGACAGCAGTCATCTCTACATCCTCCAGAAGAGACACAGAGACCATGATGTGGCATCATGCCATGGTATGTCCCTCCTCTTCCTCCATCGTAGCTCTCAGGTACCCCACTGAAAAAAAAAGAAAAAAAAGAAAGAGGCTCTATCATTTCTTGGGGGGGATGGAGGGTGGTGGTGTTGGAGGTGAGGAAGAAGGAACAAGCCAATCCATGCAGCAGCCTCTCATTAGGAAGGAGAGCTAAGGGCAAGGTCCGCGTGTCACCTCCCTATGGCTTGTCTTCTTGGAAGGGAAACATGGTGGGGATGCAGCTTTGGGGTGTCGTGCTGGTACTATTTCCATAAGGATCCCTGTGTGAAGGCGGAGCACGACAGGAGCAGGCAGCTCAAAACCGGGAACTGGTAGGGCTGGGAGACCCTCTGGAACCTAGAAGGTTTGAAGGCCATAGCTCTTGGCCATAGCTTTTCTTCCTGAAAAGCCACCAAAGCTGGCCTCCAGCAAGAGCTCGTGGGGTGGAAATGCCAGTGCTGGGTGTCCACAGGCAGAGAGGTCCTCTGAAGCCCACCACATACACAAGACAGCCATGGATGCCGGGGTATCTGAGGGATAAGTCTCTGCTTCCTCCCAGTCCATCTCTCTTTTATTCCTCGTGTACATCCTGGACTTCAGTTCTGGGAAAAAGCTGCCTGGTCAGCCAGCCCAAGTGGGTGGAAAGCCATGCTCCTGTCGGCCCTGCGGGGAGGCGCTGGGCTTCCAGGGGAAGAAACCCCACCTTTGGAATAAGATCTGCTTGGCAAGCCACCAGTGCCCGGGGTTTGGAAAGCTTTTGTGGCACAATGAGACACATTTATTTGGTTTTGAGCTCCTGGGTGAGTTTCCCCTCCATTACAGCTCGGTTGCTGATGTTTCTGGCAGCCACCGGCAGTGGTTTGGATGAAAGCTCCCTGCTGTGAGTAGGTTTATATAATTGGCATTGTTAAATTTTGTAAATGAGTTCTGAGTTGCTACAGTGATAGGTCCTCTCTAAGGGGTGTAATTGGAGGTTCAGTGCTCCTCCTCCACGTGTAAGTGGCCAGGTGAGCTTGTTGATGGGATTTAAGGATGTGTCCTTGCTCCAGCATAATGATTTTGGGCAGGTGAGTAGGATACCTCAAAGCCAGCTTGGTCCAACGGTTATAGCCTCAAAGAAGAAGGCTTGTGTTGGAATCTGGGCTCTGGTTTGTGGCTGCTCTGAGCCTGGTGGCACTTTGCGAGGTGCTGCTGTACTACCTGATCTTTACACATTTTAGCAAGTCCTTGGGTTCAGAGAGCACCCAGCTGTCTTGGAGACAGCCCAGGAGGAGGCTGGCACCTCGCATGAAGTCTCCAATACCCCCTACTCAGCTTCAGTTCTTCCCCCTGCAGAGCAGGAATAACCTTGTCCAGCCATGTTGCTGATGTGCTTGGAGAAATGTCTTCAAAACGCACTGTAGGGTCTTGTAGGAGAGGAGATTTCCAGCCAGTGTTGGCAAAGCATCCCTGCTTGAAACCAGATTTCAGAGCAAAGGAACAAACCAGACTTTCCATCCGCGCTCACTCTCCCAGCCTGGCTCTGCTGAGGCATGTGGCTCTGGCGTGATTTATTGATTTCTCTTTTCTGAGCATTCTGGAGTGGAGCTTGTTCTCTGGTCCAGGGATCCCCCATCCAGGACAACTAGGCTGGCAGACCCTGGAGAGAATGAATGGGGACAACAACCATAAGGGGAAAAAATAGACCTAAATATTTAATCCATCTCCAAGTCAGCTTGGCAGAAATGAGGTTTTTATTTACACGCATGTGCACATCCACATATACAATATAAATACTGTATAATCTAGAAATGCTATCATAGTATGCAGATATAAATCTTGTGTATTTTGCTATAACTGCGTGTATCTGTTTGATGTGTGGGTGTAAAATAGCAGTTGTGGTGGAAGAGGCATGACTCTAAAGGGAAAGATACTAAAAGGAAAGTGAAATAGAAGAGAGTACTGCACCGATAAAGTGTGACGGGGCTGCAGTCTCCTGGGAGGGACGTCTCTGTTTCCCTGAAAGTCTAAACAAACACCACGACACTAATGTGCTGCCTGCATTTATTAATTCACTGATCTATTTATTAATTGATTGCTTTTCTGCCTTTTTTTTTTGTTTTGTTTCTTTGCTTTTAGTAAAGAGTACCCGGTTGTTCCCAGGAGCACAGTGAGACAAAAAGTGTCCTCGAATCACAGCCCCTTCAGTGGTGAGACCAGGGTCCTTTCTGCCTCCTCCAACCTGGGCTCCCAGTACCAGTGTGAGAACGGGGTGTCGAGCACCTCCCAGGACCTGCTACCGCCTGCCAACCCCTACCCGATCTCCCAGGAGCACAGCCAGATCTACCACTGCACCAAGAGAAAAGGTCAGGCCTTTGCTGCTCCCCGCTCAACGCTTGCTATGTGGCTTTCCCCTTCCTAACGTGACTGTCAGCGTTGTTTTCTGATGTTTCCCCTTGCCCACAGGCTGGACAGCCCCAGCCTGCTTTACGATGACACTTGAGGATGAGCAAGGGATGAGGGTTGTGCGCTGGAGGTGGGCAGTTCCCCCAGCCTGGGCTGGGAAACTCCTCTCACCGGTGTTAGCCAAAACCCCCATCTCTGCTGCTGGGCTGGGAGCGAGCTGTTTGGAGGGGTGGCAGTACCTTTCACCCACGTTGAATCCACATTCAGTAAGATAGCTGGTGCCGGAGATAAAGGTGACTTATCTGTCTCCATAGCCCCTCAGACAGGGTTAATCTCCAAGTGGAGATACCTTGACAGCTTGGATTTTGCACAGTTTTTGACTAAGAGTCTCACAGTTGGGAGACAGTTGTCTGTATCCAGAAAGCGATTCCACTTAAATGCTCAGTCTAATGAACGGGGCGTGGGATTGAAAATCATGATATCCATGTTTGTTCCCCTCTGGTGCGACTGACCTGCTTTGACAGAGCTTGAGGGATCAAACTGTGAGGGCTTCACACTGACTGCTCAGCTCGTCCTGGCGTGAAGAGCCCCACGATATCGATGGGATAATTGTTCTCAGACAGGAGCGAGCGGTTTGCAGTCTCTCCCTTCCTCTCCCAAAGCAATGGGAATGACGAGGTGCAGAAACACTTGCAGGACTCAGATAGCAAAAGCCTCAGATCAGCTCCACCCCAGACACTCAGAAGAAAATAGGGAATTTCCAGGGCTGAATGCAACCCTATGGGGTGGGCAGGAGATGGTTACTGCCTACCCCTGTTCCCTTTTCTCAGGATTTAGTCTGCGTTGCACAGGAAAAGCTAACAGGAGTCAGCATGCACCATGGCATTTGAATGCACCATCTCCAGCCCGATAGCCTCTCCCCACAGCAGATCCCTTCCTGCTTCCCTGCACGGTCCTATCAGTCAGCCATGTGTCATTATTTTTAGTAACGTAACCCCTGGGTCTCTGGGATGTGCAGTGTAGACACACAGCCTAAGGTAGCGGATGCTGGGAAGTGCTGGCAGATGAAGCAGGAGAGCAGTGGAAATCTCTCTCACATCCTTGGTGAATCCCGTGAAAGTTGTAACATCACGTGTGTTGTGTACAAGCATATATGCAAAACAAAAAAAGTTGATAAAAATTAATATTTTCCTGATGCCAGATTGAGCCAAACAGTGGAAAACAGAGGCATCATTTTCTGACCGCTCCAGCTGACCAGGCAACCCTCGTGCTCGTATGGAGTGTTTCAAAGCTGTGATTGGAAATGGTGATGCTAGACTTGAGCTAGCTGTAAGGTAGGGAATAAGGAATTGCAGTGGCCTCCCAGAGTGTCCCGTAAGGTCAGAGGTGGGGTGTGTGGCCCTTGTGACCCCCATGCTGGTGCGGGACTGTGGGTTGCGAGGCTTTGGGACGCAGCTGGGTTGCTGCAAAGCCCCGCTGTTGGCGATGGAAAGGCAGGTCCTCTTCGCCCTTGGCGTTCCTGAGCCTGCGATCCATCCTCGGTGCCCCTTTGCCCTGGGAGCTGAGCTTTCACCGCTCCTCTTCCCCTTTTCAAAAACTAACCAAAACAAGCTGGCCCAAATGGCAACAGACCCTTTGGACAATCTCTGACTGCTGCGTGTCCCCGCACCGCAGGGCAATTCATCATTCCCCTCCACATTGTAACGTGATAAGGAATCAACAGAGGTTTCCTTCCAGTTTTGGGATTCCCGTTAAGTGGTGTCTCCATGGGTGGTTTCCCTCAATCCCCCAATTATCTCACTTCCTCTTATTGTCACAAAAGAGACGACTATCTGCCCTGTAATAAGCTCCCCGGCCCCTTTTGGCCTGCGTGGCCCTTACGAAAGTGCAGGAGACTGGCAAAATGAGTCCTTCTCTGTAGGGCTGATGGCCCCTCATTATCTCTACGATGGCTTGAGTGGCACAAGCAGTTAAGGGCCTTTTATCAAAGCCGCCAAATGCTTTAATCAAAGAGAAGCAGTGTCCTGTCCGATACCACCGGCTTCTTCCGTGAAGCTGTGCGTCTCAGGAGCCTGAGTCCCTGCTTTCCTCCCTGTGCCTTTTTCCCCCTCCTCATGCATCCAGTAAATCGAAAACAGCCACCAGGGCTTAAAGGAAAGAAACACAAAGTTAATGGGAAACAGAGAGCCAACATGAGCTGCCAAGCAGCTCTTTGCAAAGTGAAATTAATTAAAAAAAAAAAGTCACTAGAGATGAGCAGCTCGGATAAATCAGAACGTGATCCAAGGTTTCGTCTCAAACTCAGACTGAGCGTGGCACTTTCTTCTAGCACCGAGCAAGGACCTTTATCGAACTTGGGACAATAACCTTACCTATAATATTCCTCTTTTCCTTCCTTTTCCAGCCTTTCCTTTCTAAGTGAAATACTAAGCTTTCCCTCACAGCTCTCCTGCTTTCCTACTTTTCTGTGTAACTTTTAACAAGCCTCATCGTCTAAGGAAACGTGAAAGCAAGAGCATGTTCACTCCTAATGCACCTCTGTCCATTTTCTGGACTGGAAGTATTATTGATTTCATCGGATCATCAACTCCTTAAACATTGACGACTCCTCAGTCGGTTTAGGATTTCTCTCAAGCAAATTATTTCCTTTTCTCAAGGCTGCGGTTATGGATAAGTGCTCGCAGGGGCAGAGGGCAATTCGACTGGGTTTGAGACCAGCTGGTGTCTGTATCTTCTGTAGCAAATACCACCACTGTTTTCCAAGATAGCCTCTCAGATACAGCTCCTTCCAGCTTTGACATCTCGTGATGTTTCTCTGTATCCTTTTTAATCAGGAGGTCAAGTCTCGGTTTAAGCTCAGTTAAGAATAGGTCTGTATTCGAGCAACTCAAAGGCACCTTATTCAACTTCTACTTCCTTGGTGACCTAAGACAAAGGTTTAGTTCTGTGGTTGACAGTGTTGTTCTTAGCTGTCAAGTCAAGATGGATTCACTCTGGAGATCTGATATGGAGTTACATTAGGGGAGCGCAGCAGGGCTGTGAGGGAATGTTATCTCTGAAGGCTCCTCTGTTTCAGGGAGCTGATGCTCTTCTGGGTGAGGAAGGAAGGGAGGACACATCCCAGAGCCCCAAATCTGGCAATTCCTGGTGCCCGGGTGAGAGTGCAGGGTTGCAGCGTTGGGAATGACCCCAGCGTGGTGCAGTGGGGTTGCTGCTCCAGGCGCCTTCTGAACATGCTGAAGGCTGGCGAATGGCAGTCCTCCAGGCGAGAATCATCCTGCGTTGTATCTCACCTCCACACTGATATTGTTTGTGGCATTTCACAAAGAGACTGGTCTTGAGAGGATGGATTAACTCAAATCCTGTATCCTACCAAGGAGTGGCCTCAGTTCTTGATGTGGATTTTTAGGCTGCAACAAAGACCGATTGGAGCTTTGCCTTTTTTCTGGTTGTTCTCCACCTCTCCCTCTCTCATTGTTGTGCTTGGAGAAGCCCAAAAGGACTTACCAGCAGGCAGCTTGCTTTCTGTCTTTCATTTTAGCCCCATGTCCCAGTTAGGGCATTGGGGCTTTTTTTCCCTTGTGTTATCCTACTCCCTCAGACTTCCTGTGAACTAAAAAGCCATCCCTCTAAACCTCTGCTCCCTCCCAGCCTTACACAATCTCAACCACTTGGCAGATTTCTGGTATGCTTGTGATGCTGAACAGGAGGCGACTGGAACAGCCTCTCCCTGGGGAGGTTATAAAAGTTGTCATGTTGGCACTCTGAGAAGAGGGACGTGGCAGAATCCACCGGCTCCAACCAGCAAGGATCATATCCTTCAGCCACCTAGCTTGGACATGACCCTGCCCGTGGGGAAGAATATATCTTTCACCTCCTTTCTGCTCTGCTGAGGTCGGTGGAGATACAGCAATGCCTTTCCCCCTTCTCCATGAGGACAGGCACTGTTGGGGTGGATAGACCTCTTCATTGATTGAACTGATTTCGCCCTCATCCCACCCGGCTTTTATTTCACTCAAAGAATCTGTAGGACAAAAGTCAGGTATGGGGTGTCTTCTTGGAGGTCGTGCTGCTCGTCCTGCTGATGTTAGGAGATGTAATGAGTTGGCCAAGGCTTGAGCTGTGCTGCAGCCGGAGGCGTTTGCAGCTTGGGCAGATGCAGCGGAGCCCAGAGCAAGGTGGCTGGTGGGTGAAGAAGAGCCTGTCTGCATAGCGGGGAGATACGCAGGGGGCTGGTGTGCACCCAGCTTTTGCTGCGCAGCCACGTTGCTTGCGGCGCTGTAGTTTCAGCAGCTTCATATGAGCATCCCGCTCGCCCATCGGGAGGTGCCCCCTGTGTCTCTGCAGGCAGTGCTGGCAACTCCCTGCCCGGGGAAGAGGTTCCAGCTTTTGGTGTTGGATTGCCTCTGGCCCACAACCCTTTCTGTCGTGTTCCCCTGCAGTGCAACACCGCCATATCGCAAACCGTGCGATTGCTGAAATAGCTAGCATGTCTTAGGTTTCACGTCCTAGGACGTACGTCTGCTTTGCCCTTTAGGGATGCTGATTTTGACCGAATATCCCTTTTTCTTTTCTTCTTTGACAACCCTTGTCAGTTTTGCACACTGTGATTGGCTGTTCAGGCTCATGCTAGATTCATACCAGAAACCAGACTGGATAAAACAACAGTGTTAGTGATAATCACCCATTGTGTCTTCCTCACAAAGTCGGGATGAACCTACTGTAATGCCCTGGAAGTGTGGGTGAGCTTTAAAAACTAAAACAGTTGGGTCCCATTCTTCATTGTCTTCTGTCCCGGGGAGCTGATTGTCATGAATTGGAAAGGAGCTCTCCTGGTTTTACACCAGGGGAAGAGGTGGGCCCAGTGCACCCTGAAGTCCAGAGATTTTACATGTTTGCATTTCATTCTGGATGGCCCTAATCTTGGAATTGGGAAAATTCCATTTAAAAAGCCATTTGTGTGGTATTTACAACCCAGCTGGAAGTAGTAAATACCGGAAATCTTGGAACTGCTTATGCTCTCACTCAAGCTCCTTCATTAGATAGATCATCAAATTCCTTGTGAGGGAGCCAGTTTCCACCCCATTCTGCAGGCTCCGTTTTCCTTGGATCCACTTCGGAGCAGTTTCTCCCAAGCGTTGGCAGCTTCCCCTGCTTGGCAGAACCTTTTGCTTTTTGAGGTTTGCGCAGTATCGAGGGGCTGGTCACAAGAGCTGATCGCCACTCTTGGCTTCCAAGAATAGCAACAAATGTGGAGGATGGTCAGCATCTCCCAGAGGTGCCCAGCACCTCCTAGGGCTCGGTGACAACAGGAAAAGGACAATGAAGTGCTGTCAGGGAACCAACATCAAGAACCAAACCCAGAGCTGACCAGACAGTTATCTCCTATGTCCTGCTTACGCTGATGCTGACGAGGTGAGAGGACCTTCAGGAAGAGGATTATGGCCTTGGGACACTGTCCAGGCTCCAGAGCAGGTGGGGATGACTTCAAACTGCAGCCTTCAGCATAGCCTGAGAGCTCTGTTTGACTTGTTCTCCTTTTGCTATTCTCTTACTTGAAGATGTCCCCTTCCCACCCCCAGATTTGCTCTGCACGCCATGGGGATGCGCTTCACCTGCTCTGTGCCGGCTCCGGTCTCCTCTCTGAGGAGTGGTGGGACAATGCCAGGTCAGACTAGAGAGCCTGGACCAGGGTAAATTCATCAGCTAGCACCAGCTGAGGATCTCTGGACTGCACCATCCCATCTGATGATGAAGATGGACTGTTCTCTTCCCTCTCCAGCACTTTGAGGTTACATAGATGGGAAAAATCATCAGGAGGAGGGGCCAGAGAGCAGGCAGAAGCCGTTAGGGTAGGCTGTAATCCTTTGTTAGCGACTATGTCTTCTTCGGAGATGGGTCCGGTGTCCTTACACATCTTAAAATCCGGAGTGATGGTGCCCTTTCCACATACGACATCAGTAAGCCTGGCTCTAGAGAGGCCAGCAGAGCGATCCCGAGAGCCTACAGAAGAAGAGCTGGCACCTATAGGGTTTCCACTGAAATGCTGGCTGGTTTTGTTTTTCTCTCTTCACCTGCGATGAATTCTGGAAGCGGATCCGTAACTGCGGCTCTGCCCGGCTGGGCTGTGGCAGGCAGCGAAACGTCTGGGCTAAATGGAAAAATCAGCAACCTCAGGTTGTAAGTCAGGCGCGTTTTTACACAACGGAAAAACAGAGTTTGGCTGTTTTGTGTTGTATATTGAAAAAAATAAAAATAAAGTAAACAGTCAAACCCCAAGCCAATGATTTCCAATGCCAGCAGAGTAACGCGGTTGAATGCTGAAAACTCTATTAGCAGAACAATGCTTCATTTTACAAGACATTGTTTTTCCACCCTGGTGTTCTTATTACTCAGTGGTGGGTTAGGGATCCAAAACTTTTAGGCTGCCTGTAAAAGCGAGAGCTCAGGCTGTTCTTCCAGATGTACCTAACCCGTGCTCAGGAGGGAGCTCAGACCTGTGCTTCCAGCTTTTGTCTTTCAGGGGACTACATCCTCTCCACCGCTCCTATCTAAAACGCACCCGATCAGGATTGAGGAGAGCGATACAGTTTTGCATCGATCTGCTTACTGTTTCAGCTATTTTAAAGATGTGATTGCGTGGCTTGCTTGCCCCATCCTACTTTCTACCATTTAAGAGAAGGCAGAGGAGGAAGATAACTTGCTTATCAGGGCTCTGCATTGCTGGGACTAAGGAGCCAGGTTTTGCTCTGGTCAGGGAGAAAGCGTGAAATGGGACTGTGCCTCTCCAGGTGAATTTACGGGCAGCTGCTATTACAAAGTCAAAGGACACCAAGGGGCAAGTCCCCATGGGGTGTACCTCAGTACCTGATGTTTTCTGGGGTTGTCAGGACGAGGAGACTAACAACAGTTGTTCCAGCTGGACTTGGTAGACACCTGAGTGGCAGTAATGGGTTATTTTACAAGCAGGGCGGGTGCAGCTTCCGAGGAGAAAGCGCGTGGCTGTTGATAGTAATAAGGGTATGTGCACGTGCATGTTTACAAGAAACAAAAGTTGCCTGCGCTGCCCATCTGCACCTCCTGAAGGTGAGGCGTGGGCACTCACGTTGGAGCAGCCCAGCAGCGACACCTGTGTTTTTGCAAGTGCTTCTTGGGGGGCAGATGCTTTTAGTCCTCTTTTTTGTGGAAGTGGATTTTTTTCCTTTGTATTTCGGGGGTGAAAAAAATTGCGGCTCAAAACATGTTGGTTGGGAAAATTTGAAAAGGGCCGTTTCTTGCAGTATTCTTTCAAATTTTACCCCTGTTGAAAGGGTGCAGCCAAGAGGGCTTTAAGCGAAGTGGGATGTTTTTCTGCCTGGACCAGGGATCTTGTTCTTGAAGGAGCAGCAAAGTTAATCTGGGTCAGAACAAGCTTCCCCTCCCTTGCCTCGCTGTCCTTAAAATCTCTTGGTGAAGCGCTCATCCCTGGGAACTTTGCCATCCATTCCAGCAAAGCTGGATTTCATTTGATGACCCTGTGAATGAATAAATAAATGCATATTCATTTATTCATTTTGCTTCACCCTAGAGATTTCACCTAAATTGTTTATCTCCTTTCCCTCTGTTGGCCCAGGATGCTGCAGGAAACAAAGGGGTCTGCAAGCTGTGCCTTGCTGTTTCTAGCTGTGAAATTTACTTTTCTTTTTTGTTACACTTGGCTCCAGCACACAGCCCTGTGTGGATTTATGTGCCCAGCTCCCTTGGCACAGCTAGAGACCGGGGCTGTAAAACGCCAAATCTGATTGTCTCAACTGTGCCATTGCTGATGCTCTCCCGGGGGGATTTTTATTGTGATCTCCATTTTTGTCTCATTTATCGTGAAAGTGTATCACTGTAAATGCTTTTAGTTCACAGCATCAGCTCTGAGCCTCTTGGTTGGGAGTGGGGACCTCTGTTAGGTGCACCGTATCCGCAGGCGGACGTTACTCCCCTGGTCAAAGTGATGGCAGCAGAAAGGAGACAAGGAGCTTGGTGGTGTGGGGGTGTGCGTGGGGTATCCCCAAGCGAGCTAAGCCTCAGAGTCCCTCCAGCATCTTATAGCCTTAATTTTCCTCCCAGAGCTCCTAGCTAATCCCTTCTCCAGCCCAGCAGACAGGGCCGAGTGCAAGACTTGGTTTCGGCAGGATCGATTCAGGGCGATTCCAAGGAAGGGATCTGGATTTGCACTGACATAACCGAGAGAAGTGTCTGGATCAGCTCCGTGCAGACTGTGTCCTTGGTAAAACGAGGACGGTGGAGAGGGAGGTTCAGCTGAGGGCATAGTATTGTTGTTCGCTACCAGGGGTTTTCTCTCCCAACAGATGAGGAATGTTCCACCACTGAGCATCCCTACAAGAAGCCCTACATGGAAACTTCTCCAGCAGAAGAGGATCCTTTCTACAGGTCCAGTTACCCCCAGCAGCAGGGACTGAACACTTCATACAGGACTGAATCAGCCCAGCGCCAAGCATGTATGTATGCCAGCTCCGCTCCCCCCACGGACCCCGTGCCCAGCCTAGAAGACATCAGCTGTAACACGTGGCCGAGCGTGCCCTCCTACAGCAGTTGCACAGTGTCTGCCATGCAGCCGATGGACAGATTACCCTACCAGCATTTCTCTGCCCACTTCACCTCAGGGCCGCTGATGCCCCGGCTCAGCAGCGTGGCCAACCATACCTCCCCCCAAATAGGAGATACCCATAACATGTTTCAGCACCAAACCTCAGTTTCTCACCAACCCATCGTCCGGCAGTGTGGACCTCAAACCGGCATCCAGTCCCCCCCCAGCAGCCTACAGCCCGCAGAGTTCCTGTATTCCCACGGCGTGCCTCGAACCCTTTCGCCCCACCAGTACCACTCGGTCCACGGCGTGGGCATGGTGCCAGAGTGGAGCGAGAACAGCTAACGAGGCGGTCAGGAAAGTGCAAGAGCATTAGCCATGAGAAAAAAAAAAAAAAAAAGGGAAAAGGAAAAGGAAAAAATGCCCTGTCGAGAATAAAAGCGAGAGTATTTTGCAAGACTCCTTTAACTGAATGTTCACCGATAGCACTCGAGAGGGATGGACACTGATCGAAACCACAGATGAAATAGTCATCGGCCTCGGTGTGACTTGCCCCCCCCTTTTTCTTTTGTTTCAAAAGAAAAATCAACAGATCGGCACACTTGTCCCCCGCTACGGTCCCCACCCAGTTTGTGTTGCTGCCACCGCCAGCCCCGTGCCCTCGTCCCCCCGCTGCCCTCCTGCTCTTTTTGTTCTCCAGGGGACACGAAACTCCTGCTGCCTTTCTCAACACAGTCAGAGTGCTTGAACGAAAACAACTAGGATGTTACTTTTTTTTGTGGTGTTGATGTTAACAATGTTATATAATAAATAATAATATATATATTTTCTTTCAATTTTCTCAAAAAAAAAAAAAAAAGACACCAGCCCTTTTTACCAAGGGTGGATTTTTGGAGTGGTGTTTCTTTTTTTTTTTTATTAGTATTATTGTTGTTACTTTTCAACAGAAAGAGGTATTATGAACCCACAAGTAAGAAAAGCAGGTACCTACCTCGCCCAGAGTGAAACCGCTCCCTGCAGGGTGCCGTGTTTCCTTACAGACGCCCCAAAACACGTCTCTGCAGGAACCAGCCCCGTAAACTCATCTCCTTTCCCACTTGTGCGTAATTCTCTCGCTCTTCTTTCTTTCCCATCTCCCGGTCTTTCCCGGTCCATCCGCTGTCTCTGACGGAAGCGCAGGGTACCTTTCGAACTTGAAAACATCCACAGCGTGTCTCCTGCCGAATTTTTACCGGCATGCAGAAAGCGAGGCTCTGAGCCAGCTGCGAGGGGGAGGAAAGGCGGGGAGAGAGGATGCAGACAGTGAAAGGAAAAACTGTGCTCATAAAAATGATGATGGTGCTTGTTTGCAATCCCGGACTTGCATTTTATCGCGCGTTCTTTTTCTTCCTCTCAAAAAAAAAAAAAAAAAATAGAAAAAGGGATACTGGTCTGGGTATGTTAAGTGAGATATTAAGTAAACGCGTTTAAAAGGAGCAGAAAATGATCATGAGAGGCTGGGAGTGGGGGAGGCAAGAAGAGAAGAAAAAGCAAATGTGTGTAAGTAAAAATGTCTACTGCAGAATTTTTCAGGTGTAAAATTTCCTGGTACTATTTATTTATACATGGGAGTTCCAATAACTCATAGTATGTCGCAAAGCCAGCAAAGCAGCTGATTCAAAGGGGTTAAAATTTTTATTGAACCGGAATTTTGCTTTCTTTTCTTCTTTTTTTTTTCTCTCCAAGCTGTGCACACTCTATATAATTTACATATATTTTTAATTAAAAGTAATTCTAATTAACAAAAGAGGTATACCTGTGTGTCAGCAACTGAGAATGTGGGTGCGAATGCGTGGGAATGCCGGTATGTGCGTGGGAGGGATTATAGACAGGTATCCAAAGCCGTGTAGCTAAGAAAAAAAAAAAAAAAATCCCTACCTAGCTACGCTTTCCTATTCTTGTGTGCCAATTTATGTCTAATAAATACCACATGCTCTCAACGGCAAGGGACCTGCCCACCTTTTTTTTTTTTGTTTGTTTTGGGGTGGGTTTTTTTGGTTCTTTCTGCTCAATGTCTATAAGTTTGCTTTTTATTTATTTCTGGTGTACCACAGGAGGTACAGCGTCCCAACGGGGAAGGCTGTTAGGCAGTGATGGGCTGAGCTTCAGGCTGCTGTGTCTGGGACTGCGAGTCTCTCCGCTACAAAACTGTCTGGCTCCCCCAGGTCCTTCCCACCCAACTTGTCCCCAAGGGAGTTGCTCGCTTGGGGTCACTTTCCCATCGAGGCAGATTTAGAAGCGACCTTGGGAATCCAGGTGGGTGCTGGGGTGGCACCGGGAAACCCTCGTAGGCCCAGGGGAGGTGTGGGGCTGTGTCCCAGCTGCAGCGAAAGAGGGGAGGATGCTGGATGCTTCGCGGATTGGAAACAAGATGGGAAAATCAGCTCCCGAGAAATCAGGAGATTGCATCCGAGAAGCCCAGCAGAAAGGTCTCCTCCGTGTGGCTGGTGAACCACGGCCACCCCAGGGAGCAGCATGGCCAGGTCCTGGGAACGAACTGAGGAGGTGTCCCCAGACCGCCCCACCAGCAGCAGCTCGTCTGGCTGCAGCAGCGGCACTGCCAATGCATGGCCGGCAGCCTTGGTGGCCTCCTGGGCACCAGAGATCTAGGGACACCT
>NW_008824654.1:40060-40933 GCF_000699105.1 Pygoscelis adeliae
TGGCCTCCTGTGCACCAGAGATCTAGGGACACCTTGCGAAGTGGCAGAAAGTGAGTAGGATTAGTAGAGCCCCTTCACAGGTGATGCTCCCACCTAGCTGTCCCACGGCAGGTGGGACCTGGGGGATGGTGTCCGCTGGGGCTATCCCGGCGCTGGCTACGCCGCAGCTTCCTTCCTTCGGCTGTCTCTGCTTTTACTGTCTTCTGCTTGCAAGAAATGAGGTTCATAAATGTTGGGTTAGACACAGTCAAAATGCGATGCTGTGCTACCCTGGGAGCTCGCGCTGGGTATCGGCCACCTTTGCAGGCAGAAGGAGAGGTAGGCATCATGTAACCTTCTGCGGGCATGGCTGAGACCTCAAGTTATATGCAAAGCTGTTTGTCTTTGTGGGGCCACCCCCAGGGAGTCACTCAAATGTTGCATTGCTCAGTAAATCACATGCTGTTCCTCCAGAATATGCAGTTGTCCAAGATTAATGACTGAGTAAATTGAATTTTGAGTTACACTGTATTTAGCTGTCAATTACATTGTACTTTCCAGGCTTCATTATCCCACTGCTAATCATGTAATCATCTTATCACTATATGGTAATTTACATGTAATTAAATGGCCAGTGGTTTCTCTGTAAGTAAAGAGGTCTTACCAGAAATGTGTGCCATGCATCTCAAAAAGTATTAAGGAAACTAAACCCACATGGTAAATTATTTCTCAAGCTTTGAAAGGAAAGCCTCAAGCTTTCATAGAATCTTAGAATCATAGAATCGTTTAGGTTGGAAAAGACCTTTAAGATCATCAAGTCCAACCATTAACCTAGCACTGCCAAATCCACCACTAAACCATGTCCCTAAGCGCCACGTCTACACGTCTTTTAAA
>NW_008824654.1:41865-42392 GCF_000699105.1 Pygoscelis adeliae
CCAGTAAAGAGTCCGCCCGTCTAAGCCATGAGCAGCCAGTTTCTCCAGGAGAATGCTGTGGGAAACGGTGTCAAAGGCTTTACTAAAATCTAGGTAGACCACATCCATAGCCTTTCCCTCAGCCTCTAAGCAGGTCACCTTGTCATAGAAGGAGATCAGGTTAGTCAAGCAGGACCTGCCTTTCACAAATCCATGCTGACTGGGCCTGATCACCTGGTTGTCCTGCATGTGCCACGTGATGGCACTCAAGACGATCTGTTCCATAACCTTCCCCAGCACCAAGGTCAGACTGACAGGCCTGTAGTTCCCTAGACCCTCGGCTTGGTGAGCACTTCTGCCAGCTCCCTCAGTACCCCTGGGTGGATCCCATCCGGCCCCATAGACTTGTGTGTGTCGAAGTGGTGTAGCAGGTCGCTAACCATTTCCCCTTGGATTATGGGGGCTTCATTGTGCTCCCCATCCCTGTCTTCCAGCTCAGGGGGCTGGGTACCTGGAGAACAACTGGTCTTACTATTAAAGACTGAGGC
>NW_008824654.1:42536-55066 GCF_000699105.1 Pygoscelis adeliae
ATGGAGATTCTCCTTAGCCCTCCTTTTGTTGCTAATGTATTTATAGAAACATTTTTTTATTGTCTTTAGAATTTCAACTTGACTAATTTCCTCTGAGCCGCTCGCATTATTTTTTTGGCTTTTCAGAGAAATGCTGAGGCTCTTTGGTGGAGTCTGCGATGCTGCGATGGGCTCTGATCGCTGGGTTTTGGCTGCTGAAAAGCCAGGTAGCTCCCCGAGGACGCAGCCTTGTGGAGCCACGTTGGCATGAGGAGCAAGGAGGCCATTAGTGGCAGGAGGATGGACCTGTCACACCAGAAAAATCTGGAATGAAGGCAAAGGTGGGCGGGAAGATGCAATACAGCCTTCTCCTCCTCTTCTTGAAGAGTTTGTTACTGGCTGCTGCTTTAATATGGCATTTCTGGGCTTTAGCCTTGGTGGAGGCCAGTTGTGCCATATGAGCACAGCCTGCTCTTCCATTTGAATGAGTAGGACTGTGGGGAGTCAGATGATAGGACGTAAAAGAAAAAGAAAAAGACTGGTTCAAAGGCCCATGGTGACTCCCAGGCTGGATGTGAATGTGCCTGGTTTATGTTGAGCCTTGAGAAACAGCTTGTACTTCTTCCCAACTGGTCCAAAACAATACTGGGAGCTGTCAAGGAGGGTGTTCTCTCCCTTTGGTTGTGACTTTATGTTACAAACAGTCTGAAGTGATTTCCTTCATTTCTCTTACGGACTTATTCCTTAGCAGAGTATGATAATGATGATGATAATAATAAACAAACAAACAAACAAATTTAGGGAAAAATTATATAGGAATTACTGTCATTGAAAGAATTGGACACAAGAGGTTACAAAATTCACTCTATTCAGAGTTAAACTAGCAATTGATCCATAAGAGGCCTTGAAACTTGAGGAAGACTATCCCAGCATGGTACAAGGGACTGAGCACAGCCACCACCAGCTTTTCCCTTCTTGCCTGCAAGTCCCAAGAGGCATAAAACAATCCTCAGCATTGCCTGGTGGCTTCCCAGCACCATAGGCACCACTGAGGGTGCTGGAGGGGTGGGCTGGACCTGGGGTGGTTCTGCCATGGGCCTGGGGACAGGGATGGTGGAAGAGTCCTGGAGAGCTGGACTCACCAGTCCCAGTTCCCGGGAAGTGACCTGGAGGGTGAACCATGTCCCCAGGCAAGGAGGGAGCTTGGGCACCGAGGGGAGCCCTGCAAACCTGGTGGAGGAGGAGGGCTGGTGTGGCGGGTGGAGAAGGCAATGGTGGCCCACCATCCTCCCTGTGGTGAGGGGCCCTTCCTCACCACAAACCTCTTCCTTTTGGTGACAGCCTTGGAGCAAGCTCGCTGCTCTGGCAGCGCGGAAAGTAGCTGTGAAACATGACCAGGCAGAAGAAAAACAGGGCTTTATATATGAACCATAATAAATAAGTGCAGGCTGCGCAATTCCTTCAAGCGGAGAAGGAGAGAAAGAAACCCAACCACTGCTAAAAACATCTTTTAAAGAGCGAAGGCGAATTCCCAGGCTGCGGTCGCAATGCTGTTTTTTCAGCTGCCTTCCTGGGCTAAAATACTCCCTGCAGTTACCATGGCTCGTACCTGGGGAGGCTGCAGATGCCCCGAGCAGGCACACAGAGAGCTCTTTGTTTGCCCCTATCAGCTTGCCTCCACATTTCTAGTTTCAGCAGCCAGGATGCTGGGTGTTTTTGGGAGGTGGCTTTTCCCCGCTGTGGTACCTGCTGGGATCGGCAGCTCCCAAGCTTGCATTGGTGAGGTTTTCCCTAGGGACAAGGATGCTTGAGAGGGGCAGAGTCACCCCTCTCCTGCTCAGTGCTGCTCCAGGCTGCACTCCCGGGGCAGAGCCGTCCTCCGTCCCAGGGCCGAAAACTGCCTTTGTGCCTGGAGGGCTGAGAGAAAAAATATCCCAAAGCCTCAGGATTCTTGCTCATAAATCCAGCCCACAATACCATAGATTTTATGGTGCTGCCAACTCTGACAATTTTATGATGGGTCTCATGCGATTTGCAAAAGTGTTGGTCTTCTTTTTTTGTTGTTCTCTTAAAGTTTCCGGTTCCTGGAGTCCTGTGATTATATGAGACTCTCAAGGGATTCTGAGTCTGTCTCACCCCCCCCCCCCCCCATATCTTTTTTCTTCTTTGTTGGGTTTTAGAGTATATAATAAAATTGGAAGTGTTACTGGCGGGGAAAGTGAGGCAGAGAAAAGAAATTACTTGTCTGGAGGTGGGACTAGAACTCATCACCAGACAAAAAATATTTTGCTTTTTTTTTTTTTGAGTTCTCTCTGGAAAAGTGAATGCCTTTGCTGCATTTTTTTGAGCAATAAAAGTTTCAAAGTTTTAAGTGAATGGAAAATGTTCAAAAAGTGGCTTGAATAAATTCCCACCCCCCAAAAGGAGAAATATTTTGTTTACATTTAGAAGATTTTACTCTTTTGAAATTTCAAAGGAAGTTTTTCAACCTGAAGTCATTTCAGAGTGAAATACTGACATGTTTCACTTGGAACCCACCACACCCGGTGGCTCCGATGTCTTCTCCTTCCTTTGGTTGAAACAAATCCTACAGCCTCAGCGGCTGGTTCTGACTGTGCTTTGCTGTGGGTTTTGCAGGCTTTACCCTGCACCTGGGAGGACTCAGCTACAGTAAAATGTGGTTAAAAGTCAGCAAGTGTCTGCTGCTGCTATGGTTCCCCTATGAAATAAAGAAATGCAATTAGGTGCGAGGGCTCCTACTGTCCATCAGAAGGGCTGGCGGTGGGGCGATGCTGCTTGTTTGAGCATCCTGGCCAGCTGTGCTGTCAGCATCGCCCCTCTCCTGGGAATATCTGGGCAATGCCCATTGCTGCCCACCAGCAGGAGGAGGAGAGTCCTGTGGGGCCTGCAGCTGCCCTGAATTAGGCAGCAGCAGCTGGAGACACTCCCCAGGGCTTCCCACCAGCACCGTTTCCACCTGGATGAGCCCTCCCACCACAGGGGTTAAAGGCAGAGACAAGACCAGGGCTGGGCTTTGCCATGGAGGTTTTGCATCAGCAGCTCCTAGTGATGCTGTCAGCTCAGCGGCGCTGCTGCTGGGAGCACCTTTAAGCACAAGTAAGTAAAAAATGGGGGTGTGATGAGGAGATGGAAGTTGGTCCCTATGAATGGGTTTCTATGTAACCTGTGCAGTGCTCTCACTCAGGGGCATATAATGTGCTACAAGCCAGGGGGGGGTTTGGTCTCTGCTTAAGACCTAACAAATGACTTGTAATCTGCCTCAAGGCAAAGAATGTTACTAGAGTTATGAACAGAAAGTACAGTCCTAAATTGGAGGGGGGAAGGGGCAGAAACCTGCTGCAGCACATAGTGAGCTCTTTAATAGCAAGGGACTGGGGGCTCCAGTAGTACTTCCATCGACAAATGCTGGTGTTGAGATGTTTTTGTTGCATAAGGCCAAACAGGTATATTATTATTTTTATTATCATGATGATAATAATATACTGCTGCTCTTCCTCTACTTCGTGTTATCTGGCACGTGGAGAATGCCATTACTAATGCATGTCTGTATCACTGCGGGGCTTTGTGCTGTTGTGATATCCCCATTGCTAGTTCTGGGGATCCTAAAGTCATCAATATTTCACTTCAGCTTTTACTTGGGCCTGGGCTGTGATGAATCAGAAATGTGTTTGTTGTCCCTGGGGTTTTCAGGGGAACATTCTCATCAAAAGGTAATGAGGTGGTCACGATAGAGTACTATTTCCTCTTTTCCCGCCCTTGGTGTCTGGACTTCTAATATATCCTTTATGATCACATCCCTGGACCTGCTGGCTATGTTTCTGCTCATACAGCTTAGGGCGCAGCTGATCTTTGCTGCGAGGCTGCATGGTTGGTTCCTGTTCAACTTGTTGTTCACCAGGGACCCCCAGGTCCTTTTCCCCAAAGCTGCTTTCTAGCCCCAGCCTGTCCTGTTGTATGGGATTGTCCGTGCCGGAGGCAGGGCTTTGCCTTTGAACTTCATGAGATTCCTGCCATCCCGCTTCTCCAGCTTGTTGGGATCCCTCTGAGTAGCAGCTCTGCCTTCCAGTGTATTGGCTGCTCACCCAGTTTGGTATCATCTGTGAATTTGGTGAGAGTGTGCTCTGTCCCATCATCCCGGTCATTAGTATATTAAGATACTAAAAAGCATTTGTGCCGACCTTGAGGGATGCTGCTGGTAGCCAACCACCAGTTGGACTTTTTTCTGCTAACGATCACCCTTTGCACCTGATGATCCAGCCAATTTTCCACCCGCCCTGCTGCCTACTTAGCCAGTCCATACCTTGTCAACTTGGACTTGGAGAACACTGTGGGAGACTGTCAAAGGCAGTTGCAGGTCCTGACGTTCATCAGAAACTTAGGCTGGGGTGTCCCCCAAGGCTTTTCATCTCACGATCGCTGTAAACCTGAGGATGTCTACATGCCCCTTCTTCATCAGAGCTTTTAACTAGAAATGCTGTGGCCCACTAAAACACAGGATGGTTTTTGTGGGGCACATACCTGGGGACAGCAAGCCTAGAGGAAGCCTGGCTGAAAAACTAGGTTAGTATGATGTATTTGCTGCTGTTCAAGTAGTGTTGGCTACCCTGCCTGAGCTTGGCGTTTGGCATGCCCAGGCAGGGAAGGAGAGGTAATTCCAGACTCGGAAAGCTTTTAATTTAAGGCAGAGGGTCAATGGACCACGGATGGTCCATGATGCTGTAAGCAGTCTGGAGCTGGTCAGTGAGTTATGAGAGCGTTTGCCTGTACACAGACACTTTAACAGCCTCACTGAGTGACAGGCACCAATATTACTATTGGGTCGATGCCAGTGAAGGTGGTGATGACAAACCCGGCTTGGCAGTGACTGCGGCACTTGCCTACATGGTGAGCAAATAATAAAATCCTGTTTTGGTTCATTTCCAAGTGTCCTACACTGAGACTGTATGGCAAGGGGAGGAGGCAGCACCGCATAGCCAGGGTCACGGGCCACAGACGAGGCAGCTTTGCACTGCTGGGTGACCTTCAAAGCCTCCAAAAACACTTTGCAAAGGAAATTAAATACCACCATTGGACCAATGCGGATAACTGCTTTTTTGAGTGTATTTAACCAGCACCAAAACACTGCTTGGGCTTGAATGACATCATTTGCTTAGCTTACAAAGAAAAAAGTGTACTTTTTGCTCCACTTTTAAACAAATCACCTGAAACAATAAAGTACGTTTCTACATAAAGCATCTCCTAGAATAGGACACATCAAAGCTTCTTAAGCTTTGACATAAAACATTGCTGCTGGGATGGGAGGTAAGGGTAGTCCTTTGTAGCGGTTGCTGAATCCTTTTAAGACAATTTGATCTAATCTGCTTTTTTTTGGTGGAAAAAAGGCAATTCTCATGTCATGCCACCCCGCCATCCCAAGATGTTGCTCAGCTCTAATGAGTATTCAAAAGAAAAATGAAACATGACACAGTCAGGACAAGGAACCAAAAGGGCCATCTCGTTCCTAGCTGTGTTATAGCATTAAAGAAAATAAAAAAATCTGAAGTCTTAAATATTTTCCTAATGTCTGCCTTCCAGACATCGTGATTCAGTTTATGCCAACATTTGAAGACTTGCCTGTAAGGAAGTGAGCTCTTGGTCTGAGCAGGATTATCACCGTCACAGGGTATTGCTGATCCCTATATGGGATTATTTTTAATGTTGGTTTGCTTGGATTTTACTCGTATTTACACAGCTGTTAATAAAGTACAGAAAAGCTGTGTATGATATCTCCTTTCTCATCTGATTGGGCCAGCTTTTAGGACAACTTTAACAACTCGATCAGTTATTGATGGATGGGGCAAGAACCCCTCGGTTCATTAGGTGGGTCCAGCCTGTAGCGCTGTCTCCTGTTCCTGCCGGTTGGCAGACAGCTGCTGCTCTTTCCAGGAGGACCGACTTCCAAGAGCAGGAGAGGTGGCCCTACGTCTGAGAGGTGCAGCTAGCTGAGATGTAACGGTAGCTATATATAACCTAAATTAGGACTTAATCTGAAGCCAAATCTGGAGGCTCTGTGAGCCAGGAAAAGTTTAACAGGTACTATTTAAAGAGTGAACTAGCTTGAAAAACTCCTTAAGCTCAATGTCTTCTTACTAAGGACCCTCAACAACATTCAACCTGAAACTTTTAATTCTGTCTTTTTGCTGAAGGTGGTTGAATTTGGATCATGAAAGTGAAAAGCTCCCAAGAGACAGCTGCAGTGATTTGATTAGGCTCATTTCTTCAGGAAATTAAGCCACAACATACTCTCTGGACCATCTAGCCCTTAACCAAAAGGCTTTACCCTTCAGCCTTGTCTGCAGTGGGGCTGCTATTGGAATTCCAGTAGGAATATTCCTCTAGGCAGGTTACACATGTGCCCATGCAGGGATAGGCTGGAAAAAAGGTCTTGTGGGGTTTTTTTTTTGAGTTTGAGACACCCTGATAGAATTCAGTGTAGTGGAACTGTATTAACTGAATCCTGTGCTGTTGGGAGTCTGTCCTCCTGCAGGACAGATGAGTGGGATAACTGGGGGGATAAGTTATCTGCACATTAATGATAATAGAAAGTGCAGCCATCATCCAGACCTGGCTTATGCAACTCATTAACTGCGCTGCCTGGGATTCAATCAAGGACACGATATTGTCCTTGGACAATAATCCCTGGAGAAGAGGGATTAAATGACAGGATAAAAAGAGTAAAGTGGCAAAACCAGTAAACTCCCCCCTGCCCCCCTCCCCCCCTACCGCTCCAAACTCTAGTAGAAGACAAGCCAACACTGCTTTATTCTCACCCTTTGGAGTGACCCCGGCAGCCGGCAGTGCCGGCAGGGAGATGCTCCCTTGTATCCCAACCCTTCCAAAGTGCTTAGTGCTGCTGTTCGTGGCAAGCAAGCAGCTTCTTGGTGACACAAGCCTGAGCTGTCCTCTGCTCCCATTGCTCATACTAGTGCTGAAGGGCCTCTTTATTAGTGTCATTGATGACCATGACCTTTCTGTACAGTCTCTGCTAGAGTTCACAGTGCTCCCCTGTGCTGGGGAGGAATCGGGCTGGGAGGCCTGGCAGTGCTTCCTCCCCACCCGCCTCCTGGCTTTAGGTGGGATGGAAAAATCTTCAGGCTACCTGCCTCCATTTCTTGAAGCGAAGGAGATGAGGGGAAATGGAGGAAAACCCCTTACATCACTGTAATTTTTGAGACATAAAAGCTTTTCTTTGAGAGCAAATCCTTTTTTTTTTACTCCTCGTGGCACAAGGGCTCAAGAAATTCCTCGGAAAATAATTTGTCAAGGCTCTGACTGATCAAAGACGTATATAAAAGGACCCTTTTTTTTAAAGGGGAAAAAATCCCCCTCCGAGCTCGGAATGAATTGGCAATTCATTTACCAACTGTCAGATAAAGTAGCTCAATCCCTATCACGTCTTTAGCTGGAGCTGTGGCCAGAAGGAAGCAATTCTCGGCCCACTGTGCGTACATGTTTGGGGTATGTTAGTGATTAGGGTATTCCTGCCTGGGGGATGCAGAAAGATATGACTCAGATTCGCAAAAGAGCCATAAATCTCCCTCCTTTTATTCAAAATGTGTGTTTTATAGCCATTTCCTGGCCAATTTCTGCCTTGAATAAATATGTAACATATCTGTGTGTGTATAGTTTTTTAGGTCCAAACGTTGGACTCCCTCTCAAGAATGAACTGTCTGCTCAGGAAAAGTTTGAACGTGGTTCTCTGCTGTTCTTTCATTCCCAGAAAAATCCCCCATTGAGCCTTAACTGGCTGAACGGTGTCCTGGTGGCACCTGCTCCTGTTCTTGTTCATCTGCAGTGGGGTGACCTGGAAATGGATTGGGTGGGAGATATGATTCAAAGGACCCCAAAAGGTCATCCAGGCCCCAAGATGGGATCAACTAGACTGAAAATTGGAATTTTTGGTCCAAAGGCTCAGGCAGGATTTTGGTAATCCCAGCCATGAGCCAGGCCTCACACAGCACTGGATTTGAATGGCAGCAGCAAGTGAAGCTCAAAAGCTCAGTGGGTGCTCTGCTAACATCCATGGCTGGGCTTACTGCGGTGTTGGAAGCCTGCTTGTCTGAAATCATGTCTGGTTCCCAGTTTGTAGGTGACAATATACCTCCAGCCCATGGCACCTGTGGAAACGCCTTTCCCCATCTCAAGAACAGCATCATTCATGGAGCTTTCCCTTCCTTAGCCTCCCACCCCACATCCCTTCCACCCAGCTTATTGTCTCCCAGTTTACTGCTCCCACAGCCTCTTTCCCACCCGTTTCCCGAGTGTCATCTCTGTCTGGGTGATATAGAAAGGACAACGTAGATCTGAAGGAAGAGGCAGGAGGAGATGGACAGCAATGCAGGAGGAAGTAAAGGCAGGGATATTTCTCTGTTCTTAGGTCCCCATCATAGGTTGCACAAGTAGAAATGCCCAATGTCTTTTAATCGTGTTTTCTTTTGGCATTTCTTTTAATCATGTTACCATTTTGGCTGTAATTCTTCATTGAAATGAGCTGAAACAGCTGAGAAATGCTCACCGGGAAGAGGCTGAATCATTTGCTCTTCTCCACGTTTAGCCAGAGGATGAGTCCCAGGAAGAAGGAAGAACAACAGGAACAACTCTGCTCTTGGAGACTAATATCACTAAGTTTTCCATCAGTGTCCTGATCTTCCAAGTCACGCAGAAGGCTGATTCCCCTCAGTAAAACAACAGGAAAACCCATCCTCTTTGCAAGGAAAGCAGTAAAAGTTTGGGGTCTGGCATTGCTGATACTTTATTTTTAGCTCTTCCTTCTAATCCTTTAAGCCCGTAGTTCCTTTCTGTTTCCTTTTCCCCTAAACCAGGACCTGCAATCATTTGGCCCCGATTCAAAGCCTCAAAGCCAACGGCAAACTTCCCAGATCCCATGCCAGAGAAGTCTGGTAGGGGCCTAAGGTTTATCTCGTAGAGGGCTTGATCTGAAAGCTGCTGAAGTTGGTGGGAATCTTACCACTAACCTCGAGGAGCTGCTTTTATTATGCCCTTAAACATACCCTGCCTATCTGGCTAGCAGCGTATCCTGAGTGTACTTGTTATTTTTAAATAACGTGTGGCTGCAAGAAACAGTCTCCAAAAGTTTCCTAAACTTTGGTCCAAGATTAGAATTGATCTCACATATGCAAAAACAATGTGATACCTCGAATAAAGGCTAAACCAAGAAAGACGTAGCAGAGCAATGGCTAGGGGGTCGCGGGAATTTCTTCTCAAGGTAGATGGCAGAGGGCAAAATCATTCACTGGAGTGAAATATGTGTGTGTGCTTGTGCTTTGGATGCTCTTCAGGGGAAAGACACTGTCAGGCTGCCCTTTCTCTGCTGCTCTTTGCCGCTTCTCAGTAATCTCTTTTGGATGAACATGGGCTTCTCATTGCAGGTTTAGACCCTTCTGTGAGCTGTTCCCAACATGTGAATAGTTCTGTGATTCCCAGTGCCAGGAGGCATTTATTCCCTTCAATTACTTACCTCTTTACTATTGCTACTACTTCTGCATCAGGCACTACTGTTGCTGGTGTCATTTATTAGCAGAGAAAATTACTTCTGGGGATCTCTGAAGCGCTAGGGTTAGTAATTCTGTACCTGGGGGAGCAGTTTGATTTCAAATCAAGAAACAGCAGATCTGAAACCCTCCAGACAAGTGTTTTTCTGTTCTGGCTGCAGCTTTTAGCTTCATGCCCCCCCCCCAGTATCTCCATTTAAGGCCCACTCATGTAAACATTTATAAGCACATGATGGTTTTAACAATGATTCATCCTATTAAAGTCAAAGTGGCTACTCACAGGATAGTTTCCAGAACTAGGCAATAGATATAAAAAGGGCAGGGACCATGACTTTTCTGTGCTATCTCAAGTGGCTAACACTTTAGGCACAACTGGCTCAATTTCAGAGGAGCTGGTCTCCCTTGACTGTATATTAAAGCTGCTTAGAAATATGATTATTTTTTTCCCCCTCTAGGAAATCCTTTGTGTTCAAACATCCCAAATAGGCTCAGATTGTTGGGGCAACCCAAGGTTTTCAGGCAGCTCCAGTGATGGTTCAGAGCAGTGGTCTCATGTAAATCATCCCGGGAGGAGAGTGGGATGCGACTTTCTATGCACAGCAAGCTTTTATTACCAGCCAGAAAAAAAATCCAGTTGAGACATGCCAACTTTTTGACCCAAACAGAGGGCTTTGTGGCAGTAACAGAGAGATACAATTTGGAAAAGATTTTTTTTTTTCCCCTGACTTGTGACACTTGTGTTTTACCTGGCCCCGGAACGCAGCCGGCGGAAGGGCTGCGGAGGGACGTGTCTGGTCCCCAGTTCAGCACAAGCGTTTGGGAAGCCGCTCGTGTGCGCGTCGGAAGCAGCAGCTAACGGTGGCGGCAGCTCCCAGCTCTGCCTGGGGACCACGTGATGCCCTGGAGAAGGCACTTAGCTCTCCGGGCTGCATGCAAGCACTTCAAATACCACTGTGAAGTGGCCTGTGTACCCGGAGTGGCTCTGTGTCCCCTAGTCTGGGAACCCCCGTTCTGGCTGGGAGACGCAGGTTAAACTAGCTCTGTGCTGCTGCAAACACGCCGACAGCGATGTCCCTTCCTGGTGGTGTCACGCGGCGTGTCCCACCACTGAAAGGGTTCTCCAGGAGCCTGACGGGAGGCAGGGAAAAGCCAGGCAGGATGGAGAAGAGGCAGCCCTGGACTATTTCTTAGCTCCTGTTTGTGAAAGGCTATCGAAGTTATCTCAGGAATGAGGCTTTTTTGATGCCTCCCTGTGCATTTAGGCAGTGAACCTCGGAGGAATTTCAGGGGACGTCTATGTGGTCGTTTGCAAGCAGACGTGACCTTCTCTGCCCGTACCCTCAGCTGGCTGGATGTCAGCCAGCTCTGCACTAGAAGGCATGTAGCTCTGTCAGCGTGGTGCTAAGTCTGAGCTATTACCAAAAATAGGAGTCAAAAATACGTTCAATGTTTTTTTTAAATGATTTTTAAAAATGAAAAGTAGTAGAGGTTTTATTAGCAAACAGTATGTTTTTCATGCAAGACTTAGATGAAAGCCAAAAGAAAAAAAAAGTTGTCCAAAACTGAAGCTATGGCAAAATTCATCTTTTTCATTACAAGATGATTCAATGCAGAGAAATGTTTAACTTTTTTAATGATTTATCAACTGCCTTCGAATATATCAGCCAATTTAAGTTAAAAATTATCATTCTTTTGAAAAATTACATTTTCTCTTGAAAAAAATATTTCAAGAGAAAAAGCTTTCTCTGGGTACCAGTGAAGGGCTCCTGGAGACATGTGGCTTCATGCTGTGGTAACAGGGCAAAGGAATGAAGTGGGCTGATTTTATATATAAATATATATATATAAAAGGTATTTGTAAGGTGTCTATAAAATGTTTTTAATCTGCTTGACTGGCGGGCAACCAACCACTGAGGTAGAGATGCCAACGTAATATCTTTGTGGGAGTTGCAACCTCATCAGACATTTGAAGGTGGTGTCTATGGACCATTGAGACTTCTGCAAAAAGAAAAGCAGTAGCAGGATGTTACCAGGGAGAAAACACAAAAGCCAAAGACCCTGAGCATGGCCAGGCAGTTGCTTTAGGGGGGGAAAAAAAAAAATAAAATCAGAGTTGCCAGGAAAAGCCTCAAGATGATCGTGGTAAGGTTGAGTGAGGGAACACCTGGGGAAGATTGATTAAGAGACGGCCAATGTGTGTGTGTGATTTATGAGGAGTGGCCCTGGCTTTAGTAGGAGTTCTTTGGAGATATTGCTGCTATGGTGCGGGACAAAAAACTCCTGGATGCAATATAGTTACTGGATTGTCAAACATCACTTGATAAGGTTCCACAAGTGAGATTATTAGCTTAGTAAGGGAGAAACAGAATATGATGTCAAATAAGCTGTGGGGCAGAAACTTGCTTCAAGAAACTGTAATTCTCTCAATGCATCCAACTCAATGTGTATGTATATGTGTGTGTATATATATCCGTCAGTCTGCCTGTCCATCTAGCTATATCCATCTGGATATTTACTCAGCTAACATCAGTCACTCCTGCTCCTCCTTCCTGGCAGCTGGGAGCAATTCAGTGTGGTGGAGGGACAACTGCTTCAGCTGGGAGAAGATTATTTCGGGGACTCCAAGGATGCCCCTTTGGACTTGAGTTTTCTCACGCAAAAGAGAGGGACTGCTCTCCTGTGTGTTGGCTGGTGGAGCTGAAACTGGGGGGACGGTGAGTAGCCCTTCGGGCTCTGGGCAGTCGGCACGTGGGCTGGGAATCATGCAGCAAGGTTGGGTATAACCTGGGGGCCTGTTCTCCAGTGAGTTCAATGCCTACCTTCTCTAGTCCACCGTGGCTTTGTAGGTCTCCGCCAGTGCCCACCTGGTTCCTCTTGGAGTAAATGCAATGGCAGAAATTACATTGGAAATGAAAGAAAACACAGCTGGGCTGTACTCTCATCCCATCTCTGCTCCTCTCTGTCTCCTGAGGGGCTTCC
>NW_008824654.1:55215-96222 GCF_000699105.1 Pygoscelis adeliae
GGGGGGGTGGGGAAATCAGAGTTGCCAGGAAAAGCCTCAAGATGATCGTGGTAAGGTTGAGTGAGGGAACACCTGGGGAAGATTGATTAAGAGACGGCCAATGTGTGTGTGTGATTTATGAGGAGTGGCCCTGGCTTTAGTAGGAGTTCTTTGGAGATATTGCTGCTATGGTGCGGGACAAAAAACTCCTGGATGCAATATAGTTACTGGATTGTCAAACATCACTTGATAAGGTTCCACAAGTGAGATTATTAGCTTAGTAAGGGAGAAACAGAATATGATGTCAAATAAGCTGTGGGGCAGAAACTTGCTTCAAGAAACTGTAATTCTCTCAATGCATCCAACTCAATGTGTATGTATATGTGTGTGTATATATATCCGTCAGTCTGCCTGTCCATCTAGCTATATCCATCTGGATATTTACTCAGCTAACATCAGTCACTCCTGCTCCTCCTTCCTGGCAGCTGGGAGCAATTCAGTGTGGTGGAGGGACAACTGCTTCAGCTGGGAGAAGATTATTTCGGGGACTCCAAGGATGCCCCTTTGGACTTGAGTTTTCTCACGCAAAAGAGAGGGACTGCTCTCCTGTGTGTTGGCTGGTGGAGCTGAAACTGGGGGGACGGTGAGTAGCCCTTCGGGCTCTGGGCAGTCGGCACGTGGGCTGGGAATCATGCAGCAAGGTTGGGTATAACCTGGGGGCCTGTTCTCCAGTGAGTTCAATGCCTACCTTCTCTAGTCCACCGTGGCTTTGTAGGTCTCCGCCAGTGCCCACCTGGTTCCTCTTGGAGTAAATGCAATGGCAGAAATTACATTGGAAATGAAAGAAAACACAGCTGGGCTGTACTCTCATCCCATCTCTGCTCCTCTCTGTCTCCTGAGGGGCTTCCACCCCCTCCTTTTTCTCTTCCACTGCCATCACTTTGATCAGCTGTCTGTCCAGAGTCTCTGAAAAGTTTCCCAATGCAGGGGTTAGCGTCAAACCCACTGGCACCAGCTCTTCCCTTTGAATGTAAGCCACAGAGCCCCCAGGGAACGATGGCCACAAGTGGAAAACCACGGCTCTTATAAATCCATCCCTCCTCTTTTAAGTGCTTACACTCTGTCCAAGGCACTGAAGCCTCCATTTTAAGATCTGATGAATAACTAGACCGTGTCTGAAAGATGTCTAAATGAATACACAGTGTTTTCCAGCTGGATAAAGACAGGGGAGCAGATAAGAGAAGCTGGATAACTTTGGGTTTTGGTGTGAGCAATGACCTCAAGCTATGTCTTATTAATGTTGGCAAAATGAAGGAGTTTGAGCATCCCTGGAGCTTGCAATGCCCGAGGGTCTGGAACGTGCAGCCCTATATGTACTGTCTTTCAAATGCATCAGTAGAGTTTTCTGTAACGTAATCTTTGAGTTTATTTGGTTTTATGTCATTTTGAATTCTCCAGGGAATGACTGGGCTGTGTTCCCTCTCCTTTGATAAGGTTGTAGCTTTTGGAATTTCACATTTGGAGGTGAAGCTTTGAAAGATGTGTCCGAAAGGGAGTGAGGCAGCGAGGCAGACAGCTTTATAGACTTTGCTTCTGCTCTTACTCAAGACAAGGTACCAAGCTGCTTCTTTCTGTTCTGCTCTCCAGAGCCTAAATAACAAGATCTCTTTCATTTCTGGTCAATAATCACTCTTCTTGGCAAAAAATGTGCACTTCTGAAACCATACGATGAGACACCAGAATGCTTTCAAGGTCATATCGAGAAGCCAGACTATTAGAACAAAAGAGAAAGGAGGAAGGCGTAAAGCCTTCTCATAAATCACAGAAATCTTTTGATGCCTTCAGCTCTAAAACTACAATGGGGTAAAAACCACAGCTAGAAAAAGAATATGGGATACTGGGGTTCCCTGTAGCAAGGAATCAGCTGGGAACTCAGACGAGAGACAGTTATGGCATCACCTTTGGAGAGTGACCATACTCCAAACAATGACTGCTTTCGCTTGTGGTTGTAAGGAAGGACGTTACTGTCCTATGGACTGGGGCAATCAGGAGGAACCCATGTCCAAAGAATACTCTTTGGGGGGGGGGACACCTAAACCCCTAAACTGAGGTTTTCCAAATGAGGAAGGGACTGAGCAGGGTAAATGGCTCATAGTGGTATCGGGGAGGAGGTTCAAAGTCAGTGGGGCCACTGTCTGGCCATTAGTAAAAAGGGAGTTCCAGATAAAGCTCTTCCCTGACAGGGCAGTAAAATGATGGAAGCAGTTGTCAAGAAGGCCACAAAGGCCTTATGTGTTTTTAAAAACCAGCTAGACATTTTTATAGAAAAAGAACTGTGTGGGGGGAGCTCGGAGGGAAAGGAGTGAAAGTAAGTGGGGGGAACGGGACAGGATGCAATAAGTGGGAACAGGGCTGTGTTTTGGGGCTCACAGCCCTCTGAGAACTGTCTGTAGGACTGTCTCCTGTGATCTGGGTCCTGACCTCCCTAGTGCCGACCTGAAAGGGGCTTTTCCAGCAAATTCCCACTGACTTGTGTATGAGGCTGCCTTGAACCAAGACCTGGGAAGAGCAGGTCCAAATGGAGCAGAGTCCATAAGCTTTTCTGGGGGAAATGTACCTGTGAGCTGCATCTTGCACTTGTGTCCAGCTGATGCATGTTCCTACAAGCACCGTAATCATCAACCTGCTGAAAAAGATACTAAACCACCAAAATATACTTGGGAGCCTTTACCTTGCATAGACTGTACCAGCACTTGCAATACCCTGGCAAGTGCAGCATCTGTCACCCTTCCAGGGCAGAATGGGATGGCTGGCAGTGTGACCCCATCCCCACATATGCGTTCCTTGAAAATTAACTCTATCCCAGCCAAAACCAGCACAGGGAGAAAACTCTACCTCCCAGAGAGATCAGCTGTTCTTTCAGTCAGGGCTGGGAATCCTCGTCATCTAATTTCAGCAATTTAAAATTTAGGCATCGAATCTAAGCTACCCATCCAGGCTTTTCTTTAAGCAACATGCCTGTCCTTTGGCTCCTAGAGACACTGCAGGTCAGTACGGCAGCAAAAGTACAGATAAAGCGCATGGTTGTAGGGATGCCCCAGCAGTGCGAGACGATGCATTGGCTTTGGGTGAGGACATGGCATTGGCACAGCGTCAGATTTCTGTTCTGAGCCTCTCGTATGCCTAGACAGAAAGATAAACAGAAATGGGAAACAGTGGCTGGATCAACAGAAATGCAGCTTCTATTCTGATATTTGCTCTTGGTGGTGGTTACATTCTTTTAAAGCAGAGACAAAGTCAACAACACTATAACAATCACAGCAACAACAAAAAAAATCCCCACTAGGCCTGTTTCCTAACTCATGCTTTGGCATGGACTGTCTGCTGCTTGCTTCTTGTGTTATAGTGCTGCTTGGAAGTGATAAGAAGCACACAACCTCCTGTACTTTAAAGTGCACTAGAAATAGAAAGAGAGATACAGTGCTACAAAAGGAAACCGACTGGCTTCAGGCTTTCCCCAGGGCTGACTTTGTGGTTCAACACCCAGGAGCCCGATGCAGCATTGCAAATCAAGAACAAATTTTCCATTCTCTTTGAGGGGCAGTATGTCAATCTGCTAGTCAAAGCTGAAACATCTCTCCTTTAACCAAATTTGCTGGGATCAAGGCATCAATGAGGTAAATGGCACATATACCATTGACGCAACCACGCTTTGGCTGAAGCCCTTCGGTCCAGGACCTCCTTTTCATTTTAGGTATAAGGTAGCTGTGGACTTACCAGTGCTAGAAAAACGATGGATTCCTTAGCAGAAAGTTCCACGGATCACCCAAGTACGATGATAAAAAAGTTGACAACCTCCTCCTCCTCCTGTTTGGAAGGGAGGAGCTTTGGGTGGCTTGTGGTTCGTCAGGTGTGGCCCCTCTTGTGCTCCTATAGTTCTTCACTGAGTCTGTTGCCTTTTCTGACTGTTCATCCCACAGATGGCAAATCCCTTCCAAACCCACACCTACAGAGACTGGCAAGCATGCCAGGTGATGGAGTGGCGAACTTTTCCAGCAGATGTGGCCTTGGGCTTGCAAGACCAATGGAGAGTGCCGGACTCTCTGGTTTCCTTGTACTTGGTGTGAGGTACTCGGGAGAGGGAGATGGCCTCTGTAAAGGCAAGAACTTCACCCAAAGACCAACCTTAGGGAGCACTTGTATTTCACCAAGCCTTAGACCAGTAAAAAACCCATAATACTTAACATCAAGCATTTGTTTAGATCCCTTGACCTCAAGGGACCACCCAGCCTTTGGCCACAAGAGAAGTGAAGGCGAGATCATGGTGTTTGCTTGCACAAGCTGGCAACTAAGTTCTAACCATCTCTGACGTCGGGCACGTGCTGAGCTCGCACTACTGTGTCTTCACCAGCATTGTTCTCGTGCTTGATCTAGCACGTGCTCACCGTGTATTTTCATTTTTTGGCAGTGAATTTAATGATGCACCTGCTCAACTATTTTACAGAGGTGGACCCAGGAGATCAATAGCTGCATGAGAATACCTAATCCCCATTTTCCACCCCACTGATGCATATGTTCTTCTACCCTCTAAAGCAAACATTTCAGCATGCAAGAAGATGAGGACTGCTTTCCGTGAATAGTTTTGCTCTGTTCTTAAAGAAGAGACCTGGGAAAATCTGCGGAAACTTTCTCGCTGGCCCAAGTGTATTGAGAGAAAGAAAACATTGCTTCAGAGTCAAAAAGTGAAATGTTTTTGTTTTTTCTTGCATTCAGGGATGAACATGAAAGGCAATTCATGAGGGAAAGGGGAATGGCTGTCTGTAGAAACCACAAAAAAAGCTTTCTAGGACCTGGCTCCAATCTTGCTGCACTTGGATTAATCACCGGTTTACAACCTGGATGTCAACAAGAGTCATGCATGATCAGCTCCTCTGCAAAATGGGCCATATACCGTGTGACAGGGGAAGGGGGTCTATCAGTGAAATTCACTGTTGGGCAGGCCAACAAATAGGCAACTGGTGTTTGATCAGAATTAGTTCAGCCTGGATCTGAGCTTGCTAATCTCTGTTAAAATCCTAGCCTCATCCTTCCTCTTGCGCCCCTGCCCAGCTCAAGGAGGGGGGAATAAAATAAAAGGAAGTGGTTGAAAAAGTCTTTAAAGAGGAAATTCTTGTCTAATTCTAGGTCATGGCAAGGGCTGTGTGTTCTGCATGGGAAGATGATAGAATCTACCATGACTGGAAAAGACATTGGCCATGTCGAATCCAGTACTAAAGATTTCCTCCCATCTGGCCCCGAAAAGGGAGAAAAAAAAAAGAGAAGTGTTTTTGTGCATGGAAAGGGTGGCTTGTAACATTGGAGGAATCATGTCCTGGATGCTTGGGGAGGCAGGATGTCAAGCTCGGAAGGCCAAGCGTTTATTTTGGAAAAGCAAGCTCCAAGTTTCTCATCTGCGCGTGGACGTGCTTCACCTCCCTCTCCTCCTCCAGCCCTCTCCTCTTTTGTGCCTTTCCAGCCTCTGTTCCTGGGAGGAAGAGGATCCATGCTCCCAGCCCTCCTGGTGGCCCTGTCCCATCCCCGCCCCAGGGCACAGTGTCACTCTGTCACCTGTTGGCAGCAAAGCTCCTGGCAGAGGAGGGTGGAACCGGAGGCTGGTTTTCTCTTCCCAAACTCGTTGTGGTGTTGCCCTGCTGGGAAGCTTTGGCTTCTTCGGTTTCCCACACTTCAGCTCGCTCGCTCCTTCCATGAGTTTCCAAAGTGCTTTGCGAGAAGCCAGAACACCTGCTTTGTGAACTCAGATCCTTGGGGGAAGTTGGGAGACATGTTCTTCCTGGACTGGTACAATTTTTTTAAAATCGCAGGTAGTTATGATTCCTTCTTTCTCTCCTGAAGCATCTGGCACACTGCTTCATTAATTATCTCTTCTTTCCCCCTTGCCAACAGCATCTCTCCCTCCACCTCTTCCCTTACTGCTTTCTAACTGCAGAAGTGGCAGTAGGTTACCTGTGTCGGATGTGTCAACGTGAGCCCTCTGTCCTGGCTCCATGAGCGTGCCATCTCACAGCCAGCACTCATGTCTTGCCTCCGGGAGGTGCCTGCTGTCTACCAGCCAATGTCACTTACAGAGCTCTGCTCTTCCCGCTGGATGAATAATGGCATTGCTTGGCTGTGCCAGCTCTTATTTCTGCCTAATGCAACTGTCTGAAGTCAGTCCAGGAGTCTGATCTTGAATTAGAGAATGACAGCGAGGACTTAATCTCGTGTACAATTAGTGGTCAAGACTCAGCTCTAGAGATACAAGCGAAGAGACGCAGCTTCTGCTATTTGCTTTTTCAGCAACAGTCCAATAATTCTCTAAATCCAAACTTTGGATCGCTCGGCTATTATTTTGGAAAGGGGAACAAAAATAACATAACTAAGCCCTTTGCAGCCCCTTGAAGTGGACTCAAATGGAAATAAAAGCCCTTTGCGGAGCGAGCTTTGGATTGATTTTTCATTTCATGTCCAAAAATTACTTGGAAAGACCATGTCGGCCAAAGGCCAGGGTCTAGTCTGCGTACCTGCGCTGCTGTCCAGATGGAGAAGAAAAAGAACAGATGCATCGAGATGAAGAGAAGGATTTTAGAATGTGTTTTCAAAGCCTCCTGTTTGCTGAAAGGGCTGGAAAGCGATTTAGAAAACATATCTAGGGTTTCCTTTGAACATAAGGAAAAAATTGACTTGGATGGTGCCAACATAGTGCCTTTCCAGGCTTACCGCGGTGGGGAAATGTCATTTGCTTGCTAGGAACTCAACCCAAGCTCTCCCTTGGGTCAGCTGCCTCTTTGTATTGAACAGGCTGGTGTGGGGAGGAGACAAGCGCATGGGAAGTTGAATGAGACTTTTAAAATATTTGGCCTTCCTATAATGGAGGTTAAAGTTGGCGAATGGTTTGGTATTTTTTTTTCCTATGACTTTGCCCAAGTGTCCGAAGAGGTCTGTGATCGTAGTGCTCTCACAGGTTCATTAGTTAGAAGTAAAAAGAAGGAAAATTCTTTGGCTGTCCCGGATTTGGCTATTCGTAGAGAGGGCTGGCTGAGGCTCCCATCCAAACAGGGAGGCTGAGCAGTTACACCCACCTTAGGTGGTGCACATGCTCCGTTGGCTGGTACAAGTGGGCTCTTGCTTTCTAGTCCTTCAATGAATCTACACCATCTCTACATAAGCCATCCTCTGCCGGTAACCTCAGTGTCTTTCTTCGGCCATGAGCAGATCTTCCACCTTCTACTGCAGAGGATGTGGTTCTGCCTAGCTCCCTCGTCTCCAGATTCATGCAAACATGGATGGATAAATGAAAACTGTGCACCCACTGTCCCATCCTGCACAAGGCAGGCGGGAGGTGCAGGGAACCAGCACCTTCCCGCCCCGGTGGCAGCATTAGTGTGGCTTCAGCTCCTGGCAACCAGCTACCTTGGACCCTGGATATGGAAATCAGACTCCCTCCCTCTTCTCGATCATTTAGACATATTTGTTTTTCCACTACAAAGAGAGAAATTTTGAAAACCAGGGATTTGTGTGTTTCTTTTTCTATGTTAACTGTAGGCACAGAAAAAGAAAAAACTAATGTCTGGACTAGTATCAGCAATGATTTCCATAGAAACCACGTTTTTTTTAACAACTCTGGAGGCTGGTGGCGAGGTATGTTCACTAAAGGTGAAGTTCTGGCAGCTGGAGCTAATGCTGAAACCAGTGGATCTAACATGGAAATCAACGTGGGACTAACGTTGAGCTTGATGGAAAAACATGGTGCTCACAGTGAAATGCTCTAAGGCCGGCCGTACAAATCCGGTGAAGCCAATATGGAAGAAAACATCAAACTTGACCAAGAATAACCAAATGGAGGGCTAATGCCCGATCTCAGATATATGGACACCAGACCCTGCTTGCCGCTTATAATATTGCTTTACAACCTTCTGGCAGCATTCCTTAGCCTAAAAGTCGTATTCAATTCCCTTCACACTGAAGGCCTATGTATTCCACCCCTGTGGACTAAGTTTTGGGATAACAGAGAACTAGTCTTAACGTGTCCAGAAACCACATACAACGAGAAAAGCAGAATTGACAAGTGTAAAAAGTCTATTTTTACAGAGTCCAATGATGTATCTGAGCTGCAGCAAGCTGTCAAATGCAATGCGGACTGAATTGATCCAGACTCCAGCCTTTATTGTGGGAAATTATGGAATTTCGTCACCTCCTTGAAAAAGACCCTGAGGAAGAGGTGCTGAGGTCTAAGACCCAGGTCTTGCATCATATTTAGTCTCTAAGTTTTGCTGCGATTCTTCTCTGAATGTGGATTTAGGGACTTCATCCTTCATTTTCAGCTGACCTAAGATGTGTAAATTAGTATATGCCTGAACCTGTGCAAAAACCACAAACATGCGTCCATCATCACTGATATCATCCAAGAGTTTCTGGGCTTGAATGTCTAACGAGGAAAGACGTACGCCTTGGATGTAGAGCTGGAAGCGACAGTTAAACAGAAAATGGGACTGCTGCCATGGAGAGAGAGCACAGGGGAAGAGCAGGAGAGATCTCACTCTTGCTCACTGGGGCTCCTCAGCAGAGCTATGGACGTGTGAATCGGGGCTTGGGGCGGCCATTCCTGATCTCTGCCCCAGGGCTGGTTTTGGCTGCCGCGTCTCCTGAAGTGTCTTGGAGCATAGTCTTGGCAATGTAAGAAAGCTGCCTTCTGATGTTGTTACCGGTGTGTTGATGTGACCTGATTGAACTCTAGCTCCAGGTTCCTCAAACCAGTCTTACCGTCTTCTGGACTTCCCAGGCTAGCGGTGATCTTGGAGGACCGTGCTTCTATCACCACTAATCTAGAGAGCCTGGCTTTGATGGGCTCACACTCCACTTACCGTGACTGTGCTAACTGGTAGCCTGTGCTAAAAAAGGGGGTTGGAATAAACCCCGAGTATGATACATGTCTTTGCAGGGAAGAGAGAGAAAATTCCTCAGCTAGATGCACAGCAGCGGTAGGCTCACGCATGGAAGAGCTGTGCCTGAAAAATTGTCTGTCTTCAGCTGTCGTCTAGCTTAATAACGGCAGGATGGAGAGGGAATAGCTTTTCTTACCTCCTTAGACCATCACAGCTACAACAGCACTACAGTAAAACTGGATCAATATGCGGAGAGGGAGAAAAAGTTGTCTCTTTAGAGAGACAAGCAGACAGACAAATAGACAGCTAGCCAGATTCTTCTCTGTTATATGCATGTAACTCCAAAACCATTAAAGGAACTATTTGTAACCAGGAACAGAATCAAATTGCTGGCATAGTTCACTGTAAAAGATTTTCAGTTCAATCTTTGATGGCATTTTAATAGTAACAGCTACTCATCAGCAATGTCAGGGTTAAATACTCCCAGCATGTGTGCAATTGCAGAAATACCCCAAGAAGAACCAAGGAAATATTTCCATCTTAAACTCCGATAAGGAGTGAAAACGTGCAACTCGTTCCATATGGTGGCTGAAAGCCCTGAGCCAAGCGGAAAGCCGCGGAGTCTGCCAATGCGTAAGAACTTGCAAGCCTGATAAATGAGTGTGTTGCTTTGGGAAAGCCAGAGACGAAGTCACACTAGAAAGAAGAAAACAGAAGAAAAGTGAGGAGTCTTTTTAAAAAAAAAAAAAAAAAAAAAAGCCAAGTCCTACCCATTTTTCTTGTTGGATGGCAGCAAGAATTTCTGGAAATGTTTTACATGTCAAAGATTTAACCAAGCTGGGATGTTTGTTGAAAAGCCATTATGCAATGAATAAATAAATTGGAAAAAAGCAGGGGGAAGAGTCTACTCTCCTGCTTTACAGAAATGATCCTGGACTGAGACAGCTGCATTCTTCTGGGATACTCTGCGCAAGCCAGGAGGGAAGTGCTAACAAACTGGAGATGGACCATTCTCAGCTCGGTCATGCAGCAAGGAGGGAAAGGGCACCGAGGGAGGGCCGGAGGACAGCTATGGCCAGAGAAGCATCCGAGCACCGGGCATCCTCCAGCAGGAGGATACAGGCTCCCAGCTGTTCTCCAGGACTGCAGCTACCCCCAGCACCAGGCATGGGTGCTCGGCCAAACAGAAGCGGGGGCCGTGTCTGGCACCTGGGGTCAGGGAGCAGGGGAGAGCCGGGCTGTGCTGGAAGGGAGCAGAGGGTCAGAGCAGACTGCGCATCTCCTGCTTGGTGCCTGAGATTTGACAGGTCTGCATTCTTGGCTGAAGGGATCTGGCTGTACGATCGATTTCTGGAGAGGAGTGGGTAAATTCACAGCTTGGCTGCCTGGAGGAAAGGCTGTGCCTTTGAAAAAGTCTTTTGATGGTTAAGCAAGTCACCTCCTACAACCTGAACATACTCCCACGTTAAGTCAAATCAGAAATAGCGGAGGAAATCAACCATACAAACAAAATCGACTCCCCTGTTCCTTCTCCAAACAGGGGTTTTTCATCCAGGAGCTGCTTTGAAGCCGTGACTATAGAAGCACTTAGGTTCCCTGCAACGGACAGCAACAGGAAATCTTAGCTGGCTTGTTTGCCTAAGCAAATTTGCTGTAATGAAATTGTCCTGCTACGTATGGACTTCCACACGGGCAGAAAGCAGTTTGACCTGTGCCAGCTTGGTGGCTTTACCCAAACAAGGCATGCAAAGCCAAGAGCGTTTTGTTAGGCTAAAAAGAGCAACAAAAAGAACAAACCCTGCAGGTTGTAAATTGCGAGGCAAGGTGATAAATGGTACGTGAACTGGCCAATCTAATCTGTCTGGAAAGTTGAAAAGAATTCTGCCTTCTCATGAGCCTAAAATATTTCTTTTTCTAGAGTATCTTATTTTCCAACTATGTGCCACATTCATTCACTTGCCAAAACATTTGTTCTCTAGTCTGTGCTTCTGTCTTGCAGCTGCTGATGAAACCGGCCTCTCAAAATCTCCCTGGCAAAAGGGAAATAAAAGTTTCCCGTACTTGGTGTGCTGTGCTAGGGCAGCTGTGGCCTTACAGTGGTGCCTGGCCGTCCAGGTTATACCTGGCTTACAAATAAGGGCGGGTTATTTGCCCAAGTGTGCTGGAGAGGGTTCAGACAGAAGGAGGTAGGTTTGCTGGGACGGAGGAACCAATGTGGATCATCGTGGCTGCAGTGGGCTGGGGGGACCTTCGTGGCGTGGGTGCTCGGCTGAGGTCAGGCCAGGGCAATGTCCTCAGCAGAGGAAAGGTGTCCCAGCCCCACCTGGGCATGCAGAAGATGAAGATGTGGTGGAGGTACAGCGGTGGAGCAGGGAGGTGCAGGGATTTAGGAAACTTTATTTCCTCATTCAAGGATGGTGTCTCGGACCGTGTAGGGCTTCTCAGGTCTGTCTATTGGTATATTAGCCAGTGACTTGAACCTGCTTGGCTCTCCTGGGGGGCTGTTAAGGGCTTGATTAAATCAACGGGATGTGCTGAGACTTACTGCTCTGGTTGCTGCTAAACTAGAGCAAGACGTCAAACCAGCCTGCTCCTGAGACTGTCCCATCCCCTCTGCCAGCCCTTCTATCTGCGGTACAACTTGTGCGTCATTCCTCCCCACCTGCGCTCTGGCGAGATGCTTCGCTTTGGCCACGGCTGTTGTCCACCCTCCGACTCAGCCCGCTTCCCCTGCCGCTCTGTGCTGTGGCCTCTCCAGGGCTGTCACCTCCCCTTTAGCGTTGGCTAATGTGATGTGCATGCTCCCAGGCTTATGGCAGGGATGTGCTGTGTAATCCCACCCCTCCGTGCCCACAAGCCTGGTATTTATTATTTGCTAAGGCTTTCTTTTTCTTGAGCCAGCCCAAGGCACCGCAGGGAAGTCCTGGCTGGCCAAAAATTCAGTGGGTGGAAAATCTTCAGAGACTAAATGTTGGACTTCTCAGATGATGGTCCCTTTGATTTCCATTTAAGAACAAGTTAAAGAGCTAATTTTGATTATGACATCTCTCTGTCCTTGCAAAATACCCCCCCCCGCCCCCCACTAAAAGGCATAGACCTGAATCTTAGGGCCGGATTTTCCTTTGTATTTTATTTTGTGCCGTCATTTACAGCTCTGAAAAATGCCTGTAAATACGCTCAATTTCACACTGTCTTCTCCTGCACAGCCTCTACGTGGCTGAACAGATCCTGTCAAAGATCTCAAAGGCTTTTAGGCACCTAATTTTCACCAGTGGGAGTTAGATGCCTAAATACCATCAGGTTTGGACTCAGCTTGCTTCACCTCAGCCCCTGTTTTTATTACACAAGAGAGTATCTGTAGTGGCTGGAGAAGTCCCTGAGCTGAGGTCTGGGTAGTTCCAGATGTGCTGTTCTCCAGCTGCTGCTGAACATTCACCATCGGATTTGTGCCATGCTGAGGAGCCGGCAAGAGATCTGTGCTACCTCCTGTGCCAACGCTAATGTTAATCTACTCAAAGGTGACTGCTGAGAAATCAGCCTCGTTTTCCAGCCATTCGTTCCAAGCACATGAAGTTCCAGGTTGCTCAAGTACGTTTTACGGGTCTTTTAAAGCACCATTGAGTGTGAATAGCTGGTTCCTCCAGGACAAAGATAGCTGTCAGCTCTGCCTAAATGCATCACCTTAACATAAGGTAGGTCTCCACCCCCTGCCACCCAGCCAGGTGTCATGCCAAGGTTGTTCCCAGCAGGTTTCTGGTTGCTGCCTGGATATATCGCTTTTGTGGGAATGTGGATCCATTTGAAATGTTGCCTGTTGTCCTATGAAGATTTGATCTCTCCAAACAGGAATCTCTTTGACTTGAATACATGAAGTATTACGAACTACTGCTTCACTTTAAGAATAATGCTTAGGCTTTTTTCTTTACCATCCCTTGGAGTGACTCTTTACTACTTGTGATGGTGCTTTAGATCACCTGCGATAGTAGGGGATAGGACTCCAGCACCTGTCTGGTATCCCGTGCTCCCTCAAAAACAACTCAGATTTCTGCTGTGCCCTGGGGGTTTCCTGGTAGGTCACTGATCACAGGAAAGCAGGTCTGAAGTTTTGCCCTGTTTAATGTACATCAAAGTGTCACCAACAACAGAGATGCTTTGAAATAGGTGTTCTAGAAGCAGCTCTTCAACTGGTATGAAAAAGCTTTTTTCCCTTGATTTATTCCTGGCTGTGTCAATTTAGTGCAGCAAAGGGCTCGGCTGGATCATTCTTCAGCTACTTTGACTGAAATTAAAGATATTTCCCCCTAATGTTACACTACGTTGATGAGCAACTCTGTCAAACTGACATCTTCTGACACCGTGTTTGCCTGGGACGGCATAAAAACACCGCCACAAGGTAAGACCAAAGGTCCATCGAGTTTCCCCTCGAAGGGGAACTGTTTCATGAATCCTGTAAATGCAGGGGACACACCTCCCCTGGGAAGGTCGTTTTCCCAGGCTGAAGCTCATCTCTTGCACTTTGGCTATGCTGACCCCTGCCATCACCACAATTGCGGGAAACTCAGCTGCATATTTTGTGAACTGGGATGATGTTCATGTTCTCCCCTGATATTTTTTTTTTTTAAAGCATTGCTAACTTAGGCAATCAGAAAACTGTAGCAAATATTGCAACATTTGTTTTTCAAGGTTTTGTTCCCAGTCATAGAAAATTCCTGTAATGAAAACTCCCTTTTGAAGGACTTCTTGAGACTGAAGCTTGGAAGGTGTGCCAATCTACTGACCTGAGGTTCTGGCTCAGTCTTCTAGATGGAGAAGATACAGCTTTTAAGCTAGGTCTGTATCTTGCGGGCCTAAACCACAATCTAGACTTGTCCTGGCCTAGTGCCTTTTGGAAAGAGTAGATCTGTTAGAGGTCATGCTGTGTAGACATTGGAATAGACGTGCTGGCTCGGAGCAAAGATGCATCTAGCCCAATATCCTGTCTCTAATGGTGCCAGCAGCAAATGCTTAGGGCAAGATATAAGACCATGGCAAGCCCCTGGTGATAGTTCCTATCGTCCTTCCAACTCATGGCAATTTGCAGCTGAAGGACTTCCTGAGCTATGGGTCATATCCGCATCCTTGTGTGTAATTGCCCTTGATGGGTCTTTCAATGTCTTTAATTGTTATTTGAGCCCATTTATGCTTTTGGCTTCTACAACATCCTATGACAATGAGTTCTACCACTTAATTATGTGCTGTTTAAAAACATAACCATAAATCATAATAGTCTTCAATTATAATAAAAGCCTTGAATTTGGATAAGATTGCCAGCATGGATAAAGTCTACATAATTACATTCACGTATTATGTCTACAGCAACGGGAGCCTCATACCAAAGTGTGGGGAATACATATGACTAGTTTATGGCAAGATCTTCAAGAGAGACTGGTAATTCAGGATCCTTCAGCTCTTAGCTGCCTGATGGCATGTGCTTTGGCAGGGTCTGGTTTATACAGAGCTGTCCATCTGTTTTCTTTTCCCCAGTGCAGTTAGTAGGAAAGGTTTATCCATCTTTGCAGACTGCTGCGGTCTCTTTTTTTTTTTAAGGAGAAAGGTCAGGGTAGTGGATGTTTTTCCTGTGACTTTTGCTTCCCCGTGAATCTGCAAAGGCTTGAGGAGCAATTCTGCTCCGCACTGCAGTTGCGTTTCGAACCTGCCCACAGATTCCCCGCTTACGGCTCAGCCTGAAAGAGCTTCCTTGTGAAAACAAGCACAGCCTTGGGCTTATTACTCACGGGCCACAGATGAAAGCCTGGCTCTGCTGGAGAACTCTGCTGGGAAATTAATTGCTGGCTAGGTCCTTACTGTAAGATAAGGGAGGGCTTGCACCTGCTTTGAAGACCAACTTCACCCACCGCCCATTTGTCTCTGTGCAAACCTGGACTAACAAGTGCTTGCTGGAAGAAGAGAGCCTAGAGAGGCGGGGATGAGCCCACAGTCATTCAGCCACAGCCTGAGGTACCCTGAGGCATAGGAGACTGAGGTCTGCCTCTGGTCCCCCATCCTGTAGACAGCTCCCAGGAGGGCTTCCCATCTATCAGAGCAATGTAACTAGAAGACCTGTTCTGGAGCTTGGCCTTCATACGGTAGGAGGACATGTCCTGTGTCCTCAAGGCAGCTCTGAGAGCTAGATCTGATCTGCTTCCTGGCATTTTTACTTTCCCTTCCCAAAAATGATTTTTTTCGAGTGACAGTGGCAAAATGCATGTAATTCTGCAATGTTTTCTGATGGAAAAACCCCATCCTTTTTTTTTTCCTCAGGGTGCTGGTAACCTTGGCACCAACAGCTCCTCAGAGTTTCTCTGGGCAGTTTTCTGCTGTGAGTTTTGGGGGGAACAAAGGGGGTCTGATTGCTTAATCCTTCCAGCTAAGTAAAATCATCTGCACTGGTAAATTCTCCAAGAGATGTACAGTTCACTGCTTGTCAGGCCAGGATATTAAATTAAGCAATTTTCATCAGATAACACATCTTCTGGTTCATGTAAAACGTCCAGCAAATCGCTGCACTCATAATTCAGTCTGATTGAAAGTGAGCTGCTAATCCATTTCACTTTGGAGATACGCAAGAGCATGGCAGAGGGGCCATCTCTCCATCTCTGCGGGAGACTCCTGTTTGCAACCATGCACGTGAATGCGTTCCCCTTGGGGCTCTCCTCCCCTCCCCGCATCCCCCCGCAAGAGCAGGCAGATAGCGCTGCTCTCGCTGCCGGCCTTTGCTGACCCTTTCAATGCTACGTAGCGTGGCCTGGATTAGCTGCTACGCGGGGAATCCTTTTAAGCGATGAAACCTGCATTTGGGGAAATCATTCTGCTTCGATTCCCTCCTGGCAGACGGGGGAAACCTCCGGGAAGGCTCACCTCTGGGTTTGCGTCCTATCGCTCTCCTTGGTGGCCCTGAGCCATCCAGAGCTTTGCTGTCCTTGCCAGCCCATGGGAAGGTCTTGCCCAGAGCAGCTGGCCGGTGCTGCCAGCTCTCTGTGGCAACCTGCCCTCCCATTGCAGCCAAACCGGGTGCCCGATGTCAGAGCGTGAATTTGAACATTCAAAATCTCTAACTTGGGATGCGTCATGAAAGCATCTGAAAATGTTCTGATTGTTGTTAGCAATAATAACGATAACAGCAGTAGTAGGGGAACTTTTTATTTGCTGATGCTTTATAGGTTCCCATTGTTCCAGCCTCCCCAAACAGGAGATGGGGAACCATTCCCCATTTCTTCCATTTCTTTTTTAATTAAAGCTGAGTTACCCTGTAATTACATGACTCCAGAAGCTGGGGCTTGAGGAAAAGCAAAAATATCTGCTGTTATGAGGTTCAGGAAAGGGACATGGGTTCTTTCCCAGGGTCAGCCTGTCTCTGAAGGAGCCCTTCTCCTAATAGACTAGAGACAAGCGATTTCAGCTGCGTCAGGTGAATTGGGTGTTTTGCCTTTATGGGTATCCATGGCCCATGGGGGACTACTTGCCATACTACACCTGGGGAGCGGTTGTGCAGTATAAAGCATCTAACCCAATTTGTTTCCCTTTAGCCAAGATGGAAAATGCCCACCTTCGGAGCAAGAGACGTGAGCCCGGGGCAGCTCCGCACCTCTCCAACGCCATTAGCGAACCGGACATGAATTGCTTCATTAAAGCCAAACAACCCTGGGCAACCACATCATTATAAAAGACCCAGGAAATCCTATAGCTGGGCAGACCAGAGACGTTCCCCCTCCGTCTGTGAGCAGATCCTTCCTTTTCTAAACCCGGTGACCTTATGCTCGCTTGTTCCCCAACTCCTGCTGCTTTGCTGAGAGGTGAAAGCCTTGTGTGATGTGCGGAGGGGTAGGGCTTTATTGCCCCCTTCCCCTCCGTGGAGGGCCTGTTTTCAAAGCCCAGCTCTCGGTATCCAACCCTGCCTGCTCGTAAAAGGACTTGCAGCAAAATAAAACGACGGGTGAACAATCCCACGCGACCGGCTCCTGTCCGGACGGGAGGGTTGGGGCTCGGTGATGAACAGCCGGGGTTTCTGTCTTGGGCAAAGCGGGGCGGGGGGTGGGAGGGAGCAGAGGAACAGCAGCGCCGGGCTGCTGCAAACGAGCTGCAATTTGGCTTGCTATTATTACTTCGGTATATATATTGCAGATAAAATGTCTATGTCTATACAAAGTCATTCTCTATATTGTTACGGCACTGCAATAATGTTAATTGACTGTTTTACATACAAATAATAATAGCAAGGGGTTTTCTTTCCTTACTCAGATCTGAGTGCACCATCAGTGTTTTCACAGCCATTCCACCTTGGCTTCTTCCCACTCGGCCTCTCGTTACATCTCGCATCTCACCAGTCCATCTTTGCTCCCCTGGTGCTACGAGGATCCTGGCTTCATGTTCTGCTGCCTGGAAAAATCCTGCCCTAAGTCCTTTTTGGGTCCCAGCTCCTTAAAACTTCTTTGCAAATCCCACAAAATTTCATCTGTAAAAAAAATAGGAGGAGTTTTGCCTTAATACAGTTGGATTTAACCTGTTGTTGCCTTTATCAGCTGCTCTGGAAAGAAAAACAGGCTGAAATAGAGTCAGGTGCTTGGCAAATGTTCCCCTCCTCTCCATGTTTCAGCTCTAACTTCAATGACTTTCTGTCTGTTGGTTCAGTCCACATTAGCTGCATGTGGATTTGCATGCCACTATTAATTGCAGAGCAAATTAACCTTCTTCAGACCATATGTTGCTGCTACAGTGTATGCAAATATGTTATTAGCCACTGTAAAAAAAAAAAAAGCACAGTTGGACTCATATTATTGCCAAGAGATTAAATGCCGATGTTTAAAAAAATTGGCAGCATTTCCACAATAGGACTTTTGTCGTATAATGCTGTATCTACTGGGATTATCCTTTTGAAAAATTGGCAGTGTCCTCAGAAAGCGCAGCCTCTAGCTTATAATTTTTCTTTTATCTTTTTTTTTGGCAGCCGCTCGAAGAAAAAAAATCTCTTTGCCATTTCCAGACTGGAGACCTTTTGTTTTTATACAGCAAAGTACCAGTTCTGTAAGCGACAGATTTCTCCACTCAGCATCTTTGGGACACCCACTGATCAATGACAGGGAATTTAAGTAAGAGGAGGGTGACTTGGAAAATAAACTCTTCACATTCAACTGACGAAGTGGGAAACATCCGCTGCTGGCCTATCTCCACTGGCTCTGATGGAGTTGTGCCAGCACGGAGTTTGGCCAGGCGTCTTTCAAGTCATTATTCTTTCATTGGTTATTTGCTGGAGTGTATTGAAAGCCTGAGTTTTACATCTGCTTCCTCACGGGCTTTCTTCCCTTCTGTGATGAACATGCTTTGTTTTCATATTTGGCTTTCACAAGGCCTGAGTTGCAAACCCTGGTTTAATGGCGAAGTTTTTTGGGGGGGCAATCGTGGGCCGTGTGCACATGCAGGTATATGCGAGGTTTGTTATTCTAGAGACGCTCATCAGCAGTGAGGTATTTTTATGTAGCTGGAAAAAATTAAATGCAGAAAAATTTGTTCTGAAGGAAAAACAACATGAATGAAATATTTTGCTTTTTTTTTTCTTCTTCAGTTTTAGTAGAGTCCTATATTTAAAAGCAGAAATTAGCTGCAAAGGTCCAGACATCTTAAGCACTGTCTATTCTGCCTGCAGTGTAGATAACAATTTAGATAATTGATTGTTTGTTTATATTTAGTTGATAATTAAGTTAATTATAATAATTATAAAAAGTCAATTGCTTAGATAACAGTTGATTATCTTGCTGCCCTCCCTAGGGCCCCATTTCCCAACAGCTCTTGAGGACACGCTCAGCCTTGATGACCTGAGCAGAGCTCCCTCCGCCGCTGAGTTCAACCTCTCCATGGGAGGAGGTGGGACTGCGAGAGCTCAGCGATGGCTTTAAAACCTGAAGATTAAGCAAAGCTACTGAAAGGTAAGAAATTAAAAAGCCTATAAACTTCCACATTTTTTTTTAATGCTTTTCAGCATTTCAGAAGCTAAAATTGTAGCTGGCTATTTGGTGGTTGCCAGTTTGTGAAAAGCAGAAGATGTATTTCAGGTATAAAACGCTTCCTGCCCAACAGTAAGATCCCAACGAAGCAGACGTTTGGGTCCCAGACACGTTTAGTTTTTAGCATGTGCGAAGAGGAACCCACAGCGATGCACCCGACCTCCTGCGTGGCTCCTGCAACGGGAGGAGGCTACAGGACCTGAAAGCTCCTCGGCAGAAAGTGGTTTTGCAGCGTGCAGGCAAAAGGTGTTTGGTTATGGGCTTCCCAAAGAGGGAGCTTTGGAGAGAGGGGACAAAACCTGCCCTGTCAGAATTCTTCAGAAAGATGTATACCCACAGATAATCTAAATTTTGTCAATGTGCTTTCCGAGAGGATGGCTGAGGGCGTTGCTCCTGAAAGGGCAGCGTGGCAGCCCCTTGCTGGAGAAGCTCGCCCGATGGCTTCTGCAAAGAGCGGACCCCGGCAGAGCCCTTGGTGGCCAGCAATAAGGGTGATCCAAAGCCCCCTGATCCTCTGATAACAACAGTGGCTTGTAAGCACGTTTGGGGAGGGCTTATCCCTCCTTTGCAACAGGAGTGTGAGTTTGGCTGTAAATTTCTTCCAGCTGTAAAGTCAGAGAAAACACTGATAAGCTCTCCCAGCCCCCCCGGCCCCCCAGCTGGGAATGATAGATTTACCAGAGGTAACTCAATGTACCCGTTCCCTTCTCCTTCACTGTTGGAGCATATGGAATATATTGTGGTCTGAGGGAAATACATCTTAAAAATTTCTCCTGCGTCTCTTCAGGAGCGTTCCAGGGTGGATTACAGCAGGTGTCACAAAACTGCACACTGAAGGCGGGTTAAGTGACCAGCCATAGTCAGCTACACCCAAAGTCACAGCAGACCTGTGCATCAGGCCCCAAAAGTTTTGCTATTGCTTGGGTTTGGGTGAGACTAGCGATGGAAGCTCCAAAATATTGGAAGAAAAAGAGAGACTTTCCAACAAGAGGGACGACAAGGAAATATCCGAGATCTGCCTGGAAAAATCTGCTTCTGCAAAGCGTCTGATCCTGGGCTGTGATAAGCAGTTTCCATAATGTGCTATTTATTCTCTGCTGCCTGAGGAATAAAACTGAAACACCCTTGTTGCCCCTCTGCAGTAAGTGGGATCGCCTGGGAGATGCACCGGTAAACGTGAATTACAGGTCTTCAATTCTCAAGGAGTCCTCACTCACGTAAATTTTTCTTTGAAGTTAGTAGCAGTTTAGGTATTATCAGTGGTAATATTTTCAACCAAAAGCAATAGGCCAAATCCTGCAGTTAGCCAGCACCTTCTATTAAGGTACCCAGCACCAGAAAGGACAGAGGCATTCCCCACAGGATAAATACACTCTGTTTTTTTCACTAGTGGCTCTGGTTCGCTTTGGGTAAAAAGCGGGATCGAGCTTGAAATACCAGCGAAGGCACATCCATTACGAGTAGTCAGAGCTTAAGCTGCCAGGCTGATGGGAACTCAGAGTCGAGATAAAAATCTGTGCATTGACCCATGAGGCTGAGTTATCCGCTATATGGAAAACCACTGACCTAATCGTCTTCCAGGAAAGGGCACGGTGTATTGGAAAGTATACGGAGAGGCTTGGGAAGAAAATTGGGAGAGGCAGACCATTTCTCCCACTGGAAGATCTGGGGCCTACTGCAGACTTGGGACGGGTGTTTCCAAAGCGCTTTTGCATGTGGAGGAGTTTTCTCCGGCGAAGTTTTCACCACGGCACTGAGCGGGCCCTGATTTACTGCCCTCAGAGCGTCCAGGACACCAGAATTGCATTCGGTTTCATGTCAGCCCTGGATGCAAAGGCAGGCTAGACCTGTGCCTGTCAGGCTTTCCTTCTGCCTCAGTCCCTCCCTGCTGATCTGCAGCCTTTTCTGTTATATCTGCCCTAATCAAGTCTGTACCAAATCCAGAAGTATCCTTTGCAGGGTACTGGCGTGCACCCTGGGGTGTAGGAAGCTGGACACCGATGGGGATGTCGGTGGGTTCGCCTACGGTTGGGTTTTGCCCATATCCTTCCTTTTTTCTCCCCATAAACTGTGTCTGGGTGGGGCCTGAGGCTTATAGACACTTGCCTGGGTGTTCCGGATGTCGTCAGAGATAAAGGTTGCAGGTTTTTGGCCTGACAAATAATGATGTGAAGTCACATACGGCAACAGGGTATCACCATAGTCTTGGTCAGAGCCTGATGCTGAGAAGGAGGCAGGCCAGCCCATGGCCTCTCCGTGCAGTGGTGTGCGCTGATAATCCCCTACCCTGCGCTTGTATCGGGGGGCAGGGAGAGGCCAACCTTCTTGTCTGGTGTCCTGGAAAAAGGGACAATAACGTCCCAGAGCACGTGGGTAAGATGCGGGCACAGAAATGGAGCCAGTTCTTTGCGGAAGAAAACTTCTCTGAAAAAGTGTCTGGGCAAATCAGTCCCTGTTTTTCCCTCAAAAAGGACCTTCACTGTGACTCTTTGCTCTGTAAGGAAAGGCTGTGACGTGCAACCCTGTTGTGTGTCCCAATATATTTTGATTGGCAATGTCTGAGAGCACATCTTGAGCCCGTCGCTGAGGGATATGAGATGATGCTAGCCACGCTGGAGGAGAGGGATTCTTCTCAAGTAACTCTCCTCATCTACAAATCAGGTTTCCAATTGTCCAGGCTCCATCCATAGTCAATGGAGAGTGATCAGCAGCCCGAGAGACCATCCTTCAAACCAACAGCCATTTTTAGGGGGGAAGAAAGACCTTTTGAGGTATCAGTCCCTTCCCACTATCTACAGACGTGGCCTGGGAACAGCCAACCTTTGACGGCCAGCGCTGGGTGAATGACTCCCAGCCAGTATCAACCCACAGCATCAGCCCTGACGAGTCAAGACACAGACTGGAAGGAGCGCTTTCAAACTGGGTTGTGAACAAATTCCTCTCACTCGGAGGTGGATGTGAACTTGCTGCTAAACTAAGAAAATTTAAAAGCTGGGGAGGTGTTGAACATCTCCAGGCACAAGAGATGTCTTAAGGATGTAACAAGGTGCAACTTGAATATCTTACACCTTGCCAGTGAGCCATGCTTAATGGGTCAGGCAGCGGAGGTGTAACGAAATCAATAGAGTTGAAGTGGAGAGTGGACATCTTTGCAGATCCAACAACTGGGTGGTTTGGGTTTTTGTTTGGCTTTTTTTTTTTTTTTTTTGCGTGTCATATTGTTTTTGCTGTATTTATTTTCCTTATGATTTTTTGTCTTTTTTGTTTCCTCCCTTCCCTCTAAGTTTTCTGTTCTCGTGTAAATTTTTCAGGTTTAACCCTTGGGAAGGCTAAGATTTGAAGGGTAGCTGCAAGAGAATTGAGGTCTATTAAGACATAAGGTATTTGGCATGATTTGTGCTAAGAAATATCTATAAGAGTAGAAAATAGGAGCCGTGTCCAATACACCAGGGAAGGAGCCGAGTCTTGCAGACAGGGCTGCAGGCTCCAGCTCTAACCCCGGCCTGACAATTGATATAGAAAAATCCTGTGACTGCCATATTACAGCACTAACGAGGAACGCGCGTTCTCTTCTGATCAAAAGTCTGAAACACAGCGCGCTCTCCGCTGTTCTGCCTCTGATCTGCAAATACATCGCTGGTTTTTATCACTCATTTTTTCTTTATCTGAGCGGAGCTGGTCTCAAGCGCTACAACCTGATTATCTCTGAGGAGGTTGCCAAAAGCATGTCAGGGATCGTTAAACGTAATAATAGAGGAAGCAGGAGGAATCAAGTGGTTTGAGTAGGAAATCAGAGGGAATTCCTGGCTGAGGTTGCCAGTCCAGCGAAGGCTGGGACTTGCAGATTGCCGTGAAAGGAGGTCACAGCTCACGACCCCAAACCTCCTCAAATTAGTGATATGTAAAAGGGAAATGCCAGTATGTGTCCTCTTCCCCAACCCTCATTAAGAGTATATTTACATACATGCATGTCATCTAGAAGAACAAGTAGCATTTAAAGTAGAACTTCAAATCCCCACTTGGGCTACAGGTTTGGCCACGTAAAGTGTGTATTAGACTTTGTTATTTAGCCTGTGGCTTTGAGTTTGTTAGTGCTAAGGAAAGAAACGGTGTCAGTTCCGTTCACAGGAGAATGAACAGCAGCACAGCTACCTTTTTTGGGGATGAATTAGAAAATAAGCAACAATATTCTTGGGCCAAAAAAGCTTCTATTCAGTTTGAAATGAATTTCATTTCGCATTCAAGAAACGTTGAGAATCATTTTTGAAGAAAAATGAGAGACATTTTTAACTAAAAGTGGACTGTAATTAAACACTTTGCTTTAAAATAACAAAACAAAGCGTTTGGGGTTTCTCCACTGTTGAGCTTGCCAAATTATTTGTGTTTAAAAAATGTATTACGGAGTGGTTTGCTCTGATTGAATTTCCACTTATTTTGCTTCAAAATATAACTCTGGCTAAAAAAAGTCTTTTAGTTCTAATCAAGATGAAGTTAATCAAACCTTGTTTGCTACTGGCCTGTAACTACCACATTAGCAAAGGGGATCTTCTCCAGTTAGAGAAATGGGCGTTTGATATGAATTCAAGGTTTTTATTGGTCTTGTAATAACTTTCATAGAAATAGGATAAAACCAGAATTAAAAAAAAAAATCTAGGCAAGAATTGCTATTAAAACCAAGCCATCCTTAAGTAGGTAGAGTTTCTCAAAGCTTTTTAGCTCTTCAGTCTCATTAAAGTGGGTCTTGGCACCTACAATCCTCTCTAGATCTTGATGGAAATCCTTTGTTGTCTTTAAGCGTCTCTCTGTTTTAGCAGTGGTGTTTGCATTTCCTAGCAGTCCCAAGCCCATCTCTGTTACGGCAGGAGGGCTCAGAAGTGCCTGCTCCAGAAGCCTCTGCTTTATGAAAGGCTTTTCGTTGCATGTTACTCGTGGTTTTTTTTGGTTTTTGTTTTTTTTTTTTTTTTTTTTAAGTCAATATTGATCCGCGAGGAGTAGGGCTTATGGAACTTGGTTTCCTGTGGCTCTGTGTCTCGCGGCTGGATTATCGTGTGCCTAATAAGGTGTGAGCTCTGATTGAAACATTTCCTGAGGTTGGGGCCTTTCAAATATCTCTCTCCCGTGTGCCTTTTCCAGCATCTAACAGCCTCGCTGAGCCATGGCCCCTCTCCCAGCAAGGGCAGTAATACAGCGTTTTCCCTCTCTCCAGCTGCTTACAGTCATCAAACCGAGCCAACTCCTAATGCTTTTGGGGCTTTTTCTGTCCGAGCTGATTGAAATGGACCCATGGATTTCAAAAGTTATTACTGGAGGGAGCCGGGTGACACACACGGATGGTGCAATTCCTTACGAATGACTGAAAAAATGAGGTTTGGGTTGAGATCAAACCTGGTGTGCTTCATCCCAGACGGATGCTGGTTAGGAAAGCTCCCACGTGGAGCACAGCCTGGAGGAAAACAGTGAAGGAGTTTCAACTCTAACGGGGTTTAACCCACCGTCTGGTAAACCTGGACTTAGTAAGTGAATATTTAGGACCAGGACAGGAAAGGTGGAGCCATGTGAAGGTGTCAGACCTACCTTAGGACAAGCGTTGTGAACAGTGTGGCTGCGGGGACTGCCCTGGCAGATGTCTAGCCCAGAGGCTGGAGTGATGGAAAGGCTGTCTGAGCAGTAGGACATGGGGCTCTCACCGTGCAGGTGCAGCGCAGCCCCCACGCAGCAGAGCAGGGGGAGATGGTCCTACCACAGCAAGATTTAAAAAGACCCCACCAAAACCACGCATTTGGAGTGTGATTTGCTACACGGAAAAGGAATTGCCTTGCAGGAGTGGTTTTAAGCTTCAGGCAAATTATTTATTCTGAAGAGTTTGAGGAGGGCTTAATTCCTGTGGATAGTGATTTGAGAAAGACTCTGAACATGAACTTGCCAGCAGATTTGTACCAGCCCAGGCTGTGTGTGTGCCATTTTACACACTGGAAGATGTTCATTTTATATCGAGGATGCTTCAAAGCCACCAGGATGCATCAAGGTTTTGGACGTCTTTAAAACCGAGGTGATATCTGAGTTCCAGGCAGGACCCAACTGGGTTGGGGTCATGTGTGGTGTGGTCATGTCTTTATTGAAATAGTTAATGACTGTTTTAATTTGTCACGGGGTTTTCGGATGCCTACTAGAAACAAATCGCTTGGAGTTCATTACCTCCCTTCACCTCTCTGCATCGTTTTTCCTGAAACAAAGAAACTATAAAAACATTCCTGATGTCATTTCAAAACTTGAATGCTTACAAATAATTCTGTAAAGCAGAAGAGGAGAGAATCAGGCCTTTGCTTTCTGCACACTTTGGAATGCACGTGGTGTGAGCCTAAAATCATTCACCTTGCATGCATCCTGCCCTGAACAGCCTCCCTTCTCCTCCTGTAGATGATGAGGAAGGCTGACGGGAGGAAGGCCAGCACTGTCCCCTTTGTGTCTGAAGGAAAGTGGGTCTTGAAGCCAGCGAGTGGACGATGCCTCCTCCCTTTGTTAGCTACAGGGTCATTTTGCTCTGCAGCCGGGGCTCCCTGGTGCCGCTGCTCCCTGCAGGTTTCGGGATGCTGGCGGGGCGGCAGTGCAGGCAGGGGAAGCAGGCAGGCACACCAGAGCGCTGTCAGCAGCCGCCGGCATTCCCGTGGGGACCGTGGCACCTTGTGTGTTTTGACAGGGGACAGGCTGTTCTCCTGCTAATAGGCTGTTGGACATGGTGTTCGCTGCCTGGCGGGAGGAGAGGGTGGGAGTTTACAGACTCCAGGCACAGCTAAAGGTTAGGGATTTAGCGGTGGCACATCCATCCGGAATGACAAGTGCGAGGATCGATACTCCCATGCGTTATTGCTCCTGGGGGGCTGGAGGTCAGCTCGCACCATCTTGGCTGCGCGGGGCCGGTGCTGTCCTGCCGAGGCTTGGGGGAGGCGGACTGGAAAATACAGCTTGTGGAGACTCGGGGGTAGAGATACACTGTTTGGCTGGCATCAGGGAAGGAGAGAGCTGGCTTTTTAGGCTGTGCGCCATCAGTCCGGTTGCCATTTGGGGACCCTCTCCAAACCAGAAGCTGCCACCTTGGCTTCTGTGCTCGATCTGGGTTTGTTCCAGGAAGGCGAGTTGGTTTCCAGCTTTTTTACTTTCAATTTATTTCTTATGTTTGTCTTTCCTGATCAGGGGAGGCAGAGGAGGAAAGAGGCTGGGTTGTTTGTTTATTTACACGCACCGTTTTTTGCTGCACAGTCCAGAATTACAGAGCTTTAACTCCTTCAGTTTATGAGATAACTGAGAGGGAAAAAAATTATTAACACTTGTCAGCTTAACCACTCTGAAAATCCCAGACAAAAGTTGTCTGTGTGCCCTTCCTTGCATATATCCATGAGGACGCAGGTTTTAATTAGGTGATTCCAGCACGCAGACAGTGCCTTTGCAACAGTGATCCCAAAGCGAGCCCGATGCTCGCAGGGAAATGTGCCCCTGAGCGCTTCGTCCCGACCCCAACCATGAAAGGAGCACTTGGACCAGGCTGTGAATCATCCTGCAGGGGACCGAGGGGAGCAGAACCAGCCCCATTAGGAAACTCTGCGTAAGGTGTTGCAGTTGGTTTGCCAAGCCGGTAAGCCCATTAAAATCCTTGCTAGGGGAACAGAAGAGCTCGCGTTTGCATGTGTCACCTTCAGGCTAAGATAAATAATAATAATGAGGACAATGAGTGATTTAGAGGATTTTACCAGCATAATTAATGCTGATTTATATCGCAGGGTAGCAGAGAGACAGGCTGTGATAGAATGAGTGGGTGAAGTTTCTGAATGAGACAGGGAAGGGGATGACAGTGGGGAGTGAAAAATGAAATGTGCTTGCTAAAAAAAGCAAGCGGAGCTTGCTCGAGCACCGCGTGAAGCAAAGCAGGTGACATAAATAATACCAGCGTATCTGCCATTCCCCTTAACAAGGATCACTCACTCTGTAATTAGATGGAGTTATTAGTGTCTTCGGTTGCTGTACGAGGGGATATAGGGTTCTGTAAGACAGAAAATAGGAGTATCTCTTCATCCTATGGAGCCAATTAAATGGCAGTGAGGGAGAAAATGAGTTTAGTCGAGGTAAAAAAATGACTGCATGAGTCATATGACTTTGAGGGTGGGCTTCATAGGATCCAAATTAAATCACCTAACCTCTGGCTGGAGGTCTGTTCCTCAGGCCTTGATCCAGTCAGCAGCTCTGCTGGGAGGACCCTTCCCACCCTCAGGGACCTGCTGGAGTCACCAGGGCTCCCTGGGGTCCTCTCTGGTGTCCCAGGGGAGCCAGACAGCCCTGCAACTGCTTGCTTTTACCATGTCCCCAGCTGAGAGGTCCTGATCCTAACGTCCTCCTTTACAGTCAGGTCTAGCACAGATGGCCCAGCTGATCACACAAAGAGTATGAAGAGGGTGATGGGACTCTCTGGGCTGATTCTGCCCCAGTGTAGCCTTGAGATCTTGGCCATTGACCACAACATTGACTGCAATTCATTGGCTATGAATTCAAGATGTTGCTGATCAGCATCAGCAATGACATGGTGTGTACCAGAGAGGTGAAGCGAAGCTGTCACCCTGCTCACTGGGCTGTCAAGGAAAAGGGGATCATTTCTCTGACATGGTGCCAATGCCTGCTCCTTGGAGCAGCGGGAGCTTCAGCACATCTGAAAATAACTTTTTTTTTTTTTTTTAATGTGAACTTCATCTGGCAACAACCCCATTATGGAAACAACAGGTTGGATCAATGCAGAAGTATCTCCCAAACTCCCTCTGCTGGGAAGGAGGGCAGTCAGAAATCAATGGGGAGCTTATTGGCCTGTGCAGCTGGCTGCCTGGAAGTAATCCCTGTAATGAGCTGCCCCCATTTCCTTGAGATGGATTGCAGCATGGCTTTGGGGAGCTGGATGCTCAGGGAGCGCTCTGCTGGTCACCCAGGACATACCACCCGTGTGGGTAATAGCCCGTTGGCTCGCAAGCTCTGGTTCCCTGCCTGGCTCTGTTTATCCTTCTCCCACGTGCAGCATCACCATCCAGCAGCTTCTCCCTGACTCCTTTCCCAGTGTTGCCTCCATCCCACCGTTGCCACCCAAGTGATGGCTTCAGAGGCTTCCCGAAGTCTGCTGTGCATCCTCTGAGATGCACAGCCTTGCTGAGGGATGCATGTACAGATACTGCAATGAGATGGGCTGATTCTTCCTCCAGACCCAAAGTAGCAGCCACGACCTGACTCCAGGGATGCCTTTCATCTGGCTGCTTCATACAGCATACGAGTGGACTGAGGAGGTTCTCTGACTCTCAGGGACTCAGTTTGAAAAAGTAATTTAACTAAAATGCACTGGGACCAGGGATATATACAGGACAAAGCAGACAGAGAGGGCTAGCGAGGTGGTAGACTGGAAGGACATTAAGTACAAGAAAAACAACAAACCAGCTTTGGAACTGCTAAAATATTGATTGCATTCTTCAAACAAAGCATAACATATCCCTGCTCCTGCTGTGCTGCCTGTGTTTAATGTCTGGATCCTCCCTCTACCTTTTCTGCTAGCATTGGGCAGGATGAGTCCAGGTCTGTGTGCATCCCTTTAAAGAAGGAACAGTTCAGCGTTTCAAAGTCTTTGCCCAGGAAAAGAGGGATTTTACCTCCTTGCAAGGCTCGCAGCTGCTGGTTCCAACAAAGTCCCTCCAACGCATGCTCCCAGGGCTGAGGGAGACACTGTGGCTGCAAGGCCAGGGACTCTCCCTTCAGCACCTTCCTGCTCCTTGCCCAGACTGCTGCGTTTTTGTCCTTTCTGCACCCCAGGCAGGTAGCTGAGGGCTCACCGGGCTCTGCACCCCTGGTCCCGGCCACACCACATGTCTCCCATCGCAGCTGCACGCAGTGATGCTGGGGACATGGCCAGTGGGCGCACAGCCACGCGAGCGGCTGAGCAAAATCCCCACCACTCCGGAGCGGCTGCACTGGTCTCCCTCCCCCACCCAGGAGTCCAAAAAGACACCATGACTCACTCCTTTTCCATAGGCAGTGTTGCCAGCTCTTGAAATACTTGGTGTTTTTCTTAGAGTCCTGGCTCCTGAAGCTATGTAATTACTTGAGCTTTCATTTTCTTTAAATGAAGCCCATATCTAACACTCATGTTTGCAAAGAATAGCCGGAAAATGTGACCTCTTATGAGCTCAGAAACCACATAGTGAAAACCCCACCTTTATTCTTTCTTACTCTTTCTTTTTCTAATTTTCTTTCATGTCGTGGTTTTTACAATGTTCTCTTGCAGATTGGGGCTGCTGGAAGTCGTCTTTCTCTACCCTTTGAGCCTTGCATCGTTGCAAATGAGCTTGAGTTTGTGCCTTGGTGGTGGTGTTGACATCTCAGGTCCACTGGCTTCAAGAATTTGTTGTCGATATTTTTCTGCCTGGTGACACGCAGTTTTGTGCAATGTAAGGTAAGTAAAAAGGTAGCAAATCCCAACCTACAAAACAACCTATTGCTGGTATGACTTGTCTTGTCTCTGCACGTCCTGGATCCACCCCTTGTTTTGAATTCCATCAGAAAACCCTGAGTTTACGCTGGTCAAATTTAATTGTCTCCCAGAAGAGCCCAAGTTCTTTACGAGCTCTGTTCTGCTGAGCGATGCTGCATTTCCTATACTCAGGCAAACCACAGTCCCACGCTGCGCCGGTCCCTCTGCAGCAAATGTTCTGGTCCCAACTTTGAAAGCTCTCGCCCAACTTGTTTCCCCACTCCTTTTAACCCCACATAGCAAGGCTGAGGACACCGTTTCTTCCTCCCTGCCCACAGGTGCCATGAGGGTAAAAGCCACAAGTAAACCTTGTGCTTTCTGGCCCAGGAAGTGCTCCAAGACGTCCTGGGCTCTGTGCAGCTATGGACAGCACAAGTTTGGCTCTGGACTTTGTGATCCAAGAGTATGACATACAGTTTAAGCTGGTCTTTTAAGCTTAGAGGAGAAACAGAAGTGTTTTCCTTGGGTGATTCAGTCCTTCCCAGCAGCAGATATGCCTCAGATGGGAATGGATGAGTGACATGCTAGAAGAGCTGCCCTTTTCCCCTTGATTTTGAAGGCGTCTGGACAGCTAGTTGTTTATCCTCCAGCTTTGATGTTTAGCACTAGGTGAGATGAAGAAGCTCATTTGATGCTGCCATGCTGGGATTTGCTATGGAGAAGCGGCGTTACCTGGTGACGAGGAAGGAACCCTGTTGGTCCCACCCATCGGCATCAGGGATATGCGCAGGATGGAGATGCTACAAAATGATCCAATCCTGGGCAAAACTCCAGCCGAAGCTTTTGTTTTATGGGGCACCAGAGATTGCAGCCACGAGACACAACGGCACAGGAAACCGGCCTTGGCAGCTGAAGGAACAACGTTGTGTATTCCTTGCTCTGTTCGTGAGCTTCGAAAATTTGTCTTCTGTCCTCAACCAAAATGGCAGCCAGCGTGCATGGGCAGGGGACCAGGGAAGTGCCTTCTGAAGTAATCCACTTATCTTAACAACAAACACCAGTGATCTCCAGCAAGCGAGAAGCTCACTATTAAAAGTAATCCAGAGACATTCCAAAACACATACTTTCTGGAGGGGGGCAGGCAGTGAGCGTTTTTAGCAACATCAATCAATGCACCGGCCAAAGTCACACATTCAAATCGAGACCTACAAAATATGGAAAAGTTTAAATAATCCTTGGAAGCAATCCAGGAACTGGTCATTCAGTCTGCAGGACCTTTTATGAATAACACTGTAACACAAGCCTGCAATGGAAGCACCAAGATCCAGCCCATTGGTTTTCCAGTCAGAGTTTCTCATTCCAAGATGAATGACTCGGATTTTGGGGAGGGAAAGTAGCAGAACTGATTTGTCACCTGGCTGGGAGAGTTTGGCTTTGAAGACCTCAGCTTGGAGGAACAGGCAGCAATGTGAACTTTCTCCACTTGAGGTTTCTCTTGGCCTGGATCTCCTTTTTATTTTCTACTATTTAAACCTCTATTACATAGTGCGGAAGTTGCCTTCATCCTGCTGCAGGAGATGCTCTGCTCTCTCCGCTGCAGACTTGATTGCCATGTGGTAGCCAAAGCCTTGGAGATCCTGTAGACCTGCACATTTTGCTTCTCTGGCTCTCTCATCTTTCTTCTCTCTTATCCATGCTGACGTCTGAAGTTTTTCGTTCTTGAGGCTGTGGAACAGAGGAAGAGGAGTACTTTCACTGCGAAGGCCACCAAAGAGACCGCCCCTTAGCGTAGGTGTCTTTTCCGTAGCTCTGTGACCCCACTTTCCCAACAGCAGCAGCCAGTGGATAGCAGAAGAGAGAGGGACTCACCATAACGAGAGCTGCTCCTCTGTTTTTAATTAAAGCTGACTTGCTTCAGATCTTCATAGGAAAAACCCCAGAGCTTTCTCACTTCTGTTTTCCCTATTCCCCAGCAACAACCTTAAGCAGAATCCCCTCTGCAACTGCTAAAAGAAGGATGAAGAAATAGATGTGGGAGGTTGTGTTTCCCAACCATCTTACGAGTCAAAAGTCTCTGGAAAGGACGGGAGAGGATGGATGGGAGCAGAAACCACAGACAGTGGGTGTATTCCTGCGTTACAAAGTGCAACGGGCAGCCTTTGGCACAGCAAAGCATCCTGCAACAAAACATCTCCAAACTGGCATCCGGCAGCTGCTGCACGGGGTCTCTCGATGACCCCAGACATCAGGCCATAGGCACATCTTCCACCCGCCATGAAGGCATCGATGTAGCACATTAATGCATCTTCCTTCTTGTTGTTAAGAAAAAAAAACAAGGAGCTTTAATACAGATACGCATTCACTGACCTGCGATTCATGCTGAAGCAGTCAAGCACTTTCCACTTGGTTTTTATGTGGTTTTAAATGTTTTTTAGAAGTATCTGTTTATTACAGCTCAATAAAGTTTTATTTTGCGAAAAACCATGATTGATTTCCTCTGCTTAAACAACAAACAGTCAACCTCCCCAGCTAGCACCTCCTCCTCAATTCATAAAAATGTGTTAACAATTCATTTAAAATTCATATACAAGCCAAGCACAGTTTATTCATGAAGTTACACAAATTAATACAAAGCAGCACACTGCCTAGGCCTGGCATAAAGTCAAGGCATGCTCTGAAGGCCTCCCTCTGCTGTACAATATGTCAATGTGTTCTTGGAAACTGCCCTCACGTCTGGCGGTTCGGCAATTGGCAGATAGCGTTTCGAGTTTCCCCCTCCCCTGCCCGTTTCACTCTGGACGCCTGACGGAAACACAATGCAGAGCAACAGTTAGTCTCAGGCTGTACGAGACTTTGTGCACCTTCAAAGTCCGGTCGTCCTCCAAAAGGTGCATTTGAGAGTTGTCTTCCGCACGCCATGGTGATTGCTACGTTTTTCCTTTCTGCCGTGTAGGTGCCCAGAACCGAGTGTTGTGAGCTTGGGAGACAGAGGTGGTTTGATGGCCAGGGGTGGTAACCAGCTTTGTGAGTCTATTGGTTGGGAAGGAGAGCTCCGAGGGAAGATCTCTGCTCCGATGTTCATCTAGAACAGGTACAGGTGAAACATCCCGAGCAATTCACAGGTACGTGTGTAACAGTGAGAAACTACTTTTTTCCTATGTGGTGTCAAGGGCAGAAATGGCACATCTGTCCCATCTGCCCCGTCTGTCACCATTCAGCAAATCCGCCACATCAGATCCTTCCGACGGCTCCCCACCAGCCTGACTCGCAGGCCTGGGCAGTGGGACGCACTCAAGCCCTTGCTGCTCTTGGAAGATGTTTCCTCAGTGAGATTTTTCAACCCTGACCCAGGGTCCCTTGAGGTTGTCCAACCGGCCTCTCCCCTGCCACAGCAGGCACCACAGCAGGAGCAGGTGCAAATTGGTCATCTTGAGGCACTAATTGGCCTTAATTGATCTGACCAGCCTCACTTGGGGCCTCCACCCATCCCACCTCTTCCCATGGCCCTGGAGCTCTGTTTAACAGCAGCCCTGAGCCTTTGCTCCCTCTCTGGGCTGTGTTGTAGGTGTGCCTGGTATGTGCGAGGCTGGCAGCTGCAGGCTGGGCAGAGGGACTGAAATTTTTTTGGTCTAGACGGTATTTAAGAGTACATAGTTCTGAAATGCCTTCACCCAACGGGTAATGTCTCAGTAATGCATGAAGAGAGCCTTTGCACAAGAGGACAAAACCAAAACAAGACTGTGTGATACTGCGCTGTCTGTCTGGAGGAAGCCAGGATTTTGGCTTGTTGGGCTGTTCAGGTCAAGCATGCAAAAATGATTCTGAAAGAGTCTAAATGTTTTCAGAATTAATTTTTTATTTGAGGTGCTGAGATCTTGCTGAACAAAATACTGGGAGACAGATATTTCCACTCAAGGGTTTCCTTGTAGCTAAGAAAAACAAAATTATTCATCCTTTAATTGGTTTCATCATTTTACTTTTCGGCTGGCCAAAATAAATGCTGCCATTTTCCAGGACTGCTAGTGTCAAGGTCAGTTGGTCACACTGCTCTTAAGGCAAAGCAAACACAAAATGTGGCTGGGCTCGCTCCTTTCTGCACCCTTGCGATGTCACCAGACTTGTGCAGAGGGTTTCCTGCAAGTTTGTGTTTGGACACCACCATCGACTGCCTTTCTTTGGAGGCATGCAGTATGGGCAACACAGCTCCTTGACATTAGCTTTCCCTTCACGAGGGCTGGAATTATGCAATTTTAACGTCACAACAGTGATGCTTTTTGGGGAAAAATGGTACAGTTAAATATTTTGACTAGTGTTTAGGGCTAGATTCTCTATGGTAGCATCCAGCATGGCTCTGCTGATCTGCAGTCTAGCCTGATTTATAGCAACGATTTGATCTACTGAGTAAGTGTGTGTGTTTGTTTAAATACCTGTTCAGCTCCATTCCCCCTCTTTCTGCCTTTCCAGCAAGAGACAAGCCAAGAAAGTCAATGCTGAAAGGCTACTTTGTACGGGAAGCCTGGGGTTTCTCCCCCTCACTGCCTTGTCAGCACAGCACCTGCTCCTGCACCCCAGCAAAGCCCTGAAGTTGTCTCATTCGTCAGCAAGGGGAGGGAGGGCTGGGACGCATCGATCGTCCTCGGTGAAGCAACCTGGAAGTGGCAGGAAGGAAAGTGCGAGGCCAGGTGGGACTTCAGAAAATAACCTTGCACCTGTGTCCTTCTGAGCAGGGAGTGCTCAGGTCCACGGAGAAGCTCAAGTGTTGCTTGATGTTATCAATAAATTGTCAGCCTGAATTTCTCTGCATTGCTGAGGGTCACCGGCTGCGGTGTTGGAGGCATCTTCCCTGGGGAGGGTGTGGAGCAGCCAGCGAGGAGGGTCCTGTACGTGCAGCACGGCCACCAGAGCCGAGAGCATCGGCTGTCCTGCCTGGAGGGACAGAGGTGTGGATGTTTGTGGCTCTCTGAACCCCAGCCTCTTCCACAGGGATCCTGTGAGATTTGTGATTGACAGCATAAAATATCCAGCATGCTTGCTCCTTTTTTTTTTCCCCTCTGCTGGCCTCTTATCTAAAGTGCTTTCTCCTGCCTCCAGCAGCTGAGTTTCATCACACCGGGGAGGTCCGGCAGCCTGTAACCCCTTGGTAAAATCCACTGCTCCCAGAGCACATTCAGTTGGCCACAAAAAGCTGCAGTCACTTTTTGGCTCTAAGTTCAGAGTCCTCTTCCCCAGCCCTCGGGGGAGTAGCCAGTGTGGCTGAATTGTGTCAAGATGCTGTTTTGTGGTGCAATTTCCCCAGGGCTACCAAGATGGGAGGGAATGATCCTTTCCGAGGTGCTTGGTCTTGCCTGCAGTGAAATACAGTTGGAGTTTGGCCCTAACTCTGAATCAGCTGCAAACCCAAGGGAAACCCTTGGCACAGGCTTCAAAAACTCCTGCGCTTCTGGGCAAGGCAGGACTTGAGCACGGCTTGGCTTTGCAGGCTTGCTTGTTTGCTGGAGAGCAGACCTGCACTGCAAAGTCCCTGTGGGAACATTTAGACAGTTTCAAGCAAGATAAATCTACTGATGTAGGAGAGATGTGGGGATGAGGAGGTAGACATTTCATCAGCTTTGGCTGAGTAAAAAATAGGGGTTTAGTCTAGCTGTTTTCAATCTTTTTCTGAGTTGCAGATTCCCCCCCCCAATTCCCACTGAGCCCTGCATGGGCATTTTAAGCTCCCGATTATAGACTTGCTTTCCCTAGGTACCTCTCATGGATCCCTTCATAGCAGTCCATGGCTCTGTGAGGGTCTGATAACCATCGACTGAAAACTTTGTTGTGCAGGATGGCACAGCAAAGGCCATACCTCTGCTCTGCCTGAGCCGTGTTGCGTTGCGGTTGCTGATATGCACTTGCGACCTTCAATGCTGGCAGCGTGTGTATCTAAAAAAGCTGAAGTTGAGGACATTGTGTGGAGGACTGCTCGTTTTCCAGGTTCATTACAGAATCTGTTTGCAATGTCAGTACTCAGTAACTGGGAGTTGCATTTGCTGAGGTCAGACAAGAGTGTATTTGAGACCTTTTCATTCTTCTTTTACAGCAAAGAGGCTGAGAAATACTGCGGTGAGGGAGCGGAGTCCCAGTTCCCTGTTTGCCAAAGCTGGTACGAGTCCAGAACTGCACTCCAAGGTAAGAAATGACATGCCATGTGTCTTAGCAAACTGTAGCTCTCTGTAGGATAGATATCTGAGTGCCCTTTATAGCCAACGGAGCGATGCGGTGGGGATCTCTCTCCCTGTAGATCTACTGTCTGTTGACGGCAGAAGACGGCCACACAGTCAGCATAGATGAGACACTTCACTGCAGATGGTTAAGCTTAAGCAAAATGCATCTATATTACACTCTCTTGAATTAAATTCCCAATAGTTTGGGGAACCTATTGCATAGAGGAAAAAGTAGATCACGTTTCACCAGACAATGCCTGAGCTGAAAAACTGGAGCTGGTTTTATAGAAGACACAGTTGATTTTTCTCCCAAAATTTGTTCTTTTTTTGCAGGAGAGGGAGAGAGAAATCCTCGCAGATTACAGTCCTCGATGGAGAAAGGGAGCGTGGGTGAAGGCAGAATGAGAGAAGACAGTCACTCCTGTGGCCGGCAGCAGTAGGAGAGGGCACCAAGAGCTGCTGCTGCTCCTCCTCCCAGGCTAAGAGCCACAGCTGAACCCTGGGAGAAAGGTTGGCAGTACAGAGATAACTGGTGATCTCCATGGCAAACACTTCACATCTGCTGGATTCCAGCTGAACGTATGGTACCAAAGTTGCTTTTGGTTTGGGGTTTTTCTGAGGGGTCTGATGTCAACTCAGGACTGGGAGAAGAGAAGCAGGAAAAAAGGTAGTGTTAGAGCTGAAAAACCAGGGAACAGTTAAGTTGAAGATAAGCGTCACTCCAGGATGAGCAAGAAAAGAAAGAGAAATTCAGGTGAGAGGATGGCAGGGGCCTGGCTGGCATGAAGAACAAATCTTTGACTCACCAGAAAAAAATGAAGGGTTGTTTTTTTCCTCTGATCCCATCCTGAATTGGGAAAAAGCCAGTATCCTAGAATTTCTGCATGTTCAATTCCAAAAGGAAAAAACCTCTTAGAGTAGTCAACAAATTCCATTTTGGTAGAAAAGTTGATTTGTTTTGAGTTGAATGTAGAAAATGAATGTCAAGGAAAAGTCATTTCGAAGCAAGAAAGTCCATCCTTTTCGTTGGGGAAAATGTCAAAAGGGCATGCTGACATTTACATTTTTTTCTCTCTCCACTTTGTTCCTGAACAAAAATTTGCCAAAGCCAACAGGGTGTCGTTTTCTGATGGAAATCTGTTTTGACAAAAATTTTCCAACCAGCTTCACTAGCTACGCACAAACATTTGTGCTCTTGATTCCAATCTGGATTTGGCAGGGAGTGGGGGTAAGGATGAAGAGGGGCTATTCTTTTCAGTACCCGTCAGTGATGTATCGCCTTGTCAAAGGACCCAATTCTGCTAAGAGCATCCTGCTTCCAGGGAGATCTCAGACCAAGGTTCAGTCTGTTTGGCTGGCTGACCTGGGCAGGAATTAAAGCACTCCCTTAATGTGAAATGCTCACATGTGAGTTGAATTAGGGCTAGATAGCTGCTGATCCAAAGTTAGGACCCAGTTTAGACTTCAGATGGGATGGGATCCCAGTATTTTTTCCTGCATCTATTTACTACTGTCCCTAGCAATAGAGGATCTCTTGGTGTGCGTATCATGCTTGGGACTGGTTCGGAAGTTCACCTAGGCTTTGTTCAAGCTGTAGCCCATAAGCATCTTCTGTCTGGCAACATGGACTGGGATATCACTAGGAGGAAAGTCCTCAGAGCTTTTTGTTCAGCTTGGCTGAAGTGCAGTCGTAGCTCACCTGAATGGGCCAACGTAGGTAATGCATGCCACTTCTGCCTTTCGGGGGGTTGTTCTGCCAAGTTACAGATCTTTCTTACAGTTTTTTGTGGTGTTTTTTTCTTTATGATGCAGTTTCTGGATCGCTGTAGAGATACCAAATGAAGACAGGAATCTTTCTGGCTCTAGCCAAAGGCAAGGTAAGTGTCTGCTTCAGCTGTTTGTGCTTCTTCTACTGTCCTTGGCAAAAGGCTGGCGCCTGTAGAGATGGCTGAGGAGGTGGAAAGACTCTTCGTGAGGAGTCGATCCATCTTCTCATTATGGTTAGACTAAACATTAGCTTAGACTAGACATCACTTTTAGATTGCCAGTGTTAAGTGGGATTAATTCCACTCCAAACGTCTTGCAGAAATGTGTTACAATGAATACAGGAGGGTGAGCATGTGTAGTTTGCTGTTCTCTAGTGGAGAAGACCAAGGCATGGGCTGATCGAAGACTTTTGGGAAGGAGGGAACAGATGCACACAACTCTGCTTTTCTGGGTGACATCATCACCTTGTCTTTAAGGAGGGAACGTCCTTGATGACTGCAGGCTACAGATCACAGCCAGCTCCTACCTGCTGACAAGGTGCTGTTGAGATGTGTGACAACTGCAGATGGCTATCAGCTCCCAGAGATGGCTTGTCCATGCTCTCCTGTCCCTTCATTTCACTGCGTGGCACCAAGGGAAAGTGACGGCTGGAACACCACCTGCCTAGACAACAAAAATGCTAGCAAAAATGCAAGGGGAGATTTTCAGAATTCTTTTTTCTTTGTTTCTTTTATGACCAGCTCAGATGTGCGGTAGCTCTGATACTACACCATTTCCCCACTGCCTGAGCTGTTCCTGGGTGTTATTCATTTGGCCAAAAGCTCCAATGACCAAGTTTAACTCTCCCTGCAGAACATGGCTGCTTCGCCCCATCTACTCACCCTGCTTTAAATATGCATCTGAGCTCCCCTGGCTCACTAGCTGAGCTTGCGGTGATGGTGTAACCCTGTTCACCGATAACGGTCTCAGCCTGGACCATGTGCTTCTGTGCCAAGCAGTGTCAGCTGTTCCCCGGTGTGCACAAGACCTGAGATGCAGAGTAGGCAGCTCGACTTACGGCCAGTTGTGAGAAAACGTCTCTTCACCCCAAAATCTACAGTGCCAGTCAGTTCTGCTTCTCCTCTCCCTAGTGTACCAGCTGGGTTGGAGGCAGAAGTTGATCGTCGTCTCTGTCATGGCTGCAGAAACATTTGATATATTTAGCCTGTTCTCATGTAGCTCTTCTCAAACCATTAGCCTGCGAATTGGGCATCCCAAATAATACTTCGTAGGTACCAGTGAGGTCCAGTTACCTGCTTATCTTTGGATATTTAGAGACCAAAAAAAGTATATTCTTGCTGTAATTCATCCATACAACATTTAAATCCAGTGCATGTGAAGGAAGAGGTGTGCAAGTCTCTCTCGTTACCTCGTGGGATGGTGTCGGAGGGAACCATCCTCCTGGGGACTGAGATTAGGGCCCAAGTCATGCTGGCAGCCTCTTTCCAGTGCCTCCCCCTGGGGCAAGGACAGCCCAACTTGTACTTCAGCTCCAAATACAGGGGGCTTGCAAAAAAAAAAAAAAAAAAAAAAAAATCTGAGCACAAGTGCTTGGACGTTACCGGCAGGAAAAAAAAGCCACAGCGGCAATAAAATTAATTTCCTTCTCTAATATATACAAGACTTTCTCCAAGAGAATTATGACCCAAGCTGATCAAAGTCTGTAAGTGGTACTTATGCTATCAGTTTCACCCCCTTAATGCCCTCCTGTCAAAACAAAATCCCTTCGAAAGGCTTTGAGGAAAATCACATGAGCATAATGGCTTTCAAAAAAATGGCCCTAAGTACTCGGTAACATATACAGAGAAGACTATTAGATCGGCTGGTGTAATTGTACTTATATTCAAATGTAAACATTCTTATATGAGCAAGTTACTGCTTACCCACAGAGCAGAGCACAGGCGAATCGGGCTGAAAATGCTTGGGTTATCAAGAGAAAAGGAGGGGAGGGGTTGGCAGCGGTGGGAACTTTGCCCTAAGACAGGATGGTGACTTTAGGCAGAATTAGATAAAAGGAGAAGGGAAGGGGTGGGGGAAGGATGGGGCTTATTAAAGAACCATTTTCAGATATACAGAGAGAGGATGAAATTCAGGCGGGGTACAACTGTATTGCCGTGTTGCTCTCAGGTAGGAGTCAGAGCCATCAAACTATCTGATCCTTTATCTGCTGTAACGTGTTTGTTTGAACATGTTCTTGGTGGATTTAGTGCTGCTCTGACAGCTCTGGGAACCGGAGTCCTCGGTGTATTCCCAGAATAGATGCACCAGGCAGCGCTGTGTCCGGAGCGAGGGGTGATGGGGAGGCTCCATCTGCTCAGAGCAGGCCATGACCATTCAGGCCTGGTGGGTACAATAAAGACGATATCTCAAATGCCCAGTTTTCGGTACCATTAGCACTGGGAGGCTGCACAGACACAGCTCCGGTTAAGAGCCACTTTCCATCTTTTGAGGATTTGTTGATACACCTGTCGGGAAGCACATATTTTGGTCCTCAGCGTCTTCACAGGGGTACCGCCTCATCTTCTGGAGTGATGACTGTCACAGCGCTCGCTCCATGTGCAGCTCCCCGTGCTGCAGCCTTCTGCAGGCACCTCCTGATTCAGCGCTGAGAACTGCTGATGTAAGCTCTGCCCTTCTCCCATCGCTATTTGGGAATGTATCAGCTCTTCAGATCTCCTTTGCTATGAGCAGCAACGCCCCAGGTGTGTTCAATAGCTGGGAAAGGATGAACAGCATCAGTGGGTTCAGAGTCTGGATGGTCTTAAACGGTGGCTGTGTTTGGAGAGGTACTGACGTTATGGCAGCAAAGCTGAGCATCATCGGTGGTTTGGATGCTCCCGAGTGGAAAAGCTGCTTCTGAGGGTCAATGTCGTTTCTGTTTCGTCCTGCGCAAACCAAAAGCAGGCACAGTGTCCAGTGCAGAGTCCAGCGCTCATTTCTTCAGTCCTTGCTTTCCCCTCTTCCTCCTCCCTTTTGCATTGCTCCCCTCTCTCAGGCTGAGACCAAAAGGTCCTTCCTTGGAGTCTCCTTTCTCTTTCCCATGGGTTTCCACCCTTTCTTCGTGCCCTGCAGACCATACAACCTCTTCGCCACATGACTTTTCTCCCTGGGGACACCAGCTCAGTCTGGCCCAAAAAGCAGGATCAGGCCAGCTGGGCAAAGAGCTTATTTTTTGACAAAAGCCTGAAATTTCAAAGGCTTTCTAAAAAAAAAAAAAAATACCAAAACAACCCAACAAAATAATACCAATAAACCCATACGGTTTCTATTACTTTTTTTTTTTTTCTGGTGAGTTGAAAACAAATCTTCCCTGACCATCCTTCTTTTGTGCTGGGGCAGAGACAAAGTCTGCTGGAGTCAATGAAAAGATATTCATAGATCAGGCTCGTCCAGATTCCTAACATCTCATAGAGGTATTTCCCTATCTGTCCCTCTTTCCTGGACTTACTGTCTTGCTCTCCCTTTGGAGGAAATTCCTTTCCTGGTGATAACCATGTCTCTAGCTCATATTTCCTCTTTCTTGTTGACAGTTTTAAACCAATAGATTTATGAACTTTGAAGTAATAGAAATA
>NW_008824654.1:96240-119992 GCF_000699105.1 Pygoscelis adeliae
CTAGAACAGGCTAGGACTATTCTTTTTCTAGACACTGCACTTGTAAAGGGAGACATTTGCCTTTCAACCCATCTTCTGGAAAGCCAACCCTAGTTTGCTCAGTGAGGACTTTGGTAACCTCTGATTATTGATGTATAGCACCAAGTGTTATTACCAGTTTCATCCCAGTGGGTCCCATAGCTGTTTTGCCAGCTTTTACCCGAGCTGGGACTGAAGAGGTGAACCTACATTTGGGGTGGCCACAGCAAACTGCGAATGCCCAGCATCTCTGATGGGTATGGGAGATGGGGGGGGAACCGGTCAACGGAGCAGTTTGCAATTATTTTCTGTCAAGGCTGGCTAGGACGTCAGACTGAGTTAGCAGGTCCATACCTTGCTCCCCTCTGGCAATCCCTGGCCCAAGTGCCCTGGTCTCATCTGAGAATGTCACGCTACTTCTCAAACTTCATCTCCTTTTCTGAGTTTCATCCTTCAAAAAATGAATAACCTCACTCACAAAGCGGTGTAGGCTGGATGGCAGGGTCAGAAGTAGCCACAGCAGTGACAGGGGACCCGGAGCTGCTCTCATGTCTTGACTAAATCAGGCAAGGAGGGGTGTTGCAGCCTGTAGTCCATCCCCAGAGTGTCTGTCCTAGGGGGGGCCAGCTCTTACCCCACCAGTTCTCAGGGGGCCGGGCTGAGCATGCTGGAGCATCTCTCTCCTTTTCAGACCAAGAGCCTGCTGAGTGTAAACTCCTCCTTCAAGGACTTCACAGATAGGGACAGACTTTCTTCACTTTTTTGCTTGCTCTCTCTGCTGGATCCCTAATTAATGAAAAAGGGTGGAGGGAGGAGACCCTTTCTATAGAAAGTGGTTCTCTCTGTCATATAGGAGATGGCTGGGCAGGGCTACATCCAAGGCATGTTAACCCACGTGCTGATTTAATGCAGCAAATCCCACAAGAGACTGGAGTTAGAGGTAATTACAGAGGTAGCAGCAACTTCCCACATTAACATTAGTGCTGCGGTCTGGGGCGTGTGAAATTACTTGGCACTAATGACTGACAGCTCCCAGGGCTCCCAAGGGGCAGAGGAGGAATACTGCAGCTAAGACAACTTCGGTGTTGATTAAGATTTTGCATAGCTGTAACCTCCAACGAACATAATTTGCCAAACTCCTGTGGCAAAAGTATCTCTAGGTATGGCTGGACTCAGGGGAGGCTGTACCTTAGTCCCAACAGTTCAAGACCCCCAAAAAGATGCTGCAAAGACAGCTGTGGATAAAGCAACAACATTCCTGCAGTGTGCTGGTGTTAGGTGTGAGGTTTTTCTTTTCATGCTGCCCACCAAGCAGACACTGGGCAGCTTCTCCAGCACAGTCCTGAGACCGTATACCCCGCTCCTTGACAGCAGTATTGAAGGCAGGATTTTCTGGTGGGATGGGAGATTGTGTGAAGGCATTGGAGGACCCTTGGGTCCCACTGGCGGGTGCAAGAGGTGGGTGCCGCGTGGTCTGCATCGCTCGCGAGAGGGCACAGCCAGGCTGACCCCAAAACAGCTCTTTGCCCAGGTGAAAGAGGGATCAGAAGAGTTATCCTGAAGTATCTGGGACAGCTTTGAGCGCCAGAAGGTGGCTGCTGGTTGTCTGCTGAGGATCCACTCTTGGGATAAGAGGTCTTTAATCCACCCCATCCCCAGCCTCCTTGTGTTCCTATCTGAAGATGGCTCGGTACTGGAAACAGCAGATTGGCTGGGTCTGTGCCCAAATGGGCACAGATCTGCATGAACAGTGTTTACCACCACGGTGCGCAGCGGATTTTGTGGCTTTTTTTGTTCGAGCATTTCTCCCCCTTCTGTACGGCTGGCGTCTCCGAGGTGCAGTGCTTGAGCAAGAGGCAGTACCGGGAAATCGCACACTGGCGTTTCCCCAGCTTTATCAGCTGTGGGCTTAAAAAAAATAAATCATTTTCTAAGGCTATAAATCCAGAACCTTTCAGCAACTCTTACAGTAACTCACATGTGCGGAACAACAGCAGGCTGTTTATCCAAACTAGCGAAAGCATCTGTAGCAGAGTTAATGATTTTGCAGCAACGCTGGTCACCCACGGGCTGTGGGGCTGGGAGCTGTGCTGCTGCCCCAGAGCATGGGAGTGGAAAGCAGAGGCTTCAGGGTGAGACAAACTACATTTCCTCTTCCAAAAACCAAGCTAGGATGTTTTTGAAGGGTATTTTTTTTTAAGACCCCAACTTTTTTTCTTCCTGCTTTACTCCATGCTGTTTCTTAGCTGTGATTTATCCAGGTCAGCTTTCAGAGACTTAGAAATTGGTACTGTAAGGGTTAACCTGATGTAGTGGGATGTTCCTCTCTCCTCTTGATCCTCAGGTCTTGGCTCTGTTAAACATCTCCCCCTCTCTTTTACATTCAGATCCCCTTTTACAAGGCTGGGCTCGGGAATTTCAGCCCAGCCAAGAGCCATCTTCCCATCCATTAAGGCTTCGTGACAGCAGGTAACAATATCACTTCAAAAGGACAAAGTCACACCATTTCCCCCCTCCCCAAATTAAACCCTCTGACAACAGCATCTGAGCACAGCATAGGAAGAAGCAGCTGCCCTGTTTCCTTGCACGACTCATCTGCAACCGCACCCCAATGGGCCCATTTTGGGGGGCGAAGGCAGAGCTGAGCCCCATGGCCAGCGATGCTTTTTGGGGACTGCAAGGCTGTTTGCTCAGAGACCTTTGCAGTCGAGTTTTAGCCATCTCACCCCCCAAGAGGAGCTGAAGATACTCCGTTTTATCAGCCTGCTGCTGACCTCTTACCCTGCATCAGGCCAGCGAAGGCTGGATCATGTCTTGGCTAATCACTGTAGCTGCAGAGCCCTAAAGGTCTGCATCTACCGTGGGATGCGGTGAGCTCACTTTCTCAGCCTGCCTTGCTCTCTCCCCCCACCCCCCCAGCCTTTTTTTTTCCTCTCTGCTGACTCAGTCTCACGTTTCTCACATCTTTATTTCCACACCTTGCCACGCCGGCTGCCATCTCTCACACATCTTGTGCATCTTTGCTATCTCCCCCGTCTCACAGGGCACAGGTTACTCTCGCACCGCCGGTTGTGCTCGTGTGTGGTCCTCCACCTGGGAGGAAAAGGGCCAAGCGGTGTAATTTTGTCTCTCCTGCCTGGGCACTATTTAGTGATAACAGTAACAGTTGGAGGAAGGTCTCTTGCAAGGGGAGATCAAATGGGAGGTGGAATGTCAGGTTGGACGGTGCTGGGAGGGCAGCCCAGGAGGTGCCAGCATGCTGCATGGGCAGGGAAGGAGGTATTTTCTTCCTTTCTTTCTAAACATCTATTCTTTCTGCAAGAAATATGCAGAGAAATAAATAACCCTCGTACCTTTTTAGTTTTCGAAAAGCAGTTAAAAAAAAAAGTCTGAAAACCTGAAGGCATGCACACACAGAAGGTCCTAGACTCTACCTAAAATTTCTTTTTAATATTTATTTCTCCCAGCAATATTAATGTAAAACACTTATCATCTTCCTAAGAGTCCTTCCCCCAAACCCGTTTAGCTACAGAGCTAGCTTCAGCTGCTGCAGCACCCCCACACAAACCCCTCACCTGAGTTAGGAGCTGCTCATAACTCACGCTGCTTTTGCTTTAGCTTTCGAATTGCTAAGCTTCCCAATTTCCAGTGAAATCTTCTCCCAGGTGATTACTGGAGGAGCTGCAGTCCTCCTGTGCCTCCCCAGAAATCTTCAGCAAGCCTGGATAGGATGGGAATATCTCCTCTAATTTGCTAGTAATGAGTTACAGCGTGATTGAACTTGCAGAGTACCGGGTCACTGCGTGGCGTATTAATGCACACGGTCGTACAAGTATTGCAGCTCGGACCTGGGCTATGCCAGTGCTCTTACTGCAATTAAGGGGTTGAGGTTTATGGCTTGTCCTTTGGCTTGTAAATCAGCAGAAAACCAGTCCCAAATGTCCAGAGCCCTTCTCAAACCTTGCTCTGAAGGGCAGGAAAGTCTCATGCTAAGGGATGGAGAGGCACCTGCGGTCGCGTTACCATCCCATCTCCCTGCTGTGTCTCAGCCAGCCGCCGTGGACACCTCGTGCCGTGCCTGTTGGAGGGCTGTTGGCTCTGGGGGAGACCTTGTAGCTTCTGGCCTGTGGTCCTTGGCCCTGCTGAAGTCCCCACATCTTAAAGGACACCCACTGCTGAGCACTGCTGCCGCAGAAATAGCTCCTGTGCCTGCAAAGGCAGGGAGCTTCTCTGGCGGGATGGCTCTTAATATGTAAATACTTCCAGTTTTTTAAAGGATGAAATAGATCTGGACCCATGTAAGCCCTTGGGGAACTCTTCCAGTCTCCCCCCAGGCTTTCCAATATCTTTTTTCTGTGCTTTTAAGGGGAATTATCTAAAGGAGACCACTCTCATTCCAATTTATGGGATCAGTGTTTAAAATACAACTTGACTGATAATTTGATCAATTGATTCAATTTATGGCTGGTTTGAAAATGGCTCTTTCAGGACTCTCCCCAAACCTGTGATTTCCAGAAACACAGTCCCCTCTGCCCCTGCACTGCTCCGCGACTGATGGCTTTGCACTGAACACCCCAAAAGACAGGAACCCCTCCAACCCTGGGGCCAGGCAGGGCAGGGCTGGCACGGCCGGGGGCTCACGCGGGCTCCCACCAGCACCCAGGCAAGCGTGGGGTGCCGGCACCTTTTGGTAGGAGGAATAGTGGGCTGCTTTCCCTGCACCAAATCCCTCCTTCAGCACCTGTCAGATCTTTTTCACCCCACTGATCTCCAAACACCTCGCATGGAAAGTCAGCGTTAGCATCCTCCCCCTGCCCCATATTTTCAGGTGGGGAAACTGAGGCGCTTGCAAACTAAGTGAGCCTCCTTAATTGCACCCAGGGCGGCTGACCTCAGTGGGCAATGCAGCAATGCAGACAAAGGCAGAATTTAGCTGTTAAAATAACTTTTAAAAGTCTGTAGGACACTCCTACAACTTCTGATTTTTTTTCCTATCATCCAGCTTTTAGGATGCTGGAGAAGACACAGGTCCCCCCACAGACACCGATGTGCGTGAAATGACTTATTTCCAATGAGCTCCTTGCGGTGTCAGCTTCTCCTCCGGCTACCGACCAGGACAAATACAACTTTTTGCAATTAACCCCTCCAAAAGTTGAATGCCGACCGAGTTAAAAAAAAAAAAAAAAAAGGCGAAATCAGGGCTCGGATCCTAGCGCTGAGCCTACTTTTGCACACCTTGCTGGCCGTGGGGCTGCCGCCCTCTTTCTCCAGGCTGCCGGCCCCCCAGCCGGGACGGAGCATCCCTGTCCGCCCCCGTCTGTCCGCGGGCTGACAGAGACGGATGGCGGCGCTGCCGGGAACGTGCTGTCAGGCTCAGGCTTTCCTCCCAGGAGAAAGCTGCAGGCCTTGAGGGAGCCCCGTGATGAAGATGTAAGAGCAGTGTTTGACACGCCAGCTCCTTTGTTGGGGCAACTGCGGCTCGCGTCAGCCGCCTGCCATCCAGGAACACGATGGTCCCCCGCCTAAAAGGGTCACCGTGCTTCATGGCCCCTTTTCCGACTGCGAGAAACGTCTGGGCCATCACGGAGGACATCGCAATAGGAAATCCACTCCGAGAAAAGCTGCAAGAACCATTTTTTTGGGGGGGACACGGGGTAAAGAAGTCAGGAAAACAGCCATGAAGCATCACAGGGGGGAAAGATGGGGAGAAAAATGCTTGCTCCCTCTGCAAAAGGGGAGAAGGATGAGCAATGTGCAGACAAACCCTTCCTGGGCAGAACCCCGTGAGCCCACGCCCGGCGCCGCACCCGAAGGAGTTAATTCCCCCGCCAGTGCACTAAGTGGTCAGCAGCCCAATAAATTATGCCCTCGAAAGACAAACCACAATCATCATTAGTCACGGCTCATTGGCCTGTTAAGGCTCCTCAGTGAAGTTTATCTCTTCCCTCCTGTCCACCGGCAGCCATATTTCATGCTCCGAAAACAGATGACCCCCGGGGTCAGTGAAATGAAAGCCCCATTCAACAGGTCTGCGAAGGACTCGCCACGGAAAAAAACGGCTGAGGTCAAAATAACATTGAGATACGGCCAGACCTTCAGCCGCTGCTCTCCCGGAGCAGACACACACCACACGCTCAAGTGACCAAGACATGTTAATCCGTTTCAGGATCAGGCAGGGTCAGGCTGGGGCTGGGAGGAACAGTGGCATAATTAGGTGAGGGTGACCTCCATAAAACAGTAATGGGCTTCCAGAGGCACGCCGGCGCAGCACGGCCCGTCGTGCTCTGCACCCACGTGCCCGCTCTTTGCGAGATGGAAATGGCCAAGCGGGACGGAGGGAGTCCCAAATATTGTCCTTGTCCCTGCCGGCAGCCGGCCTCACGGGCAGGGAGGGAGGCAAGCACGTGGGGACCGTGCACCCAGCGCGGTGAGCGTCGCAGCCCAGTGTTTCACCGCTCAGTGTGATTTTAGTGCGAGGCATTTTAAAAGAAAGGAGGGGGGTTGTTTTCTTCATTTCTATTAAAAAAAAAAAGGGAAAGGATTTGGAGCGCATGCAGTTTTAAGATGAAATAGGTGGTGTTGAAAGCCCCTGCCTGCGCATGGTGCTGCTAGGCAGCAAGAAAAGAGAGGAAAAAGGGTGCTTTGAAGAACATTTCCGTAGGATGTTATTTTCCCAGTGCCCTGTAAGATCATGTGTATGGGTGTGGGAATCTACCTGGGAAGAGGTAGACGACTTGGGGTGAGATGAACCACTGCGTCCTGGAGGGATGAAGGGAGAGGAGCTCCAGGCCAACCACAGCTTCAGCTTCCTACACGGGATGATCATAAAAGTCTATACCGAAGGGCACAGGGGAGCATGGCTCAGTATAAATTCATGTTTTTCAAACAATGTGAAGTCATATGGCCAACTGAAAACTCCAAAGGTGCTTTTAAAATAAAATTTAATGCCATGAAATTAAAATCCCAAAGACCAATATCCTGTGAGAATATGCACTCTTCACCAGTGCAGCAGGGCAACATTTTTATTCTAGAGAAGTGTTTCTATGATGGGGTGGAAAGGCAGAATAAGGAAGATAGTGAGGAAAATACCTTGATTTTTTACATTTTGTATATACCATTTTTCAACCAGAATGGCGTTCAGTTCTTGGCTACAAAAAGGCTAGTCAACATTATGACCGGTTATTAAACGTGAAGTCGTAAACATTTCAGAAATACTCCTCATTTAAATTAATTAATTCAGACTTCATGATTTGACTGAGAAACAACAAGTTTCAGAGATCAAATCAAACTCCTGTTCTACCAGCTCTTTAGTGGGTAACGCAGCATCACCTTTAAGAAGCCGGAGCTGCGGTAACATCTCAGGGCAGGGGAGCCTTGTGGAAGGCAGCACAGGTATTTATTCATAGGGGCTGAAGATTTTCCCGTTACCAGCAGGAGATGCTGGTGCAAGAACGCGTTCCCCTCGCCGGTGCCTGCGGAGCTGGTTGCCTCTCTAACCCACTTCACGCACAGCCCGTGCCTCTCCAAGTGATAACAGATATTTAGACTCCGGAAGACACGTACCCAGTAATATGATTTTCCTGGTGCTGGAGGTCAAATTTGGGGCTGAACCCACTTTGACATCCGTGTCTCTATAAATGAAGAGTTTTAAAACCAGCTCCCCTAATGACTCTGATCTGTGTCTTTGGGCACCATAAATCAGGAGGTGCTGGCTCAGGGCTTTTCCAGCGAGGGAGGCAGAAGAGGAGTGAGTAACGGGGGTAATTCTAGCTAACGCTCTGCTGAGATAATTCCTTTTCAAAACAGCTTGCGGGGATCACATTTTAAAATGGCTATTTGTCTGCCTATTCATTGCAGCGTGCGTCATGGGATGATTTAATACAAAGCAATAGAGATGATGTGATTTGGGACATTCAATCTCCCAGCTTCCTCCCTCCCTAATTACAGCTGTGCCTGGGCACGGATAACGGCCTGAGCACGCTGCAGGCAGGTGCAGCGCATCGCAGCCCTGGATCTCCGCCACCGCTGCGGGAGAGCTCAGATGGGGCAAAGGGATCTTGTAAAGGGAGGGGGTGATGAGCAGGGCTGTGCTTTCTCTCTTTCCTCACTGCTGGTGCTCGGACTGGGCTTGCTGCCGGAGATGGGGCGGCTCCTGGCTCTGAGCACTGTTTGCAGCCAGCAATTTGCAAAGGAGACCTGCAAGATTTGGGTAACCCAACGCAGGAGCCTGGGCTGCCTGCTTGCAGGGTCTGAGCTCTGCAGCCAGCCCTGGCTGGTGGGGATGGAGGGAAAGGAGAGGTGTCCTGCTTCTCTGCAAGGCTGATGTTGGGTCTGCTTCCCCCAACTCCCAGGGGTGCCGGATGGGGTGTCTGGCTGGGGTGCTCTGCCTGCGGGATTTCAGGCAGCGCAAGGATGTGAGGGAGGTATTAGGGAGCTGAGCAAGGAGTGCTTGCAGTGGAGCTGTGAAATGCAGTCTCTCTCTCTCTCTCTCTCCCTGCTATCTATCTAGGGTCCCCCAGCCCTTAACTCTTCTGCTGCGTAACTTAGATGACTACATTGAGCAGTGTCATCCCCCTTGCCTTGTGTTGATCTGCCAGGAGAACTTCAAACAAACAAACAAAAATCTGTTCTAGATAAAAATTGTGGGGGTTTCCACAGGACTTTTTTTTTCTCCAGTTGGAGATGAAGTCTTTGCTGCAGAAACTCGTTTTGGGAGTTTTCTGCAAAGCCTGCATCCCACCTGGAGCTGCAGCCTCTATTCCCATCTGTTAAGCCCATGTAGGAGCCTTTTTCTCCCATCTCAGCTGGCGGGGTGGCACCGAGCCCCTAGCCAAGGAGCTGGGGTGTTGCACCACGAATGCCATTAGGAACACGGAGCTGCTGGAGCAGGTCTGGCCCTCCCAACCCACGGAAGGTCACAGCAGTTGCTTGTGGCAGGCTGGTGAATTGAGCCGCGATATCTGGCACCCTGAGCATGCCAGCCACCAGCCTGTGCTTCCTCCCCGCTGGCCACCAGCTATTTCTGATGACAACGTACAGTCAGGACAAGGTGCGAACTGACATGGTATTGATTTGTTTCTAGACAAGGGAGATGAAAACGGATAGCAAAGTAAGAGCATGAAAGGCGTGGAGCTGGCAGCAGGTAAGGCTTTGTTATTTGCATCCATTTATTTACAAGCTGGTTGAAAGCAGACACAGAGGTGAGACTGAGAAGCCGGGACAGTATGTAATGCATATGGCTTTTTATTCCCCAGTATATAATGAAGCCATTAGTTAGGTTGAAATAATTAGCATCTTATGGCGGTGTTCCCTGTGCTGCACGCAAGCCAGGGATGAGTGCTGCCAGGCTCTTCCCTCCAGCTGTCCGCACGGAGCTCAGCAGAGCCTGTTCTCTGTATCAGACATGCCTCCCTCCCTTCGGTCACCTGGGCTTTAGCAAAAGCAAAGTCTACCCTATTTTTTTCTGCCTTTCCCCTAAGTCATCTTGCCCTTGCCAGAGTATCTATTGAATTAAAGCCCATTGGATCAGCTCCTTTGAAATGCCTAAATCAGCAAGGCAAAGTGACAGCACACGAGTCCCAGTGGTGGGACCAGGCAGAGCAGGGAAGAGGTGCAGGAGAAACATCTGAGCAGGACGACAGGCACGGCGCTGGCAGAAAATTTACAGCCTCAGGCTTGGGCTCTGGGCCCCCTTTTTATTACATTTTACACCGAGCAAGCTAGATTGAGTTACCATTGTGTTTTCATCTGCTCTATCAGGGCTGCTTTCAGATCCAAAGACTGCGGGGTTAGAAAGAGGGAGCCACGGAGATGTCGGTTCTGGCCGTCAGCAAATACATCAGATATATAAAGAAAGAGCAGGCGATATTTCATAAGCTTAGAATGGGATTTAGCTGTCCAGCAGAGTCCGGAAGAAAAGGAGCACAGCTAGCATTTCCCCAGTCCCCAGGACTGTGTAACTTAGATGAATCTCCACTTTTCTGTTATCCCTGGATAATAGAAGCATTTCTAAGCTGTGTTTGCTGGCTCCTCCATCATCCTGCCTTTACCAGTGCAGAATGGCTGCCGGCAAAGCTGGCAGTGTGGAAGCAAGCCCGTCTGGTGAGATTTTAATAGCTCATTTCCACAATAACAGAATAGAACAGAACTAATTTGGGCTCAGGACTTCGTGTGGCGCTGTGTGATTCGGTTCTTGTTCGAATGAAGATACAGAAGAAAGGGGACTACCCTAGAGCTACTTGCAGGTGGATATCTCCCCTCCCAAGGCGCTCTGGCAGGATGAAACGGGGCTTCAGTGGCTGTGTATGTATTTTTATGGCTTCTCAGCTTTGAAAGAGATTGAAGCTGGTGAATGCTGGTAGGTAAGGACCGGTCCCCACTGACTGGGTGTTGGAATGCATGCAACAGGTATCAGGAGATACAGCCTCAGCCAGAAAATACTGTCCAAAGGAGTTTTTCTTAAGAAAAACATAGCATGTGGATGCCCGTGACACCTTGAGCCATGGTGGAAATTGGCCATGGGTTTTGGCCAGGCTCTGCCATAGATGCAGGAGGGGAGGGTGCAGATATTTCCAGGGCACTTGCTGCAGCCCTCTGCTGCAGTCTGAAGGCCCCAGTGACGTGGGCTTGCTATCCAAGAAGCAGCAGAGCCGGTGTGCTTCTTGGATTATGGACCATCTCCTTATTTTCTGGAGATACTTTTTCACAGAAATAATCTCCTCAGCCCCTAGCCTCCTTCAATAGTTGGGATTTTTGGCAGCGAAGGAATGAAACTGGGCAGAAAACATTTTTTCCCTTGGGGGACTTGAGCTCCCGCCTGCCATCACTCCACATCAGAGCGATTCCCAGGCTCAGTCCTGAGCAGCTGCCAGCAAATCTGCTCCCCTTAACGAAGGGACTTCACCCCAAACAACAAAATGCTGTAAAATAGGGACAGAGTGTTTCATATGGCCAAAACCAAAATGGTTCTTGGTTATTTTTGTTTGTTTGTTTGTTTGTTTTTTGTTTCACCGGTGTTTCAAACAGTCTAACTGCCTGGGAAGAGACCCCAGTCTGTGACAGAGGGTGGGAATCTTGCAGGCACTAGTTCTGGCCCAGTTTCTCACCACCCCACTTCCAGGGGGGTCTCTCAGAGTACAGGTTTATGGCAGTCCTGGTCCAGGCTGTCAGCCCACAGCTGGTCGCTGTGTCGGTGCTAACTGGTTTTTGTTCTTCTCAACACCAGGCGGGAGCGAAATGGTCAATATGCTGGAGGAAAAAGCTTCCATTTTTGAGGGGTTTCCACAGGCTGGAAGCATGGGCTGACAGGAACCTCATGAAGCTCAACGAAGGCAAACCCAAAGTCTTGCTTCTGGGAAGGGCTTAGCCCCGTAACAGGACAGGCTGGGGCCAACTTCTCTAGGCAGCTTTGCAGAAAAGGGGATTCTGCTGAACAACAAGCTGAAAAGGAGCTGGCAGTGAGTCCTTGCTGCGGAGGTGAGCTGGGCTGTATGAGCAGAAGTGTAGCCAGCAGGTCAGGGGCAGCGACTACTCCCCAAATGGAGGTGGCTGCACTGGAGCATAACACCCAGTTTGGGGCTCTTCAGGACAAGGAAAACATTGTCGTAGTGGAATAAGTCCAACGGGGGCCACCAAGATGGGGTGGGGGGAATCCAGTGCGTGTGATGTACAGGAGAGGCTGAGAACTGGGTCTCTTCAGCCTTGAGGAAAAGGCTAAGGGGAGATGTTATTGCCGTCTACAACTGTCTGACGGGAGGATATAGAAAAGATGGAGCCAAACTCGACTCTTCTCCAAGGTGCATGGCAATAGGACAAGAGGCAACAGACAGGCTGGAACATGGGAAACTAACATTAGAGATTAGGAAAAAAGTTTTTCACCTTGTCAGAAGCTGGCAGGGCAAGCTGCCAGGCATTGGACTAGAGACCTCCAGAGGTCCCTTCTAACCTACGTGCTTCTCCAGATCTCAGAATTAAATTGTCTGGTAGATCCAGCTGCCCATAGTCACTCCTTTTCCAGTGGAGCAAAAGTTGGTGTTATGACGTGTGTGATGTTTCCTTTTATTTGCTTGAATGATTTCACACATGGCACTTCTCCCCTGCCCTCTCTCCTGCTCTGCCCCCCAAGTTCTCCACTGCTCTTCCAAGGTGGCACTGCTGCAGATTTTGTTGCTCCCAGGCTGCCTTCCCATCCCTTATCTTCTCTCTTATAAAAGAGCTTCCTCCTGCATGTCTTCACTTCTCCCCTCCCCGCACCCGGGCTGCCCTTTACTCTCCCATTTCAGTTTCCCTTGTGGCCCACTATTCCCTTCCTGAGCACGGGCCACGTGGACACGTTCGTTAGACCCTTTAAAAGCAGGATGGAGTTTACAGTTTTCAGCTGGGCCTGTCTTGCCCTGATGTGCGCAGGGTGGGAGATGTCCAGGGAGGTGCCAAGCCCGTCGTGGCAGCATCGACAGTGAGAGCTGCCTGGAGCGTCTGTTCCCAAACCTCCTGAAGGTGGGAGCTGCACAGCCCCATAGGGATGCCTGCCCTGCTTAACCATCCTCTCCCGGGGCCCTGCCTAGTCTGGCTGGTCCCTCTGCTGATTAGTCCATCCCCGATCTAAATTTGGTTATATCACCAGACGCCAATGTAGAAACCAAGCCATCCCCTCACCCATCTGCTCCCTCCCCAAGTCCTGTATTTAATCTCTGGCTTTCAGCTTTGAGTTGCAATATTTTCTTGGGCTGTAAGCCATCTACTCTGCCCCCAACAGTATATGGCGCGTGGTGGTAGCAGCAGCTGGTTTAGCAGAACTACTGGGGCCCTTTTCTGACCGCCGCTATGCTTCTACAGACAGAGCTGTGTTTGGCATCCTGTAATCGGTCAAGTTTAATATGGCTTCTCCACTTGCAATTTGTCATGGCCTTATCAGAACATCTGCATCCTGGCCTCTTATTAAGCCCTTAGAAAAATAGAAGTATCTAATGCCTGAATAGTTTTAAATTTGGAAGCAGAGTGGGAGTAGATGGAAGAAAATACATTCCCCTTCATGTAATCACCAGAGGAGGACAGTTCTGAACAATGACCAGATCGTCCTCACACCGATGATGACAGCAATTTCGGATTTATCGCACCCCAGCACTATATTAAGGCACTGAGATTACATTGTTACTCATTAGCACAACATCTGCTGAAAATCAGCATGGTGAAGGCTGGTGCGGGTGCTAAATAGCTTTATGATGGGACGGAGAAAATACTCCCCCACAGGGAGAATAATGTCTTTACCCTCCTGGCTGTTGCTCGGTGCCAATGCTCTGTGGGAGCCATAAACACACAATGCAGCCACTTGCCTCGAGTCGGTGAGGACATCGGTCCCTGAGATCAGCAGGTCCCAGGTCTGCCCAACCATGTGGTCTTGGGTGAGTGTCGCCCCTTTTTCTTGCCTATTCCAAGTGGTCTCTTTGCTATCATGGGCACAGCTCCTTGCATGGCACGTCGAGTTTAATGCATGTCACTACTGCACTTGCCATGACGTAGGACAAAGATCCCATTTCCTATATTTTGAAGTTCTAAAATATTCCCAAACTGGCCAGTCTCAACACATTCATACCAAAATACTTCGATTCATAACAAACCCAGACTGGTGTAGGAACTTTCTGCTGTTTATCCTGCCTTGCACTGAGACCTGCTCTGCCCTGGCTGCCCCAAAACTTTCTCAGTTTCCTCTGATGAACCAAACTTGTGGATAACTTTAGGAGTGACTTGCTGACTTGGTTCCCCGCCTGGCCTGGCCTGGTTAGTACCTAATCTCCATGCCCCTCCTTGTTTATAGCCTGGAAGAATACCTCATTGCAGTATATTTGCTGATTCTCATGTCTAGCAGTTGCAGCAGCATCGAGCAATTCTTTAGCCCCACAGCTTTGATTTTCACAAGCAATTCAAGTTATCCAGCGTACAAGGAATCCGGATCAGTAGGGCTGCAAAGGTATTTCGTGGTCTTGTTGCTAAAAATGCAGAAAAGGCTCTGAACTGTGAGGATCTGGAATTGCAATGGTGGTGGATTTTCTTCTGTCTTAAGTATGCAGTTCCAGAAGCTGTGCTGCACTTCTGAAGGTGATATCTGAGTCTCTCCAGTCATCGCAATCTGTGGCAGCCCATGATTTGATTTCATATAACATATGGATGATTTGGGGGATGAGGAGCATTACTGCCAGGCACTGTGTTGATGTGTGGCTCTGCACAATAGTTCAGAAATCCAGTTCAGCCTTCTTCAAGCTGCCCTGCTTCTACTCGGGAGTCACTGATGCTGATCTGCAGAACCTCAGCTCGAGGAGCTTTCAAAGGACCATTTTAGCAGCTAGTGTGAACCATCCATCAGTGCTCCTGTCTTCACTCTAACTTGCTCCATTCTGGGTTGCCTTAATTCAGCGATGATGAAATTTAGAGAAACTGCTTCTGACAAATGAGACTTTCTCTAGAGGGTTGCTTCTTTAAACCGTTAACACATGCTTAAATATTGTCAGAGCTTAGAATGAGAATATTTAAGTTCTCAAAGATCCTTCATTATCAAAGGCAGCTGCTGGCATGCAGTGGCTCGCTGCTACCCAATAGTGTATCAGTGTGAGAGTATCCTTGCACTGATCATGAACCCCAAGCGCGTTAAAAGAGTTATAGGACAGATGGCTACTGCCCTTGAAAAGCAGCTTGAGGTTATAATAGCAGGGGTGGGTAACTGTTTACAGGCAGAAGAGGAAAGTGATGGAGATGCAGAGTGGACAATGCTAACATAAGACTTCTCCGTGTTTCACATGGCCCTCAAGGAGCTTTGGTTTTCAAGGAAAGGTCTTGCAATGAGAACAAAGGTTTTATGCAACTCCTCTTCCAGATCAGATGCCTGACAGCCATTGCAACTAAGCCTGTTCTCCACAGAAAGAACGCCCCAAGAGATTTCCTTTCTGCTCCTCCCAACCTTTCCAGAACCAGTTTCCACTGGTGCTGCTGTGACAAGTCTCTCTGGAGGGCGCCAAGAACTCTGATGGCAAATACTCATTAATTGATTCACTGGGACCAAGGAAGCATCCAATCCAATTAGAGATAAATAATTTATGCCATCGAACGCTGAGATTGGGACATTATCGATCAAGGGCAAGAAAGGGGATGACAGCTGTTCTTGTTGTCAGCGTTATGGAACCTGAACTGAGATGATGATCCTTCAGCGGTGGCTGGGAGTGGCAGGGGACCACCAGTCTGAGCTGAACCATCTGAGGTCCCCACACAGCACAGAGGCAACCATTTTTATTCCTTAATCCTTAGCCTCTGACCACACCAAGGGCCTTGAAACCCATAGGGCTCCTGAAGGTTTTAAAGGATACCTACCTGAGGTACAGCATAGGTTTCAGGAGGTAACAACAGGAAGCAACTTTTTTCCATGGGACCTCACAGACCAACCACCTTAGTTTTCCAACAGCCATTGGTCATCCTACTAAGCCCATACCCTGTAGAGAAATGAAATGTCTGCTCCAGAAGCACCGGGGAGGAACTCAGTTGTAGTAGTAGGACCGGGAAAGAAATAGTTCTGCTACAACTTTGTGGCTTGGTGTCTCCAGACAACATGAGAAGCAGCAAGAGGGAAAGTCCTAATGGAAACGCAAGTATGTGCCACGTGTCAGCAGAAGGCACAGCACCTGCTTGGAAGCTGCAGGCCAGACCACTGCACAATGTGCACATCCAATGCAAACAGTTACAAAGTGCCTTTGGAAGACAGAAAAACCTGCTGCTTCCTAATTTTGCTTTAATTCTCAACCTTTGCTCTGTATGAAGCAGCTGAGAGAGGAGGAGAGTGGTTTGGTATATAAAAATCCTAATCTTGTTTTAATCCTAAAGCAAATATATCCTCATATTCTTTAATCCTAAAAAGAGGATCCTTCTATGAAGAGGACCCTTATCCTTTTAATCTTAAAGGCAATAGATCCTTATACCCTTTGGTGTATAAAAATCCTAATTTTGCTTTAATTCTCAACCTTTGCTCTGTATGAAGGGCTGAGGGAGGAGGAGAGCGGTTTGGGTTTGGTATATAAGAAGAAAGGAAGGGGAGGAAGAAAGCACAGCTCCCCCGGTGACTTTTTCAGGCCAATCGGGAGATGGCGGCCTCATAGGATCATCGACTCACAGAATGGCTGGGGTTGGGAAGGACCTTTAAAGGTCACCTAGTCCAACCCCCCGCCGTGGGCAGGGACGTCTTCAACTAGAGCAGGTTGCTCAGAGCCCCGTCCAACCTGGCCTTGAACACTTCCAGGGATGGGGCATCCACCACCGCTCTGGGCAACCTGCTCCAGGGTCTCACCAGCCCCACGAGCGGAGGCAGTTCCCTCGGCCTGCCCTCGTGCCCGCACGCCCCCTGGGCTGGGCCCGCCCCCCACGCACCAGTGTCTTTCCTGGGCTGGGGAGACCAGGAGGGGACAGAGGAGTCCAGATGCAGTTGCCAAAGTACCAAATAAGAGAGAGGGAAAGCATTTTTACTGTTACTTTCCTGGTTTATTGGTGGGGTTTTCATTTTCTATTACCCAGTCTTGAAAAGAACTAAGGAAGCAGTTAGCAGGGGCCTTAATGCTGAAGGCCAGCACTTCTTCCTGGCAGACCTGCGGTCTCCTGCTTCTCCAGAGGAACGGCTGTCTCTCTGACGTCTCTTCTTGATCCGTTGCTGTTCTTCCTGCACCAGCGCGGAGGGTCTGGCTTCGTCTCCAACCTCCCGCCGGGCAGCCTTCTCGTCCTCAGGCCGAAGAAACCCTACCTCCAGGCCCCAGGGACCTCGGTGGCCCTCTGAGGGACTTCTCTCGGCGCAGGAGCCCGGCGCCGGCTGTCTCATCCCCTTTTTCTTGGGGCTCAGAGCAGAGGAGATGGCACCCCTTCAGAAGGGGTGGGGGTAGGGGAGAGGGTGGGGGACGGGAAGGAAGGGCTCACAAGACCCGCGGACATCAACAAAATAATTGTTGATGCCGGGGAGGTGGAAAGCGTGAGCCTGCGGGCCGGCCAGGCGCAGAGGGTAGGCCTCCCAGCTAGCGCCAGGTGCGGAGGCTGGGCCGAGGGTAGGGCGCTGGCCGGGCACGCCTGCGGCATCGCGTCGCCGGTGTTGTGGACGGGAGCCCTGGCACGATGTGGTGGTGCCAGGGGAGCCATCCTGGAGGTGGATCCACCTCCATCGGCTCCTCCTCCTCTTCAGGTGGAACCACCTCCATGGGCTCCACACCATCAGCTACATGAGCGATGGCCGTCGCTGCCATGTAGCTGATGGTGCCTCCCGTCTGACGCCGCCTCTTCCTCTGCGCCTCCCGCAGTCGCTTCTCTGGTTGCCCACGCAGAGGTGGGCACCCGCTCGCTTCGCTGCTGTGGGTCCTCTTTCTTCCAACCATCGTGGAGGTCGAGGGCCCGGAAGCTCAGCGAATGTGGGCCAACTGCTGAGGGCCCGGTATTTATAGGGTCCGGAACAGAACACCGTGAGGTAGCTCGTGACATCAGGAGGCCACTGTGATGGCTATTCTGGCAGCTGGGGGGCCTGTGGCCTTAAAGGTACCCTACCCTGGGAGGAAGAGGAGGGTCGGGGAGCAGGGGGGGCTGAGGGCCCCTTTCCTGGGGATCGCTCCCCAGTAACCGTTCCTGACGGAGGGACATTTCAGGGATCGGGTCTGAAACGTGGGCAAAGATTTTTCTGAGGAGGGCCAGAATAGTTTGGACTCTACCCACCCATCCTTTTTGGCACTTTAATGGCCGAGGGATTGTTAAAAATCTACGTGAGCCAGATGGAGACTTTCCACCGACTTCGGTGGAACTCGGATCAGGCCCAACGCGAGTGGGTCCTGACAGAGCTCGGGGAGAAGAGGGGGAAACTTTGCAAGGTCTGACTGGTCCAGAGAAGCGAGGATCACTCAGCTGACATCCCCCTGGAATGAGCACATGGTTATTTCAGGCAAAGGCAATCTGCTATTTCCACTCCTGAATGTTTATTTGGGTCAGGGTGGGAAAATCCGATTTACTTGCCAAAGTCCCACTGGGGTGGTAAAAATATAAATACCACATATTATTATGTGTGTTTTCTGAGAAGTGGTTAGTGACTGTGTTTATTACATTTGGCCACTCGCAGGGAGTTATTCTCTCTCTGCCCCCTCCCCTAAATTCACATGCTTACGCTGAATACGACTCCTGCCAGGACCTGTAAAACCACTGCGGGGGGATGGAGCCAGAGCGATCCTGTACCCAGCTCCTCGCAGGGCTTCCCGCAGCACAGCCTGCAGAGAGGAAATGTCTTTCCACGCCGTTGGCCCCACCTGGCCGAGCCACTGCACAGACGTGGTGCGATGCTTTCCCAGCACTAAAGCTACGTCATCTGTTCAGGGACCCATTTCAAGCCTCATTTACCAAGGATGTGATTTGTTCACAGCATCATCCTTGGACCCTTATCTCCAACAGGAGCAGGCCGTGTATTTCATCCAGGTGGTGCTGAGTTCAACCTGTGATGGATCAAGTAAGGCGGAGGGCAAAGAGGATGAGCACTATGAAGATGCTGTTACCATTGCACATAGCTACCAATCCATCCCCAAACCCCAGTGCCCAGCACTGCTTACAGGCTCAGTTCTCAGCCTCTCCCGGTCCTGGCCAGACAGGGAGCAGCAAGAACCTATAGCAATTTTGGCAGTCCAAGGAATGGATCAGATCCACGCTGCTCCAGCCCTAGAATGCATCGTCTCCATCCAAGAGCTACAACTGCCCATCCCAGCGCTGTTCCTGGATGCATCTTTCCACTAGAGGAAACTTCAGCTGGAGAAGATGGTCTTGCTAACCTTTGCATCCAAAACGATGTGATGCCACCTTGGTTTCTGGGTGTTACGTAGGACAAACACAGCACGTCACGAGGCAGGGCCACCGTGGCTTTCAAAGGGAGATTTAAGTTTGTTTTGTGACTTAACGTACCTTGATCTTGTAGAGAGGGTTGGGGTGTGTTTGCAGACTAGGTGGCCTCTGAACTGGACGGATAGTCCAAAATATCCCTTTTTTGGCTACTCAGAGCCGCCACTGAGTTGGTGCCTCTCGTCCAAATGGTGCTTTCCAGCCCTACCTTCCCGACTTTGGGCCAGAGCCCTCCACAGTTGGCTTCTCAAGCTCCAGAACTGCCTTATACGCTGCACTGCATCTTATTAATTTGAATCCGTGCCATCCCCTTCCCTCATTTACCACTTATTGCAGGGGGCTTTGGTTGCGTGCGTGTCAGCATCAGGACGCTGTGAGTTCAAGGCTCCTGCCTTATGTTGGCTGAACTCTGCTGCCTCTGCAGATTGGGACTGGCCTGGCATTTTTCAGGCAGGAGAAAAGTAGTTCTGATATTCTGGCACTATCAAAAAACACCAGCATTTGCGTTATAGCAACACCTAAGAGTCCTGCTGGGTTAAAACAACCAACGTGAGCGACTGCGAAGAACATGCAGGCTCCTGCTCCCAAGGAAGGTTGTCTTTCTACCTAGTAAAGTCCTTCATATTTACTCCCCAAAGCAGCCCGAGGCAACAATCGGTTCCTCATGTCTTCTGCAAACACAGCCGCCCCATCGCCAGCAACGTGCAGCAATCCAGAGTGAAAGAGGTGCCAACATACAAATAAAATGTGGCCCTTGCGCCCCTGCTCACAGCATCCATCGCAGACCGGCGGCTGCGTGCGAGCTGTTGGTGCCAAAACAAGACACAAAGGCACTCCCTCACCCGCCCGCACTGACGATGCTGCGTTTGCTCACATTCGGTGTGCTCCGCGAAGCAGTGAAAGGCATAAAAGCAAAGGAAAGTCATCTCCCAGCCTGACCTTGGGCTCGCAGGACCCCATGGACTTGCTCCCTTTTCTTCTGCAGCGAAACCTGGCATGCACGCTTCCAGATAACAGCTTTTGCCAGGGAAATCCGGCATCTTCAGGAGGAGCTGAGATGTATAAAAAGCAGGTGCTGTGCAAAGAAGACAGCAGAGCCCGCAAATGGAGACTTCCCTCACAGGCAGATGGCAAACGCGTCTTGCTAGAAGGAAAGAGGGCTGGGGGAGGTTTGCTCACACCAAGGTGGTGTTGGTTATAGAGTTCGTTGATTTGCATATTTTGTGACTTAGTGCACATCTCCATAACGTTAGCTCGCCCACTTCCTTCCCCAGCCTCCGAGGAATTGCTTGTTATTTGTATTCGCGGCTAATTAAAACCTCGGCGAGTTCAACTCCCTGATTACAGAGAGAGGGCTGAGACCACAAGCAGACCACAGTGGAGGATGCCACAGCCCACAGGCTGACCCCACGCCACTCTGCAGACCCCACGTTTGCAGTTAGGACATTATTTACTCTGATACTAGCAACGTTCTCTTAAAATATATTGAAGGAGAGATTGGGAAAACGAAGTGTATAAGATTTATCCTGCACTAGAGGATTTCAGCATCCAAGAAAGCCAGAGCGTCCAGTCCTTCAGACTTAATAGAAACCTCCTGCTTTATTAATGTTGCCTTTTTTTTTTTTTTTTCCTTGTCCACAGGTCCTGGGCAGAAAGTCAAAGCTGTATTTGAGGAGCTTTCCTGGAGGTTTTCATTAATAACAGGGCCAGGGAATCCACTGCAAATATAAAAATAATAGATCTGAGAGCCCTAAAAGGATGGAGATTTACTCACTGTGGAAATATTAGGGAGAAAGTGGGAGTGGGAGGTTCCCATGGCTCGGCGTTGCCTGCCTGCGAGCTTCGAAAGCCGCCTGAAGGCCAAGGAGATGCTGGGGAATGGGAGCAGGAGGGAAGGTTGTCTCCGAGAGGCACGGAAAGGCAGCTGCGACTGCTCCGCTGAGCACTGAGCCACTGCTGGTAGATATGTCTGAACCTGAATGGATATGCTCCATTCCCTAGGAGCATTCCAGGGCCCTTCTCAGGCTAAAGAGAAAAGCAATAGGTGGACAGAGAGTTTTTGTCAACCAGAAGATCTGCTCCTTGTTCACCCCTTGGAGATGAAGGTCTAGGGTGATGCTGGACAGGAGGCACACACGGAAATGTGGGTAGGAGAGAGGGATGCTGCTTGATGCCAGACAAGGCGAACAGCGTCCCGTTCTTGTGGGGACACTGGGACCACGTGCCCTCCTTCCAAGTGACTCTTGCCAGCCAGTCCTGCTCCTGTACCCCACAGTTATCACCCGGCCATGCTGTCACCTCCTCATGCTGGTTTGCTGCACAAGAAAAGGTGACTCCATGTATGGATCAGTCCCTGGTTCCTGGGAAGGTGCATCAGGAATGGGAGGGAGAACAGGAGACTGTTTCCCACCTCTCTTCCCCAGCACAGATGTGTCAGCCCCAGTGCTTGAGGATTTATAACCTGTGACTCAGACTGCAACGCGGGGGGCCCCGCAGAGGCCGCAGGTACCATGGGCTCTGCAGGGTATGGCCCCCTCTCCTTCCAGAGCACCCATTTCTCCTGGCTTTTGTGGTACCGACCCCAAGCACAGATTCTTTCATTCGGCTTTTTGTCCTGCCAGCTCCATCTGGAGCTGTTTCCTAGCCCCAGCTCTGTCTGCCTGGGAATGGGGACGTGAGGCTGTGCCCCCTCGCCCGCTGCTGGCAGGGGAGGCTGCGGTCTTCCTCCAGGTGCCACTGCTCTGCCAGGACCGGTCATCTCCAGTGACACATGCCACCCTGCACGTCCCATGCGCTGCTGTAGCCCTGTCCTTGCCTGCAAGGACTGGATCTGATCCGCTCCCGTTTACAGCAGTATCACTTCAGAGTAAGACCGTCCATCCCAGTGCTGTCCTTTGGGGGAGCTGGATTCAACCCCTGACAAGGAGGAAGAAAAACCAGAGGTGGCATTCAAAATTTTTCAGTTTGAATGGGAAGAGACTCCCGGGGCAGATTGCCTCCGATCTGTGGACCAGTCTAGATGCACCAGGCGTTTGGGAGAGGACAGCGCTGTTCTGGTGCTAGGTAATGCTCTTCCGTTCTGACACCACCAAGGCTTTGTTTTGAGACGTTTATGAACTGTGTCAGGTTTCTGTGAACCTTACAACCACCTGGCTTTGAAACCTGCAAGTTGCATGGTCTCAGGATGCAAGTTGGAGGGGTTTTTCAGTTTGGGCGCTCCTGTGCCCGCTCCAGCAGTGGCACCGCTGATGGTGTGCCCTGGCTGAGGATGTCTCTGCTGATAAGCCTCATTTTGCGGAGCCAATACTAGGAACCCTGGAAACCATCAGCATTGCCAAACCTGAATCTGGATAAATTTAGTGCCAGGTGAGAGGTGGGTGACAGGGTCTCAGCTTGAGCTGAGCCCATGCACAGGAGCTGCTGCAAGGAAAGAGCCCCTTTTCCTCGATGACAAGTTCCTTGAAGGCTTTGCACTCCCCGCTCCACATCAAATTATAGTAAGCAGGGTGCAATCCGCTAAACCTTATTGCGATCGGTTGCTTTTACTGGTGGAAAATGGGTTTCAAATGGGTACAGATCATTATGAAAGGAGGACCACAGACTTTCACTCTGGGCCAGTCCTCCAGGTACATGCGAAGAGGGGTCTGTGTGGAGAGCAGAGCTCCTGCAAAAGAGCTAAAACACACGAGCAGTGTGCCTCCAGCCAGCCGAGACCTCTGCCCGCCTGGGAGATGGAAGGAGAAGTGAGTTTTCATACCAGCTTGAAAAAAAGGCAGTGAAGCCTATGGATACAGATGGAGACTGACTGCAGGGTCGGACGCCAAAGCAGCCTTCCTAGGGCTGCTGGTCAGACCCCTGACAAGCCCCGGTACCCTGGGAGGCAGCAGCCAGCCCTGCAGCCTGCCAGCGAAGCACTTCAGCTCCTACACGGCTCCTCCTTCTGCGCTTTTCAACAGCTCTGCAGCCCCCCAGACCCAGCCCGCCGCGCTGGTGGGCCGGGGGGCTGGAGGCATTTTCCCAGCGCTCTAATCTAACAGCACCAGTGGGAATGTTTACAGCACGCTGCCACTTGAGGGCTTATCGGCCTCCCTCCCTATCTCCCACCGCCCCGGCCTGATAAACGGAGGGGCTGGTGGCACCCGGGGGAAGCGCCCAGAGCAGGGGATGGAGCTGGGGACTGGCCAGGCGCAAAGGCGGCAGGGCTGGGGTGCTTCTCCTGCAAGCTCCCCTGGGTTGATGAGGATGTGGTGGAGGGGAAGCAGCAGAGTAGACCCCTCCCCAAAGGATCACTGAGAGCGAAGGGTCGTACGTGGGAGCAACAGGCTTCCAGGCCTGGGGCAAAGGGAACATCCCACGGAGGGGTGATGGGGTACGTTGTGAGAGCAAGGAAATGCATCCCCATGACAATGAGAGGCACACCAGAAAGGGTGGCTCCCGTATTTCTAGCAAGGTGGAAACCAACTGCTGACACCTGCCTATCTTGGGCAGGAACAGGTTTTCCCTAAATTAGCCTAATCAGCAGGGGATAAAAGGCGGCTCACCTGAGGCTGTACCTCTCTGCTCTGTGCTGGAGTGATGGCTCTGAACTGCAATAGCCTGTGAGTGTCTGCAATGTCCTGGATGCCAAAGGTGCCTCCCCCCTCCCTTTAACCACCTGCAGTGCTTAAACTGAGCGGAAAAGTTCAAAAAGAATTTTTTTTTTTTTAATCTTCAGGAAAGAAAGACGCCAGCGGACACCCTAGCAGCCCCTGCGGATCCCTCGCTGCCCCCCAGCAGCCCCCCCGGGCGGCTTTCAGCCGCTGCCGGCGTGGGACATACCGCTATTGCCCTCTAGTGGCTCCCGGCCCGGGGA
>NW_008824655.1:0-8001 GCF_000699105.1 Pygoscelis adeliae
AAATGTCAGCTGGAAATCCTAGCCAGTCAGTAAAGCAAGCAGGTAAACCTCAAACAATAGATGCTAATGAACCAGAAAGAAGGACCTGAGAACAACTCATTTGCCTTCCTTTGCCATCTATCAACCTCCAAAATCTCCCCGAAACTCATGCATACAATCAGTGCCAATTAACATACTTTAACCATTCAAAAATGCTTTTCTCCTTTCTGCTTCCCATTAAAAGACTAAAAGACAAATTCCATTCCAGACATTCTCCAACAGCATACTTAACAGAGATGCTCACTCCGTGAGAGTGGAGACCTCCTGTAATAATTTCATTTTATCAATGCTCAATAGTACCAAGCATTTCCTCCACTTCATTCTAATGGGCGTTATTCCCACTCATGTATCTGTTTTAGCAGCAGCACAGCTATACCAGAGCTTACTTAGATGATAATTCAGATTACTAGCAAAGTTCTCCACCCTATGCCGAAGAGGTTCTAGCTGTAAATTTCTAAGAAGCAACATATTACACCGTGACAAAGGGAAGCAGATACTCCTGAATAATAACGATCTACTCTCAGTTAAAGCACCAAAGTTATTTTGCCTCAAGAACTCAGTAGTCTATGCATTTAAGTAGAAAATATGGGTTAATCAATGACCAGCATTTATTTGTACAAATACATTTGAGTTCAAGTCTTAACATCATAAATTTCTCTACCCTACAAATTACAGCCTGCTGAGGAAAATGGTTGTGTACCAAAATGGTTCCAGTTTTGGGGAACAGCTAAACTGAATACAGGGATTTATGGATTCTTCTTAAGTAGTTACAATTGCATGGGAAGTGAGGAAGAAACAGGGCTCATGGACAGAGAACAGGGGTAAGCAAGACTACAGAGAAGCTGCTAGTAATTTTCTTTTTCCAGAAGATGATAAAACTCTTCTGGTTGCATACACTAAGTTTCTGAAATGACAGGAAGTTAAAAATGTAACCGGCAATAACAAACATATTGTAGGTTACATACAAACAAGGAAAACCAGAAACAGTGTTTTGCCATCTTTCATACAAAACCCAGATTAAAAAAAATCTAATGCTTTACCCACTTTCTGAGCATGCTTTCAGGTTGGAATTCAGGTGTGACAAATAGCATTATACTTAAGGCATTACAAACTGGATTTATACATCAAAATGGAAGTAACTCTTCTTCCATTCAGAATTGATTAAGATCAAGCTAACCTTATGAGGAGAAGATTTAACAATATGCAATATCAAACTAAGGAAATTTCATGTTAGTGATCTCTCTTTTTTTTTTTTTTTTTTTTTTACCTCTATGAAATGTATGATTGCTTGGGTCCTGATAACCAATCCAGATCATTCTACAAAATGATCTGAACAGAACTATGGATTAGAAAGCCATTTTTAGAAAAATACAGATAGGAGAGTCAAGGGAAGAAAAAAACTACCCCCCTCCAAAAAAAAACCAACCCAAAAATGCAAACATATTACAGGACTTCAAGGCCATTCACAAACTAGACAGGAGGTAGACCTCACCATAATCCAATTAAAAAAAAAGAGAACAGGAAATGACAACAGTGTATGACTGTAAACAGATCTCATGTGGAAAATTATCTCTGCTCACTTTTACTTAAACAGGATTCTTTAAAAATGCAAAGAAAAAAGAAAAACATACTTCACTGCTCCCCATCTGCAATATCCAGCGAAATAATATTGTCAAAATTATTTTTAGGAACCAATCATTAAACCAATTTTGCACCTGGCAAAAACTGCCACATGGATAGGATTTTTACAGTACGTTCAGAGCCTCAGACACAAAAGTCAAGTTGCATGGTAGGATTCTTATAATATATGCTTGTAAGCTTCCTTAGAGATTAACTGAATACATTACTTTGTGGATGAATTTTGCACCTAAGAGTGATATTTTTGTACACTCAATCTTCCAAGCATATAATCCTAATAACCTAAAGGCCATACTGCTTCTAATGTAAAAGATAGTTGATACCCGCAACAAAAAGTAACCTGCAGCTCCTGATTCTTTCCTAGCATCTGGAAACCAGATGCTAAGCTCAGAGATGAATGCAGACAAAAAACCAGTGCAAGTCATTTCACACTGTGAGACAGATCTATTTTAATAAAATATCCATTACTGAGGAGTCTGGAGACTTTTTCGACCTGACGCCAGGAGCAAAGACCCAAAAGACAAGTTCTCGGAGGACGCCAAAGTTGTAAAATAGAGTAAGCTATGTCAGACAGAGTGAAACTAGCTGTGGTTTATGTCCACAACATTTTAAAAGGAAATGAATTATTGAAGACCTAGGCCATAAAAAGAAAAAAACATATATATAGTAGTCTAATTGCAAAGAATATCTACTAGTGCTACAAATAACCATACCATTTTTTCCTCACCAGATGCACCAATAGACATTCAATCTAAGCAGATGAATCAATACCAGCTTTTATTTCAGAACACCTAAGCCCCAAAATAGATTTGTTGTTAACAAATAATATTTATAAACATAACATATGGCCTTACTACAGTGGACAGCACTGTCCAAAACAGGAAAATTTAGAACTGAAACGTAATAACAGAAAAACAGAAGACAGAGGAAGCCTCACCCCAAAGAAAATTAAGTATAAAGAAAAAACAGATTCATCTAAACAAAAACATACTGATAAAAATGAGAATCACAAAAGTTTCAGACTGATAAGCAATACAAATGTGAAACTCAACATCACACCAAAATAATTATCATCCGTTGTTTGAATCAAATAAGGAGAACACATCCATTCGCCTCTCTTTTTGAAATTAAGATAAAAACTTTACTTAGTCAAACAGCAAATCAACCCAGCAGAAATTCCCTGGGAAAAATTTAATCAGAGCTTTCTTTTGCATCACAGTCTGTCATGCATTTACACTTACAATGACTGGTAAAACTAGATACCAACAACAATCAGCTTAATCTACTCTGGAATTACAAACATATTATTGTTCTCATTATTATGTGGGTTTTGCATGATGCGATCTGTAAGAAGGAATAAGGCTGCTTAGAATACCCGTCTATTCACAAGAAAAACAGAGCTTTCAACTCTCAAAGTTCTGCTGTCGCCAAACATATTCCTTAATTCACTGATCCAAGCATTTACACAGGCTACATTCTTTCTTTCCACCTTCCTGGTAACACATGCCTTTGGAGGTCAAAAAAAAGGAAAATTTTCAGTTTGGTTTTATCTGAAGAGAAGCTTTTAGGTATTCAAAAGTATGGATTGGTATATGTAGTCTTCTATAGCTTTTTAATGAGGGATTGCAGCCAATGCAAAAGTGAGACAGCAACCTAAAGAAATTATTTTTCATAATATTTTACAAAATTTTTATCTTTATAGGCCATGTTTATTAATAGACATTATAAGTGTATACCAAAATGACTTGCTGTTTTAGTCTAAAGACTAAAAAAATTGGTCTGCATACCAAAACTTGTAACAGCTTTCTGGCACCCTCCTGAAAATCTGGGGCAGTGCAAGGGGAAAACAATACATAATCTTCTCAACTCGTGACTGAGATTTTTCTGTTCAGCAGCACTGTAACTACATAAGCTATCCTAATCAGTACAAAAATAAACAAAATAACTATTGAAGAGGAGAAAAAAAGATGGTCCCTGTCACCTGTCATTACAATCTGCCAATGTTGATAACTCAGTTCACTTCTAATTTTAAACTTATTCATTACACAAACTCATTATTTCACTTCCTATACAGGAACATATACACTAGCCAAATACTTTTTCTACATGTAATTAACTAAGTCTGTAGACAAAGTCAATATATTTTATACTTTTATATTCAAGATTTCACTTACTAAATCAGAGAGGTGAAATACCTCGCTTGACTCATATGACCCTGCAAGAAAATAAGAAGTAAAGCATTTAAATGTTATTTTTTGGACAGCAGTCCAGACATAGTTACAAAAAAAAAACCCAACCAAAACCCCCAAAAAACCCCACCAAAAAACCCCACTGTGCCAAAACAGAGCTTCTAGACTTTCTGAAGCCATCTTTTTGCACAATTTCCCACAAAAAGAATTACAGTTTCTACAACTGTCCCAATTCAGGATTAAAATAATTCTCAGAATACAGAAAATGTGGGGTTTGATCCACTTGATGGCAGACATAAAACAATAAACAATGTACTTTAATAGCTAAACTACAGATAGATCAAGCACAACCATGTTTCAATCCTTGGCCACGCACTTCATTTAAAAGGTCTGTTGAATTTACATTACACAGGACTGTCAGATTACTGGTGGAATCCGTCAGAGTACATGGATTTGCTTCTTTTCCATTAGTATGTTTTGCTGAATATGACATTTGTGAGAAGATACATGTGCATGAAGGTGCACATGACACGTGAGAAGATACAGCAGAGAAGCTGATACAGAAAGAACAAATACAGCATTAGTACAAGCTCTTCCAGAATGTCTCATCGCAGCACTACCTGTGTTACAGGCGAGCCAAGTTTAATGCTCAAACCAATTCAGCTCTTGATTACTTAGCAAAAGCTGCCAACAAAGATATCAGCACCATTAGCAGTAGTTATTTGTGCAGTTTGGAAAGCTGCCCACTGGGAGCGGAACTGAAGCAAACAGACATTACACAGACTATGAAACAACCATCAGTAGGCGGTTTTAGATATAAATTGGTATTTGCATAGGGTTACACGTATGTTAAGTGCTATTACAAGGCTGAATGGGATTTCAACGCTCCGAGGTGCAGTAAAGCAAACATGAATAGTTTATGGAAGTTCACAAGATATAAGCCAGTAACTGAGGAGATTGGATTAGTCCAATCTTTGATTTACAGCTGTTAATTGTATGCACATTTCTGTATTCTGCAATTAATGTACTCTCCATATCTATTAATCACATCTCATTTGCTCTCATTAAAATAGATGTAGTTAACAATGTATGAATTAATTGTTGATTAAACTATTTTAACATGGTCTCAAAAACAGTGCACAATCACTTGTGCACAAACACAACACACAATCCAACTTTTACATGCCAGAGGGGTAAAAAAGTGTTACTGCCCAGGTTAGCCTGTAGAAAACTCCAAGTCCCTCCAAGGTTAAAGTCATTGAGGTCTTAAAGACTGAAGAAGTTTTGACCATTGCTGGCACCATATCAGACTGTATCAGAGGAGTTAACCAGGACAGCCCTATCTGGAGAGTAAACTCGCTCCTACAAAGCCAGCTTAGGAAGGAACATGAGATAAGCAGAGGGAAAGGAAGCTTGCCATTACGTGGTGAGCCAACAAGACTCAACAGTCAGACATTCCACTTTGGGCTGATCTCTTGTCTTTCTTTAGGCTGCAACTTATTCCTTCAGGACTTTTTTCTATCAGTTCAGCATGTCAAGAGAACAAAGTTTAGAGCAGTAAGAAATGGCCATCAAGCCTTGGAAACTTGAGTCCTTCCCAAAAGAAACAAGACCTCTATGTTATTTTAGGATTGCTTTTATAATCAAATGATTATGTGGCTTTAAAACAAAACTCAAAGACATACCTTAAAATTTAGAGAGCAAAAACAAACATAAAAGGAATAACTTCTTCATTAGTTCAATCAATTCTCAAAGTAAGAGGCTATGGTGACAAGGGCAGTGTCCAAAAATAGAAAAAGATACCCTATATGTATAAATCCCTCTGCCACCAATTCTTTCTCCTACCCATAATACCACAGTATTTCCAAATCACTGTACATCACCATACCATAATTTCACTAAAAATGGAGTTATTACCTAAAACTGAACATAAAGGTTTTGAAGCTATTTGAAAGCAAGTTAGAAAATAGAAAAAGATGTCATCTCTTACTCCATTTGGAGCAGCACATTAAAAACTCCAATCTACAAAGCATGGCAAATGTTATCATTCCCATGTGGGTTTTTTTTAGTGTCAACATCCATCATTTGCTTTGCCACAGTATGGCCCCAATTCTATTATTCATATATTAACAGCCAAAAATATTACAGGACAGCCATGGTTCAATGGTTAGGGCTTCTTGAGGTGGAGTAAAGTGTTCCAAAATTCACCCGCAAAAGCATAAACTAAAATGACATATGGAAAATAATAACTTTTCTGTAAGTTCAACTTTACCATTTAAATCCAGCCAAAGGCACCAGCTCTTAACAGAAAGAGGCAAAAACTACTTCTGCTTCTACCATCTTTTTTCCTTCATTCTTTTTGTACTTCTAAACCCTGGACAGAAGTCATTAACAAAATGAACTTTCTTTACTTGCAGCTTTGTCAGCATCTTGCTCAGATGACAGTAATATTCTGCTTTACAGACTGTTTTGTTTGGTTAAAAGGGAATCCAAATGTGGGCATAGCTTACATTTGGAGTAAATTTAACTGCTGAGGAAAAACATAAGGAAAGAATGCAGAAAACTGAGTCCTTTCTCACCGCCGTTTATATTTTGCCCCAAACATCATACACCATCTTTAGGTGAAAGGTATCAATGCTGTTAAGTTTTTGATGTCCAAATGCCTTCTTACAAGGGACCACAGCTGGTAAATTCAACTCAAGTGTATTAAAACCATGAGGGTTCCAATGTGCAGGATATTCTTAGAAGCAAGATAAAGCTCAGCAAAAGCATTAAGAAGACTCTTAAGATGACTTCGCTCTTTTACTATCTTCCCTATCAACAACTGGGACACGCCAAAGACATTAGATTAATCATCTGTGCTATATTTGTACAAAAATGACTTCCCAGAGAACAGATGTTCCCTGTATTTGGCACAAACCTTCTCATGTGAATTGGCCACATTATGTGTCAACAGACAAGCTGAAAGAGTTGTTAGAACAGCATAGAAGGAAGCAGGGCCCTCAGGTGTTCCTAACCTCTCCTGTTATTAATCCTTATGGCTTTTTTTTTTAGCATATTGTATTTAAGAAAAAAAAAAAAAAAAAGACAAAAACAGGCAAAAAACCAAAGTTAACTGGGCAAGATTTGTTTTCTCAGCAGCCCACAAAGTTAGTTTTACCTACTCTACAGAGGTTACACAGCAAAATGTAAATCAAAACTCTAAATAGTCACTAGAACAACAGAAACTGACCCCCCCATCATCACACAACAGCATGTCTCCACATCAAAAATTCATCATGTCATAGGTATGCCACTATGTTGCATTTCTGTTGAAGTGCTTCTTGCAGGCACTACTAATCATTTAAAGATTCTGGAAGCATGCTGCAGGCATTGAAAATCTATTCAAGGTGGTCAGAGGGATCTTGCTGTGGTCTGCTACTGTACCATACTCTTGAAGAAAGCATATTGCATCATCTTAAGTCAAGCAACAGCTGCATTTGCACGCTTGTTTCTCTGTTACTTCAGTTTATGAAGCAAGATGACAGAAAACGTAAAATCATGATCAAGTTTTCAAAGATTTCCATTAGTTGAATCACTGCTCCTGGCTCTGCCTCAAAGCAGAGTGCCAAATGTAGAAAGTGTCCTAGACAGCACTGAAAATATTGTTATGCTGCCCTTACAAAACCTCCCTGCAAGCCACGCTAGATCAATTTCTTCAATTTTAGAGCCATTTTAGAACTATTATAAACCACCTTCATCTCTTTAAATGAATCCATTATAATGTTGTCTTGAGTATTATTTAAAGGCAGCATTCTGGCAGTTTTGTGATTGTTTTTAGATCCTTGTAATTGCCTTCCCTGACCTTACCATGTTGCTGCTAAACATAAGTGATCATCTTTCAAATTTCATCCAAGAAAGCATACCACAAATCATTCTGAAACATCACTGATTAGTTTTCAGCGAGTGTACTCTGCAACGACATTTAGCAGTCTCCAATTTCTTCCTGATGAATAACTGAACAGACAAGTACACCAGTAACATAATACCTATGCCATGCTAGTCTCAAATATCACTGTGTTCTGCCTGAATATATGGGCTAGCGGGTGAGCTCTTTCTGTTGCTTCTTGCTAGCATTTTTAATGGCTTTCTTTAT
>NW_008824655.1:8039-9861 GCF_000699105.1 Pygoscelis adeliae
ATGGGTCTAGGAGTGGTTAAATATACAACTTATACCCATTGCAAAGGGGAAAGAAAAAAAAGATGTTATAAAATTCTGAAAGTTGTGGAGAATGCACTATAATCTATCACATTGCATGGTGATTTTATGCTGGAACCATACTAGCAACTGCTTAAAAGGGTATTGCATTGGAGGCCACACCTGCTTCTCCCGTGTGTCACTAAACAACATAAACATGCTCGGTTTCACAACTGCATGGGTAGCATTTCTGAGATCAGTTAAGAGCAAAAACCTTCTAATATTTTTAAAAGTATCCCAAAAGCCTCTAAACTCAGACTTTGTTTGCTTCAATTTGGGCACTTTTTGGACATTTTTTGAGAAGAAGACACAGTATGAGACACGAGATGGTAAATTTAGAAAGTTTTCCCATGAAATGTCACTACAATTTTTTTCTTTTCTCTATAGCTTAGACACGGTTGTGAGATGGTTCAAGAAATAACTATGCTTAAATTATAACCCAGGAAGGAATTAAAAAAAGAAAAAAGAAAAAAAAAAGAGGGACTGCAAAAATACCCCAAAAACCTAAAACCAGACAAAGAGCAGCACTTGAACAGGTTTGTATCATACCAGTTTAAACTACACATCAGATTTAGAATAACACATTTCTAAACAAACAAACAAAAACCCTTCCATTTAATTGCCAGGAACTATAGCTGAGAGTAAATGATTATCCTTTGGAAGTTTCATGTACCACCCAGTACTCCGAGACATGCACTTCTTCTTAACAGTTACTGAGTGGGAAACAAACAATTTGGGGATGTATATAGATACACAATGCAAAACTCGATGCATTTATTGGTCTTAATAGTGTAGGAAAGCAGAGGGGCCATCTGCCATCATTAAATAGCAGACACTCCTAAGTCTAATTTGTATGTAAATGACTGACACTTTTTAGCTCTGCCAAAAATTATTTCATTTTTAAAATCCTGAGACCAAGTACTCCAAACTGTGTCCCATTAAGAAGGGAAAAACCAAACTGTTGCTATTCTAAACATTCTTACTACTCTATTTTTTTAAGACATAACTAAATCAAAAATTCAAAAATTTGCAATCAATCAGAGCAATCAATCAGATTGCATTCCACAGCCTACTTTAATCAAAATATCTTCCAGCTTTCTCTGGGAACTCTTTCATTCTTAGAACTTTTTAAACTAATCAACTACCATACTGATAACAATATTAGATTCAATCAGCTGTTTCAGATCACCAAAGTGAATAAAGTCCAATACTCTGAGCAGAGAGCACACAGCATGTAAGACAAGATTTTCTTTGTTTATACATACACATGCACATATAACTAGGGCTAGCAGTTGAGATTCAACCAACAGTTCTGATATTCAACACTGATTCAGGCTCCTGCCCATCTTCTCAAACATGCTTATGTGAAAGTCAGAGTTTATAGTAAATTATCTTATTTGTTTTTCTTTCCAATATCCAAATGGAATAGTTACTTAAATAACAAAGAGATACAGAACAAAGATGTTTCCTTATAACAACCATAAGGAAATTTAAATAAGACATCTCACAAATGAGAACATAGCCTATCCAGCTAGTTTCTAGCTAGTTTTCTAGGCTCCCTTTTAATGAGGATGAAAATGAACAGACATATGCAAACGATTCATCTCACCTTTTGTCCATGTCTGTAAGAATGGGATGAATGTAAATAATTAGCTTTTATAACACAAACCCCCACTAGGAATGATTAATTGCTTTCCAAAACACTGAATACTTCTGTGAAGAGCTTATGACTACTTAGAATTTGTGTCGAATTGCAGTCCTTTAT
>NW_008824655.1:9872-21045 GCF_000699105.1 Pygoscelis adeliae
AGTAATAAATGAACACTGATATATTAATGCCTTCAGCACCCTCAGCCATCTCTGCCAAAGTTAGTTTAGCACCAATGTGCTTGCAAATCCTACCATGAACAGTGTCCAAAACAACTACAGTATTACAGTAATTCTCAGTGAACATAACAGCCTTCTGGAGATTGCTCCCACAATGGTACAACTTGAAAGCAATTCTTAACTTGGTACAACTTGAAAGTGATTCTTAACTTGCTGGTCCCAGAAAAAGGAAGGACTGAACAGGTAAATAAAACAATCTTTGCCCCATCCTCAGAGACTCTCCACCTCACTCATATACCTTTAGATGACTTAGTTTACTAAGAGAAAGGGGCCCAAAGTGTTTTAATGTTAATAACATTAACCTTACTAAAACTGTACTAACTGTAAAATTCTTGTTGTGATTTTCAGGCTGAAGAATAACACAGTAAAGAAGATGCAAGCTCCATCATCATAGCTCAGCTGAAGCACGTGAAGGGATAAGCAAAAACATCCAAAGGGAGAGGCTAGGTAGGTCAGAGTTCTCCCATTCCCCACTGAACCCTCTTTTCCTGCTCGTGGGGGAGACAGTTAAAAAAAGTCGAGTACAAACTATCTCCTCTGACAAGTCCATTAAAAATTTTTGTTTTCAATGAGCAAAAAGGGTAGGTGGGAAGCCGGTTGAAACACTGCAATTCCTATTCCAGTGCCACAAGAAATTGAATAAATCAGTTGCTCCACAACTCTGACGGTAATCCTAACAAAGAGAAGCAAGGCTTTATTAGCCCCTGAAAACTGTAACTGCAAATAGGTCTGGGTGTGTTTTTCTAAGATAAACTCCTTAGAAACTTCATCCTGAACACAAAAGAGTGTAACTAGATCTTGTTCTGCTGTACCTTCTAACCAGGTTCATGTACAGTGAAAACTTTGCAAGATGCCCTCTTCTTGGAATTTCAGAATGATTTTACAGTTTTCTGTTATTTTAATACTTCCTGAGCCTAACTAAATTTTTAGATGCTAATACAAATCAAATTGTCCAAGGCTCAAGCGTTACCAATCATACTAGACAGATCCTATTGTTTCCGTTCATACAACTTGAAACTTAAAATGGATGATAGTCAGGATATTGCAGTTGACCATCTCCTTTGCAATGAAGTAAACTTCATAACTGAAAACACAAAGCATAAGTTTGTTAGAATTTGTTTGTACATACTTGTTTGTAAGAACAGTTCTTGCAAGGAAATACTTGCATGGGTAAATACAAAGTTGAGTTCACATGAGCTATTTTTTCATTATTTCTCATGAGCTATTTTTCCAGTAAGATTCTGTCCAAGTATTTGTCAAACTTCACAAAAACTGTAAATATGAAATAGACTAAGAGTTTTTCGTGGTTTAACCTCAGCCGGCAACCGAGCACCACACAGCCGCTTGCTCACTCTCCCCCCTGTTGGTAGGATGGGGGAGAGAATCATAACAGTAAAAGTGAGAAAACTCATGGATTGAGGTAAGAACAGTTTAATAATTGAAATAAAATAAAACAGTAATAATAATAATAACAATAATAATAAAAGAATATACAAAGCAAGTGATGCACAGTGCAATTGCTCACCACCCACCGACCGATGCCCAGCCAGTCCCCAAGCAGTGGCCCCCCAGGCCAGCTTTCCCCCAGTTTATGTAATAAGCATGATGTCACATGGTATGGAATGTCCCTGTGGTCACCTTGGGTCAGCTGTCCTGGCTGTGCCCCCTCCTAGCCCCCCCGTGCCCCTCCAGCCTTCTCAGTCGGTAGAGCATGGGAAGCTGAAGAGTCCTTGACTAGTGTAAGCACTGCTTAGCAACAACTAAAACATCGGTGTGTTATCAACATTGTTCTCACCCTAAATCCAAAACACAGCACTGTATCAGCTACTAGGAGGAAAATTAACTCTAACCCAGCCAAAACCAGGACAGAGTTGAAGTGCCATTCATTTATATATTTTATTTAAAAATATTTTATTTTTATGAAAAGTCTAGTTCTGTTTGCATGCATAATTTTACCACCTCTGTGTTAGTATTTGCATTATGGTAATAACCTATGCTATGGCAATATCCAGCAACCTGTACTGGTACAAAGACGTATGAAGACACACTCTCCTTTAAAGGTCGTATACAGAAAAGTCCATATGGCTGTGATTGAATAACAGCTCTTCTTACCATAGAGCTCTGTATTCATAAAAGCTCTCCAACTGCATGCTAGGCACACATTTCCTTGGGGATAATAAAGTCTCACCAAAATAAGCAGAATGTAGCCATTATTCATAAACAGTGAATAATGAACATTTTTTGATTTACATTGCTTAGTTACCTTCAAAGAGACATGCCAACAGTTCCAACTCTTCACAAAACTTCATACAGAAACATAAATCCTGTACTGCTAGTTCTTGCAGCTTCAGCTAAAATTCAGAACAGCATGGCAACAGAATAGTCTACAGATAGGCGTTAAAAATTTTGTATGAATTCATGTTGATGATATAGGATTAACTATATCATCCTTCCCAAAATTACACATGACAAGGTGTGCGCTCACTCTTCACCTGAAAATCATAAAATATGTCATTGGGTGTTAGGTATTACAAATGAGGGAAATAGGAAAGCCAGCATAGGAAAGCTTCACCAACCATTATCAGCCATACCAAAGGCAATGGAAAGGGCACATTATTCATTATTCTAACCCATTCCATGTAGCAGACTTGCACTGTTTGGTTTGTTGGTTTTTTTCCTCCAGTTTTCCTCCATGCTAATGATCATAATATCAAAATTTCTACTACAGTTTTTAATCTGTAAAAGGAGGGACCTTTACAAGCCTAAAATCTGTGAGTTCTAGCCCAAGTGAGTCAATTCCAGTTACAGAAGGTAATTACTCAACTATGCATGCCTGTATCACTGACAACAATCAATTCAGTTCTTTGGGACATAGTTACTGAATGCCTCAGCGCCACAGTTAACGTAACAACTATTATGTGTATCTTTCACTGTGAGCATTCATGCTGCCTCTTTCTGATGTTACATTTTCATTGTCTGCCCAAAAGAATCAAGGTCAATCAAGCCAATTAAAGATGGAAAAATGGGCAAATTCAGTCTCACAGATGAAACAACTGAGCAGTGATCCATTCTGAAAAGCCAGGACGTTCTCCAGTTAACAATCCAGACAATGTTGCTCCTGTGTCTTGGTCCCCTGCACTACATATTCAGTCCCTGTGTATTTAAACATTGTGTACAACTTTATGTAGGCACCTTCATCTATTACATTTAACTTTTATCGGAAATGGTGCTTCACTATCCACTGAACTGCTAACCATTGCACTTTTCAAGAACACTTGGAAGTATACAAGTATACATTTATCTAAGGTAACTTGCATTTTATCTTTTCTATGAAACAGAGGTTAACCTACAACACAGGGTGGGAAAGTATTAATAATAATCTTTTAAAATAAAAGGTGGGTCTTATTTTTGAAGACATATAGTCAAGCGTTTCCCAATAGAGGGCAATTTACTAAGTTATGAGTAAAGAAAGTAAATGCTGTTAGTTGGAGAGGAAGAACTAAGCGCAAAGCAGTTATGTCAGTGACACACACAAAAAAAGGCTGCAAACTTCCACTAGAGTGGATATAGGATAGAAATAAAATTACTAGTAAATAACAGCAACTACAAAATTCAACATGAAAACTGTCAACTGAGAAGCCACCTCCTTTCATAGAATATCAATCAAACCTCTATTAACACACAACAATAAGTCTCCAGTGCCCCTTGCCAACTGGAAAACAAGGCCAGCACTATCCCACATTCTAGCTATTAAAAATAAATAAATAAATGGTGCAGCACAACTTGAGCTGTTGCCCAATTAAAAAATGAATTTGCTTGACACTTTATGAAAATTATTTCACTTCACAAAGTTTCCTGGAGCAGCAAGCACATGTTCAGTGAAACCCTCTAAAGGTTAGAGATGCTAAATGGTGTGTAACGGTATCATTTTATAAATAATAAGATTTCTTTCTACCATATACATCCTCAGGCTTATTGCATTGTCACTGACAAGCACTTCATAGTAATTCGCTATGACCTGAGGGGGTCAGAAGAACACATCATGTTTGATAAGTTTTGCTTGGCTTCAAACCCAGCACACACACACAAAGCACTCAATTTAGCAAGATTCCCATTAGGTCAGGAGATCTGTAGTATAAACAGAGATTTAATTTAGTTTTAATCACCTTAGAGCCTTCAATGTTCCTCATTAGTAAGAACAAAAATCTGTAGGACTAGCTCTCGCATCCTCCCCACTGGGAAAATATATATTTAATATATCTCAGGAACTTCATCATTCTTCATATAGAAAAATCTGCTGAAAAATCAGCTGCAGAAATTACAAAAATCTATCTATCCTGCATGCTTAGAAGCAGTCCTTCAAGAGCTGACTACCTTAAGGTAATCCTTACTTATGAAGCCCCAGTATTATACTTCCTCCACCTGCAAAGGAATCTTGCTATTACGGTACAGTATTCATTTCAGTTTAACTTTTTAAAATAGATTCAACTCCTTGGCAACAACAGCTCATGCAATATTCCTGTTAAAGAAATTACGACAATGTGAAAACATCATTGATCTTGGATCCAAACCTGTTTTTTCAGAGTTTAGGTTTAATTCTGTCTAGTGGTATTTGAAACATCAATACTCTCATTTCAAACCACAGTACATAAATTCAAGAAATTTTCCCTCTTGCAGGATCATTACTACTTCTGATTTAGGATGTACATTAAAGCTATTCCAGTAATATTTCCTATTTTTGGCTTCCATATTTCACCCTCTTGTATTATAACCTATGCTGTAGGGATTTTCCTAACTGTTTCTTTTTTTTCCTTAGTGAAGCTGAGCAAGAAATATATTGCTCATGTAAAGATGGATAAAGATATTAGTATGTAATGAATGTCACAGTTGTCTGAAACAAAGTGAGAGGAAGAAAGTAAAAGTTTAAAATGGCTTTTTATTAAAACTGAGTTTTCATGCAATTAATATATTCTCAGAACATAAACCCAGACAATAGCCTGTATATACTGAATATTCTGAGTATCACTGTGTATACTAATATTGAGTATGTATATTCCAAGCACATAATTATATTCTTACTTTTAATCCAAAAATTTTCTGTTTGTGCTTGCCACCTAAAAGCTAACTGTGGCCAGGTACCTTTCAGTTCCAACAAAATTGTAAAGAACATATGGAACTCTATGTTTAGCAGCATATAGCTCCTCAGTATACTTATAGGTTTATTTCTCACCAATTTCTCACCCAGTCTTGAATTGGTGCTGGCCAGGACAAATTGCACTATTTATTTATTTATTTCTTACTCACAAACATTACCAGCTCTTTCTACTCCACAGCTCTATCCCTGCCTTACAAGGAAGGTATCATTCACATCAGATTCTGGAATTGGGAAGAGAGAGGGGCAAAAGAAAAAAAAAAAGAAAATAAAAGAGATTAAAGTACAAGACTTCCCTTAGAGCTTGGGAGTAATGGCACTAGCCCTAAGTTCCTTAGCTCAAGTTAAAAGATAAGAATTGGACCCTTCACTCCTTTAGCAAACCAGAAGTTCTGGAAGTAAGGCAATTCCTCTCCCAGAAGACACCCTTGTTCTCTTCCTTGCTCTAACACAGAAACAGCCCAGAAGAGAACCCAGCTCTCATTATTTTCATGGGAAAGACAGGACATACCACATCTTCCCGTGTAAAACAAGAAAAAGCCCCAACCTCTTCTCCAGAGTCTGTCAGTCATTCACCCCCACCCCCCTGACCAAAAGTTCCCTTCAAGGACAGTGAAAATAGCAAGATCTTAGTTTGAGCCTGTGAGCAGTGTAGAATTAGAGAGCCCGTAGATTCAGAAAGAAAAACAAATTTTCAAGCTTCTCCTAAGAAATATTAAACTTGCTATAATATGTGTCTTTTGCACTTTCTCTCCTTTCATCAACCATGTGGTCTTGTGTTATTAGGTACTATATAGCCCCTGAGCACCACTAAAATGTCAGAAGTATTAGAAGGCCAATACTGGCCAGAGGCCTGGGACACTAGACTCTTCCCTAACTTCAATTCTGGTCTCTGGAATAGAACAATATTAAAATATAGAATGTGAAAAGTTATTCAGAGGAGGCTTCTAGAAGGCCTGTTTTCTGTACTTACACAAGCTCCGGTCCATATATGCAACTCCTGGAATATTACTTAATGACCCTGGCAACATTTCATAGTATTTCTGTAGAGGAAGCTACCAGACAACCTATTGCATCATGCCACTAGATATGATCCTGAGCAAACTCACTTCAAAGTTGGCTGTGTTTTGAGTGAGAGGTTGAATCATGTGGCTTCACTAAGGCCATTTCTAGCCTAAATTATTATATGATTCAGCAGTTATATGCAAAAGGGTCAACGGGCAGTGGTGGTACAATTTCATGGAGTACAAATAGTAGTAATAAGTGGTATTAACAGAAAATCAGTTCTTCAAGTAAAGCCATGTCCAAATTATTATTTCTCACTTGCATGTCTCTGGCAGAGTAGTGTATTTCTCATAGATTACATAGCTGGTTTAGGTCATATTTTGCCAATAAATAGGAAAACAAACCTTTGGAAGTTTATTCATTATCTTTCAACCCATTTTCACAAGTGCTAACTATAATGAAGTATTTGGACTGTCATCTTTCTGGATCAGGAAAGTGTACTTAAGTGTACTATGTCTTTTTTCCTGATAAACAGATTAAATGCAATTTGAGACAAAAGTGAAATTTATCACTATTTACTGGCAGTTAAATGGAATTTGTCAAATGGTTTGGTGGCCCCTCAAATTTTTATCTACAGTTAGCAATGCTAATAATATTTGGTCTCTATGACCCAAAGCTAAGAACTATCGATATACATTTGATCCAGCACTCCTACCAGTCCAATGCGGAAATGGCAGATAGAACTTAGAATTAACTGCACAATATTTAAATGGTTTGACCAGTGATAATTTTTTAAAACCCAGTTGCTTCACCAATGTGTTTAATAGCTCAACTGCCCAAACTACCGAAGAAAAATACATTTATGGTGTTTGTTTTAAACATTCTTATGAAATATTTTAAGGCAGAGGCTTAAGGGTTTAGTCTATTTACAAAGATTACCATGCTATAAACAAATTAACATTTGTATCCAGCATGACTTCTTCAGTAGTTGATAGTCCAAGTCTGTGTTTATAAGCAATTTAATATAAAACTGCCTTTTTGGTTTTTTTTAGGAAGTATGCTTCCCCACATCCAATTGCACACTTTGTATTCATTACGGTTGTGCTAACATTGGCAAGAAACCAACATATATAACAATAGCAAAAGTAAAGAGCATCCTAGATTTAATTGCATGAGTCCAGGCTTGCACATTAATTAACTATTGAGTAAGTATTTTATTTAAACAGAGTTGTTTTATAGAATTACAGTATGTACTACACAACTTTCATCATGGTTGTTAACTTTATTAGGTACATAAGGCTGTTAAACAGTGAGCTCACCTCTGACCCAAGAACTCCATGTTTTCCACATGACAAAACTTCCCGAGAATGTCACAAAAAGGATAAACAGAAACCGAGGGGAAAAAACCCAACACTTCTTTATTAAAAAAAGTGCTATGTGCACCTTTATAAATAAGTACATAATTCTAAGTGAAAATAATGTGGATCATGTTCATTCAGTACCCTATTGTTAGAGTCAATCGCACACTAGGAAAACTCAGCATCCCTTAGGACGTTGACTCAAATGTAGAGACATGAATGGAGGAATAGATGAGTAGAATACGTAGCAATGCCTAAACCAATAAACAGCAGCTGGTTTACAGTAAAGTGAAACTTTCATACACCTAACACTAAGCAGCAGTTCAGGCATGACACTTACCCTAGTTAGTCATCCCTTCTACATAAAGAGCATTTTCCAGAAAATGGGCAGGGCAGTGACCATTCCAGCTGTTCGTGCTGCAGTGAAATAGAAACCATGGGAAACTAACAAAAACACATAATCCTAGATGACATCTTTCAATGATTCAACAAAAAAAAAAATTAATTTGAAAGATGCCATTCCTAGATATAGAATCAAAAGCCCATATAAACATGAGAAAAACAGAGATATGTATTTGAAGTAAGAGTGAATGAGAAGTGAAATACAACCCTATAAATGAAACTGATGAGATGCTCAACTTCAGAACCATAACTCAAATATCCAGTAAAGAAGGAGACACAAAACAGCTTAGGAATATTATCTATTACAGACAACCCATTATCAAGATAAACTGAATAAAGTGTTGGCATACTCTATCAGACAGAGAACACACACCACTGAGTTCAGCAGTTTTATTAAGTTTCCTTACAAGAACTGTATGCAAACACAAAAGAACAGCACATTCTGCTTTTTTATTTCCTTCACCAGCCAGAACAGCAAAAATGCTCTCTTAGAACCAGAATCTCTCTCTCACTTTTCACGCCAAAGACTTTGAATTCTTTTAAAATCTGTCATACGTTAATTTTATACTTTTGCTCTTCTTTTCTGTGATTCTCCTTTCATCTCATACTCCAGGAAACACCTGTCTTGGATCCTCACAGTATAACAAGATCAGATTTTGTATTTACGGCTTAGTTTTACAGTTTTTCCCAGACAACCAATTTTTGAGGCCAAATACAGACTTCTATCCTGAAATAATATACTAAAACAATAATTTCAAAGACATTTTATAGACTTTTTACAAATATTGCTATCCCTACATGCAATCACTAATTAATTTCATTCTCATTAGATAAAATAGGACCTGAGGCACAGATGTATTAAATCAGAACCTAAAGATACGCTACAGTCTATGCTAGGACTACCAACATGCACACATGGATAACTCTTCTGCTGAAAAAAGGATTCAGGAAATAAATTCTATGAAAACCACTACTGTTTTGGTCTCCCCGCCTCCCCTTAATATCTGCATATTAATAGTACAATATTCACTGTGCTCATGAAGAAAATAGTTTATTGGGGCATGCATAAGTAAAGCTGCTTAAGACCCAGCATTCTGCACTGTGATTAGTGGCTTTGAAGCAATTAGTTTGTACTAGAGAAATGTAAGCCAGGCATGAGGAATACTGGATCTAAGAAAACAGCAAGATCATACAAACTTTTATAAGAAACTTCTGTCAGAAACACCATGAAAACTCAAGAGAATAGTGTGGCTCCCAGTTAATGTCAAACAACTGTAGAAAATAATCTTGAATATTTAAATAATTTTTGACTCATTTAATAGGATTTTTTCTACTGTTCCTTATACAGTGATGGCTGATGAACCTTCTAACCAGATTAATCTCTGTTGCAGCAGCTTCTTTAGAGTATGCAGTTCTGCACTGCTGCTTTTCTGGTCACTCCCTCTAAAATTATTGTCTTTGTAGTTTTAAGAAGCAGAGTCCAGCACATTCCAATAACCATCATATTACTAGCAAGACAATTACAGGTCACTGCAGCTGGAGTGCCGGTCCTCCACTGTTCCTTTTTTTTTTTCTTCCAGTTTCTCTGAATGAATTTTCCAGTAAAATCTCACACAGACACAAAAATGGAGCTCATCAGACAAGTCATACGTGCCTTTTTCACAATTTTGAAATTGCTCTGTCCATGACTACTGCAGAAAACACTGACTCTGCGTCCCTGAAGTGACAAAGTAATTTTTCAGACTTTAAACTGAATATACACTCTGTACTACTTAAAAGATGCAGTCTGCAAAATAAAAAACAGGCAAGTTTTCTTGTTGGAATTCACCTAAGAAACTACCTTCATAAAATATACTTGGAAATAACCCGTACCAATAATTAATAATGAGACATCACATAACTATGTTTCAGTTATGGCATTGCTGATAAGTGACAGGGACATGACATAAAATATTCCGGAAAAAGAGAAAAAAGTTGAACTAGTTCTCACTCTCAACATTGCACTAAATAAAAAGAAGCCTTATTCATATATAAACATTCTTCTTGTCAAAATCAGTGACTGGTAGTACAAGACAAAAGCCAACTTCAAGGCCTAATATTATCAAAAAAGTATCACAGGCTCAGGTGGGTCCTGAAACTACTATTAGTTGACACTTCTCATTCTGAGTTGATTCAAATAAATTTCACCAATAGCAATATTACTTTTGGAAATCTTCATTGCCTCACACAGAAAGCCACACTAAATGGTAGCATTAAAAAGCCATCATGGCTGTGCACTTTTAATAACTGCACTTTTATTAGCACCTTTTTAGAGCTGTTGCCTAACACCAGCCTATGGACATTTGGGTAATAACATGATATATATGCCTATGCAGCTTGTTAAAGGGAAAAGCTAGAGAGATTTCTTCTCTCTACAATGTTTCTATATAATTAAGTATAGAAAGTCAGCCTACACTTCTGAGTTAAGCCTTCTGCCAGTTTCTGATATTTAAAGAAAAAAAAAAAGTTTTACCGTGCTCTGTAATTTACCATCTCTCCACAAAATCCACACCTTCCCTGCTAAGCATTAGGAACTTTTGCAATCCCAAGATGGCAAAAAAACTACAAAATTCCATGGCATTATAGAACACAGATCCTCAACCTTTTTCTCCCTAAACTCAGTCCCTAATGTAGAGAGGCTTTAGATAACTTGCAAAAACATATTTTATCCACATTAACAAGTGGCTCAAGAACTGTTTCTGGTCATTTTCGGGACTGATTCTGGTCAGTAGACAGTGAGTTGTTTTAATCAATAAATTAACTTTCACCTCTGAGCTGGAGAAGCTCTTTTCAACAACAATACAGCTCAGACACCGGTATTTTAACTTATGCCACAACTCTACTCATATTCCACCTCTTGGATTATTTGTGAAAACTATATTAATGTATTCACAAAGCAGGATGATTTTTCTTCCTACTTTACCTCCAGACTCCAGCACAACTACGAGACTGAATGATTCTACCATAAGCAGTGGTCCATTTCACCATGACATTAGTTTCATGTCACCTAGAAATTTATAACATTTAGGAAATGGATAAAAGACTTCAGTCTTTTACATTTTTAACTTTAAATTTTTTTACTGACAATTTCACAGATCTTGGGAGCGTGGGTGTTTAGCCTCATATAGACCCAAATATA
>NW_008824655.1:21059-27983 GCF_000699105.1 Pygoscelis adeliae
TGTACCAAAAGATATGCTCTACGACTCCTTCCCCCCCTTTCACCGGTCCATAAGCACACTGGGAATGGTGGTATGCCAGTGATCCTTATTTTAAATAGTATTTCTAGCATAAAATGAGCAACATAAATGTGCTTTGTTTTATTAGGGCAATACACATGAAGACTGGACGTTCTCACAGTACCTGAGCCAAACCCCTGTGAAATATTATTCAACTCTATACCAGAGGCTCACGTATCATCCCCCTGCTATTTTCAGTGAAGTTAACTGAGAATACACAAGCAAAGTCATGCATACAGTAGCCTTCAGGCACCTTGTTTCCCCTCAAATTAGTTGAACACAGAAGTTTGCTGGTCACTCCAGCTGGCTTGCTTTGTTTTTAAAAAAAATCCCACCACCACCTTGCCTTTCTTTTTCATTAAAACAACTCTCTACCAGGATTAAAAACGAGTTCACATAAAATTTACAGCTTTCTCACACTTCAGATATCGGTATGTCTGACATGAACCAGGGACGACAACAGCGGCTCATGGCCTGGGCAGGCAGACGCACGAGCAGTGGCGGCAGGACAGCACGGCCGGGACAGCACGCGCATCAGGCACGGGGGCAGGGGAGAGGCACAAGGGGCAGCCATTTTAGAGGCGAACAGCAACGCCTGCAGCAGGACCTCTGTGGACGCCGCCAAAGGGAGAAGGTGTGCTCTGCAGGGCTGCTCGCCTTGCAAAAACACAAAGCTGACAGGATCATTCGCAGCATCGAAACATGTTTTCCTCACTCTGCCATCATTTTCTCTGAGCTTTTCTCCCTTAAGCTATCACCTGCCCCATGACCCCCCCACCACTGTGTTGCACACCCTCAGGGAGCACTACTTTCTCCCTGCCCTTTGCCACTGCCTTCGGCCATTCCCAATCCAGCTTTCTCCTATACAGGCCTGGGCTTTTTTAATTCTCCCCAACACTTTTGACAAACATCTTCCTTACAGCTTGAACAGGCTCAGGGTGGGATTAAGAAGTCCAAGAACCAAGGTGAGCTTTTTAACAGCTTGTGTAACTTATTTAACTTCCCTTGCATCAGCCTGCTCATAGCTGACTTCTAGCAGGAATTAATCTCACAGCCTCAAATTTGTTTTGAGATGTGTATGATTGTGTGAAGTTGCAACTATCATCATTGGTATTATTTAGGCACCATGAGGAGAGGGAAGGAAGCTGAAAATGAGAAGCACTCACCCACCGGCTGGAAGGAAGCAAGTCTTGCCATAGTGTTGCAAGATGGCTGTGGCTCCACCAGAGCATGCTGGGAAGCAGGTGGCCATAGGGCACTTGGTGGCTGCATAGGGAACGATGGTGCTGCTTTTTAGTCCTTACGTGAGTAATCTTACTTTTCTGATCGTGTGATACAATGTTTTCCTGTTTTCAGGATTATCAGAGTGTTTCCTAGTCTCTGTTTCTCTTGTAGCAGAAGGGGAGAGTGGACTGAGCATGTAGTTTGGGGAATGAGTGAGGGGTTGTGTTTTTTCGATGTACTGTATGTTATACAATATAGCTACAGGCACTATTTTTTGTTGATGTAATAATTCTGATAGAAAAATATTTTCAAGAATTGCATCAGTAGGTGCTTATAGTATGCTTGGGAAATTTGGAACCCACTTGTTTTGTTCCATATAGATAAGTATTATTTATATTCAACTTTCTGAATTTCCCTTACTTTGAAATGCCTTTTTTCTTTCTGCTTTCAATGGTACCAAAGCCAAACTGTTCTTAATCCTGGTAGTTGCTGCTCTCTGCATTCTTTTTAGGAACAAAGTTAATTTCCATTATGTTCCTTGTGGATGGAAACCAGGCTGAGCTTGAGATCTGAACTTGTTGCTTAATAGCTGCTTAGGCTGGAGCAGAGCCTGGGGCATTTGGAAAACCCAGCCACATTGTATGAGAGGTGACGGGAGAATTAAAATTGAAAAGAAAGAATAAAAACAGAGGTAGGGGTAGAGGGAGGCTTATCATACTGTTAGAGTACGGTTTGAGGAAGGAGAAAGAAAAATGAGGCCAGGAGAGGTAAGCAAGTATCAGGAAGAGAGAACTAAGTAAGAAGCTGGAAGATGTGCCCTATGTGCCACCTGATAGGGGAGTTGCTTTCTCATCACCTACTTGAGAGGCCTCTTTTCTTTTTAAGGTGTTTCAGGCTATATTTTGAATTTAAATGCGTATATGTGCTTTTGTGGTTGAAATGTAAAGGCATATTCCCATTGTACATATAAAAAAAAAACCATAGATTTTTTTAAACTGTATTTTTCTTTTCCAGCTGACTGCTGGGGTTTCTAATGACTGCCTGTAAAATATTTATCCATTTTATAAAATGCAGGTTCAATAGAAACTTTCACAAGAGTCTGAAAATAAGCTGTTACTGTGTGATACAGATTGCAAATCTTAATTGGAAGGCAAGTGCTTTGCTTGAATGCCTAAACAGGTAGTGTTTTAAAAAGTTAAATATATTGCTGTACACAGTGTTTAGGGAGACTGAGTTAAGTCTCATGCAGGTCACCAGCATACCTGAGCTATTTTTCACATTTTTCTTTACTATAGGTCTTTTCTATAGGCCTTAAGACCTATAGGGTTTTAAGAGTAATTGGGGGTTTATGAACGAGCAGTATATTTTTTACAAAATCTAGTGAGTAAAGAGCCCATTGTTCTTTGTCTAAATATTAATATAGTATCTTTTATGCCTATTCAAATTATTTAGAATATTTAAAGAAGATAAATGTCTACAAAAAAATTTGCTGCAAATATTTTCAAATAATATCTACTTCAATTTTATATTAAAATCAGTTCCATTCTAGCAGCTTCTGTGGAGCGTTAGTGGTCTCTTCAACTAAATTTTATGACAATTTGCTATATGTACAACTATTTCAAGTAGACTTCTGTAATTAAAATTAAGATCATATGGACGTAATCAAGATTTTATTTGGGTACTGTAGAGGTAAGGTGAAAGGCTTGTGGTGTTCTATAGAAATTCTTCCTGGTGCATTTAAAAGCTCCACTGGCAGTGTCTAAAGATAGTTTGATCTAATTACCACTGAGAGGCTGTAAACTACAGGAAATTCTATTCAGCATCCCACATGGTATGGTCTCTGCCAAAAGAACTCCAAGCAAAAATGAGTATTTTCTAGGACCAGTTTGGTATTTTCATGCCCCCAGATTACTGTATCAGTATTTTGCTCAGAATTATTACCTTACCCAGTAAAAAGTCATGAATTTCCTGGCTTTATGTTGCTACCCTATTATATTGTAACAAGATGCTTCTGACCCACGAAAAAGGAATGTGCGTGAAAGTTGCCATGCTGAGATTAGCACTACGGTCAGGAAAAAGTCCAGCCAGAATTCTTGAAAGCCAGCCACACTTTCCAAGAAGTTAAAGTAGAAGCGAATAGCACATTTGCACTTTTAAAAATTGAAACACTTTTTTCTGTTTTGCTTTTTAATATTGCTGTCTTACCTGAGCTGTAGATCACTTATATTCTTGAATGTGTCTTTTCTTTTATGTGTATGTTTCTGTTATGTATGTTCCCAACTGGCAGACCAATGAATGCATGGTGTCTGATCCAGTATAAGAGAAGAAGCCTTCACTCTTGCACGTATTGAGTTAAATTCTGATTATGCAGCTCTTTGAAACCCCAAACTCTTATGATGCAAACTTAATAACCTTTCTGCCTATAGCATAACAATTATAATGAGCCTTGTTGTGCTTAATATACATAATTCTTGTCCACTGGGAAGAACAGAACTGGATGTCATTGGCAATCTTCTGAATAGAAGGAATATTCCATAAATGTGCTTTGCCTACCAAGTGTTAGAATTTTGTACATGCATTATATTTTTCCAAAGAAGTTAGAATTTACTACAATACCATGATATCACTGCAGTTTTTAAATGAGGTTTGGAATTAATATTAAAAAAAACAAGCTTTACTGGAGGCTTCAAAAGTGTCTCTAGATTGCCCAAATGTTAATACTTAGACTGGCAGGAGCAAGCAACATACAAATTTGCAAATTGCAGATGATTTATGGTGAATGAAATACATTTTAGAGCAGAACAGCTAATAAAATTTGCATTTTGGCTTTGTTATGAGTGAACTATAGTTGTTTTGTCTGAATGATTATTATAAAGTTTTTCAGCTGTGAATCAAAACTACACACAAACAACCAACATGGGGAGCTTGCAGATGTCTACGAATGCTGATTCATTGTGTATGGGCTCAAATAACCAATTTTGTATTTCTCTATACTTGTTCCTGTGCAAACTAAAAAGAATTCCCAAATGGCTGCAGGCAATTAAAATACCCCATGGGGAAAAATAGGCTAGGTGGCTTAGCCACTCCAGCAATGGAGCAAATGCACTTATCTGGAATTCTGATAAAACTTCAGGGCTGAGCAGTTTCAGAGAGATATTCACACAGACGAACACTAGACAAATGGCCTGCATAGCTTGACTATATTTACCCACTATATGTCTGAGAGCTATTCAGATGCTTGAGTGTGAAAGTTTGCTTATTACTTGTCTAACTTGGCAGTAAAACTCCAGAGTAAAGGGAGATTTGGGGCCAGTCTCACTTCGCTGTGACTTTCAACATGTCGCTAACCTGCTGTTCTGCAGTTCTTTCCCCTATAATGTGAGGAAACTATCACCATTGTAAAAGTGCTCTGGCATCTCTATATAACCTGCTGCTGGATGCTTTTTTCTCCTATTTTTTTATATGGTGGGTAAGCCTTTTCATCTGTGTCCTGGTTTTCAACCAGTTTGTTACATGGCTTAGTTTGTATTACAGTTCTGTCAGGGGATAAACCTTAGCCCATCTAATTCAATGCAGGTTTTAGGAGGCCTCTTTTATTGACACGAATGCTTATGTTTTAACCGTTCTGTTTTTTCACTGTGATTTTACTGCTGAATGGTATTGTACTGAAAATTATTTGATAAGACAGTGAGGTAATAGTCCATTACCTTTCTGTGTCATGACACCAGCAAGAATTCCCTTAAAAATGTCTTAGAGTAAATCTACAGCCCTCCTAACATATTACTATCTTACTGTAATCCTGAAGTGTTTTGAGAAAGGCAAAAACATGAGTATGTATTTATAAGCTTCCTTTGTGTTCTGAAGTATCCTATTAGATTCTTTCTCTTGATCTAGAAGATGGTGCTTAGCATTTATTTCATGGAAGCAAACATTGTGATTACTCATCATTCTAAGTTATGTTCTGATTTTAAATAGACCAAAATATGACCTAAGAAATCACATTAACTTCTTAGAAGTTAGGCTTTTAATTTTTTTTCCCCAATCTGTTTCTTAGTTGTTTGGAATCCACATGCCCAAGCTACCCCTAGATATGTTTAGCAGAGAGTGATGAGGAGAATGATTAAATGATACTTTGATCTGAACAGTCTTCTGGCCCTACAATGGTAGATGAGCATCAGGTCAAAACGGGCAATGTGGGAAGATTCCTCTGTTGCTCTGTTTGCTGTGTCCATTTAGATCTTCATGTGAAGGGAACAGACTACCATAGTGGCTTAGGAGATTTATGGAAAGTTGTGTAAATTCAAAGGCAATTTAAAAAAAAAACCCAAACATTAGTCACTTTCAGAAAGTCAAACAATAATGTTTACCCAAAAGTGTTAGGAAGTACAATCCTTGTTTGATGAACTTTTAACCACGAGTAGAGGCAGCTGAGGGAATTTCCTTGAGAAGGGCAAACTGTCACTCAGTGAGAGTGAGAGGGTCTCAGTTGCAAAGCAATCGATAGCACAGAGAGATTCCTGTGGTTTCCAAAGTAATATTCACAGGGTCATAGTAAGTATGACTAAGGAAATCTGAAAAATTATATGTTCTCTCTTTTACCCACAATGTAGTGACATGACGGTATACTCAAGATACATGCTCAGGTATATGCTCGCTGTTAGTGTTGCATGGAAATCCATAAGAGGCAAAAATTGGGATTTAATACTCTGTGTTCTTTATGAAAAACGTCTTGTATTAATAATTATATAGCCACGTGGTGTGAGATAAGAAAGAAAGGAACAGAAGGGAAGAAACTTGCAAAAAGTTCATTTTCTTAATTGAAATGAGTGAGCAATATTGGCCCTTGAAGCCTGGGGTAAATATCCTAAAAGAAAACCATTACAGTGTTATTTTGTTCCGTTTCAAACATTTTAGCAATGTATTCCTGTACTATATTAACTTGAAAGCTCAATCCAAATATGATAAAATACACAAGCTTATTCAGTATCATTGGAGACAGCTGTCTTTAAAGACATATAAGGACAAATGTGTTATGGTTAATAATTTTCTTTGGAAACTTACTTACATTGTGCTAGTAAGTTTATAAAAAAAGAAAAACTACTTAGGTCTGGGGCTTTCAGATATTTGGCCACCATTTATTTTACTGTTACCATCTCCCTATGGTCTTATATATCTGATCAGTGTTGCCTTGTTTTACATAACAATTGCTTTTTCCTGTTGAGCAAAACCCAACAGAACTCTGTTCAACTTCTGCTTTACTTCACAGATGTTACCCCTAAAGAATTGATTTTTATATTTACTTATGTTTATATTCTGAGCTTAATATCTTTTTCTCTACAGCGGGTAGCTTCTAAATAAGTTAGTAGAATGGCATGAGCGTAACAAAGCAGAATCCAACTTTGTGCAATAGACCCAGCAGTTGTTCTCTGTCTTCTCTACCTACTATACGCGATACCCGCCTTCTTAGAAGCACTGCTAAATGGAGTGATTCAGTACTTCAAGTGTAAGGGTTGGAAACAACCGCAGCAAAAGGAGATGCTTTATAGGGAGAGTGTGCAGGCCTGGCTGCTTTTTGCAATCCTTTCCCTTTTACTCTCCCAGCATTGACAATTGTTGCATTACGGAAGTTGGAAGATACATTCC
>NW_008824655.1:28016-48499 GCF_000699105.1 Pygoscelis adeliae
TTATGAACCTGTTTTCCATTAGTCTGTGTAATCTTTCTTCAATCTCTTAATACTGTCCACAGCTGTCTGTGGCAGTAAGTTCCAGAAGCTGGCTACCTGCTGCATATAAAGTACTCTTCCTCCCTCGCCCCCTGTCTTACACCAGTCTTGTTTCATTAAGTGCCTTCTACTAATGTATTGTGGGATTTGTTGAACAACGATTTTTCATTTACTCTATCTGCTGTCTTAGTGGCATCTGCAAACCTCTATCATATTCCCCTCTGCCTAATCCTCTCCCAGCTGGGGTGTTCCAGCCATTTTAAGCCGTCCTCTTAAGGTAGCTGTTCCATTCTTCCGATTATTTTAGCTACCCTTCTCTAATTTCTCAATGTCCTTCTTGAAATATGGCAACCCAAAGTACACTCAGTATTCAAGATGCGGCTATGCACATATGCATATATGGTCATATAAAGAGACAAAATGGCACACCATGAATTTTCCTAAACTACTATGGAAGTCATAAGGTAAAAAGAAAATCACATAGGGAAATACAGCTCCATGGGCAGTTATAGCATCTGGATGTCTTTTGTCAGCTTAAGCTCTTACTCTGTCAGCTTAAGGTCCAAGAGTCAGGATGCAGGTCTTGATATTTCAGGTATCAAAAGATGTAGATCATGCATGTAAAGACTTACCTTGCTATGAAGGAACTAAGTGTACAGTTGGTGTAATGACTGTATCAGCTGGTCATCTTTAGTATATCTCTCATTATTTTTGGATCTGTATCCTTACCTAAAATGAGGAAGAAATTATTATTTTAAGTTTACTTACTAATACTTATTCTTGACAGATGACTTTGTTACATGTAACTAGACTTCTTGAAGTTCTAGAAGTCCTTTTTATTTTCCAAATTAATGCTCTAACACAGTAATAGTGATGTCTAGCACCAGTTTAGTCTAACAGCAGTGTGGTTTAGAATTTAAGCAAATTACTCAGTATTAAATCAGTTCATAATTACTTAATTCAAATCTTTCCTGGAAGTAAGTCTTGCATCTTTATAAACTTGCCCCACTGGCACCAGGTCACCATTTAAATTTCAAATATAAATAGGCAAGAAATTATTTTCAGTTCTTCCTGATTTCATTACTTTTCAGCCTCCCAGTAAACTTCCAAGCCAAACTCACCCAAAGTGGTAGAATCCTTAGTTTACAATCCAGTTCAAAGATTATCTAGGATTATCTCAGTTCTCTTGAGCTGAAGCTTCACGGTATCTCAGCTAAACATAAATATGAATTACACCAAGCTAAGTATTTATTTTGGGTATCTTTTAGTCTTCACACACTTGATATTAACATATTCTGGTTATGAGAGAGAATAACAAATTTGGTGTAATCAGTTTGAGGTTTTTTCCCTCACCTTCAGTGTTGCCAATATATCGACTGTGCTTTTACTTTATGCACTTCCTTTAATAAAAGAGGGGTTTTTTGCTAATGGAATATAACTGTCTCAATTCCTTGCCAATTTTTGAATGGGCTATTCAGACATGCCTGTGATTTTTAGCACAGGCGGGAAATGCTATTGGGTATGACGCACTTCCACTTTTGCTTCTCTTAGGGTCCTCTTATTACTTTTATTTAAAGACAGGAAAATAGTAAATTGATCATACTTCAGTGTATAGGGCTTGCAGTTTGATATGCCATAGAACTTGGGTTTTGACGAATTGCTTAATAGTTGAGTAATCTTTATCTCAATTTTTTGACACCCATGTAAATACACAAGTAAAACATTACAACCACAAAGAAACTGCAGTCAGATGGAAACTAACTAAACTATATTGACCTAAGACAATGTTAATATATTTATTATACATACACGCCCATATGCTTTGAATTCTTACACTGTGTTGTAAGTTAGCTCACAACAAGTTTCTCTCACATTTTAGTTGCCATGCAATTGTTTCTTAAATAGCTTTTCCACATGGTTGCTGTGTGTAGTTTGAGAGAATAAATTAGAAAAGAATTTATACCACTCTCTCCACAGGTTCTGTTATAAAATAGCTATCTTCTTTTGGGAATAAGGAGAAAGTAAGAGCTTTCCAAAAACTGAAATATGCAGTGTGCAAAGCCAATTTTCAGTTTTAAGTAACTGAATGTATCACATAAGATTCCAAGCTAATATGTGTCAAAGCACATTTAGATTGTTATAGCAGTTGGAAACACAGAGAAGATGGTAACTGTAAATAAACTGATCATACTTTCAACCCAAATAGTGCCTTCCAAAAATTTGAATTCAGGTATCAGTCCCCAGTGAAAAGGCTTATTTACCACAAGGTCTCAAAATAAAATACTGTTATGAAATAAATCTTTTCAATAGCACTGCGGTAGACGCTTCTGTAAGTATGATTGTAATGACCAGGAGTTTGAGGAAGCAGGTAGAAGGACTTGCTTTTTAAGGCCATCTGACAATATCAAGAATATGGTACTATTTGGCTTTAAAACACTGGTCAGACATCCGTGGAACTACAGAGATTGTATATACATTTTAAATCGTTTTCAAAATCCTTAGATCTCTAAAATAGAAGCTTAGATTGCATATGAAAACAAAAGTACTCATGTTCCTCTCTTATAAGCTCATCCACATTTGCTTCAATGTACCAAAACAAGATTTTCAGAGATGTCAGCCACCTAGAGAGCTTTCATAGGGTGTCTCTGCATCACGCTACTGTGACACGGGCTCTGAGTCTGCATCAGAGGAAAGAACAGCTGTTATAAAGAAATGGAAATAGTGATGAGAACAGTGACGAGATACAAATAAGGATGCAAAGAACAAGGAATCACTGAACCTGGAACAAAATGGGTTGAGAATGAAACTCATGAGAGGAGAAAGAGCAAGAAAAATGAGTAGGGAAAAAAAGCAATAATATGTATACTTAAACAATATCGTTTGTCCACAAGAATGCTTGGGCAAAATACAAAGACAGGCTATAAAAGAAAAACAACACCTTTCTTAAAGAAAAAAAAATCAGATTGTGTTCCAGATATTTGGACTGTCAAACTACTTTGTGCAACCAGAATGCTATATACTTATAGCATAGCTGAACAGCAAAACAGGCAAATTAAAGACATGTGCCCTATTTGTCAGAGCAACACCAGACAGCTTCAGTAACTTGATGAGGCCCCACTCTTATTGCTTAAAAGCACAGTGCTTATAAAACAACTCAGTCAATTTCAGTATGTGAGCTAATGTACTTTAAAAAAAAAAAGTGCATGAAAGCAATACTACTGTTTATATTAAATGTAGTAACTACTTCTCAATATCCATTTAACATGTGTGGGTTTTATCCAGCATTCTGCAAAGATGGTTTCAATCTGTCCACAAACCATTTATTATTTTTCTCTTGATTCTTGTATGCTTGACAGTAGCATACTTGAAATTATCTCTTCTATGGGCCATCAACTGTTGCCATGTTGCACACAGTTGTGAATAGAGAACGTGCTCTGCTGAGAGGGAAGGAGAATGAAAAGGGAGGAACTAAGAAGGAAAATGACTGTTGCTCTATGAGTGGGGTACCGTAGTTAACAGAGGTCGTACTGGAAAACTACCTAACATAGTTTTTATGCTAATAATGAGAGCTTGAGAATTACTGAAATATACGTTATTAGCCATTAGATCAGTTGCAATAACTATAGCCAGAATTTAGCTAGCTATGTGAGTGTTGCACAGGGGCAGTAGATACCAGAGGCATCTACCCCGCAGCTCCAGAGCACGGGCTGCTGGACCGCTTCAGGAAGTTGCAAGTGTGACAGTGGTAATAATGCACTATTCAGCAGCAAAAACAGTCTACAAGACTCCCTTTGAGGAGAGGAATCCAGAGAATCATTTGAAGAATTTATGCTTGTGCATATCTACTTCTGTAGATTTATAGTGAGGGAGGAAGAGACACAATGGGGAATGTCTCTCTGCTTTTGAATCCCTTTGACTTTTGCCTCGTATGCTTCTGTAGCACATCCTGTCCTGGTATGTTCTACTTCTGCCTGCCTCAGCACATAAGTGAAGCTTTGGATCGCTCCCCCATTCTGGCCCAGGTACAAGAAGGCTCTCCCTGATATTAACAGTACTATGCAGTAACCTCACAATGGAGCTTGGCAAGCACTTTTAGTGGGCACCTGGTTATCTATCTATCCTGTCATGGTCTGACAGGTAGTAGTGTGCTGTGAAAAGCTTAGAAATGTCATTCTGCAGATTTCAATTTCATGACTGGCTCCGGGATTTAAAAGCAGCTGCATCTAAGACTATGACTAATTTTTTTTTAAATGCAGTTATAATGGAGTGACTTTCCAAATATAGGTCTCTCAACTTGGAATTAGAGAAAGTTTTTTTTAGTCTGTATGACTGGCAACCAGTAAAGAAATGCTGAATTAATACAGGTTCAAGAAAAGGTCTCTTTAACTGCCTAATCCACCATAACTAAAATGTGCCATTGTAGGTGTTGATTGCAGTAACTTGTTTTAACAATGTCTCTCTAATTTACCCCTGTTCTCTATCAATGTGTTTATACATAGTACTGCCCTCTAGAAGCGTCAGTCAGGACTGCTCACATGTTTATGGTTTGCTCTCCCATAAGAGGCTGTAAATCCTAAAGCTAATAACTAACAAATACTTTGAGTCTGCTTATGGAAGTATTTTTGGTTCCGATATGCACAGTGAGCTGTAAAATGCAACTGACAGTGCTAATGTTTGTTTATGGGAAGATCATTTAGAGAAAATTAATCTGATTCCCTCTACTCAACCCTTAAATGAATAAATCGGAGGTCTTGTTGGATATACAGGCCAAAGGTGTTGCAAATACTTGAAGGGAAACATTTTGAGCAATATTTTTATGTCTTCTGACCCTAGTAGGCTCTCTTTAAATAAATATTTAGCAAAACTATAATGGCTAAACATTTATTGATCGTAAAAATGTATTTAAATACTGTCTAGTTCTCTATAGTGATACTTCACTAGTTTATAAAGAAACTAAAAGCAGAATTTCCAATTAGTTGACCTTGCAGAAATCTATTCCAAAATGGTTTAACAATCAACAGTTTATGTAAAATTGAGCTTAGTTACAACAGAAGAATAGAGGAAGGAAGAGAAGACTTGGCCATGTACATATCTGGAAAACTGTCTTGCACTAAACCTTATTGTTTTGGACAAAGTCAGTAAATTAGCATCCCATCTGGTATAGTTTTAAAGAAAAGCTAGCCCTGTCTTTTCTGAGCAGCTGTACTCTTGTACTCAGTCGCAGGCACAAACGGAAAGGAAGCAAATAAACGCAGTACTGGCAGGATTTTGGAAGAAGTAATGGAGATTCCAACATCTGCAGGATTTATTGAACCCATTGAGAATTTGTATACTGTGCTTGTGTTGTCCTTTCACCTTCACTATCCTCTGCTACAGCCCTTTGTGTTCATTTGCCCTGACAAGTTGTTCACAGAAGGATGGCTGCGTATGATCAAACCAGAAGAAGTGGTAGAAAGTACTTTCATTAGAAGACAGTATGGTGACGGTAAATTTGGAAGACTAAGTATTTACCTTAGTACTGCTTTAAGTTTCCCCCACTTTCTGAGAAAGCCATCGTAATTAGGACATTTTAAGTCCTTGTTTTAAGCCAGTGAAACTTCTGTGCCCATACCGAACATGTTATCAAGTGTAAGTGTAGTTTCAAAGACCAGTAGCCAATACTTATGTTTTAACTATAATATTTAAGAAGGTTGGTTTTATATGATGATAGTACCATCATTATATGATTAAAGATCTGACAGACTGTTAGAAGTGGGTTAAAATCAGACAGCTAAAAGATAGCTGGCTCTGAAATGCTTGCTCTAACAATCACTGCCAGGTGTGAATAGTTTATCTTCCTTTGTTAGGCTGAAAACTGTGGCAATTCATTAGCCTGTGAGGCTGATGCCCAGGGGCAATGGCAGCTTCAGACATTTGATTTTCTTCTGCTGCTGTGAGCCTGTGTGGATTTTCAGGCTGTGGACAGATATCCTAATCCATTTGCTTCTATATTGGCTGAAGAGTTTGATTTGTCCGTAATGAGTTAAAGAGACATCTGACAAGCCATTCATCCAGCAGATTTAAGAGGATGGTGAAAATGAGTGGGAGTCTAATAATGAGGAGCTGGGGACAGTAATTTAGTTCTTCCTGCATCTCAGCCAACAAAGATGTGCCTGCAACATATGTGAGATGTAGAAGGGTTAGCACTGCCTTCTGTTATTTGGTCAAATATTATTCGAACACCTAGTAATTCAGTAAATGTCTTTTATTTTACATTAATAGCTAAGAGTAAAGGATGGTTCTGTCACCCATTATGACAACTACGTATTCTTTCCAACTAACAGTACTTGGGTTATCCAGTGACTAATCTCAGCCAATATGCCATGAATGTTTTGCAAAAGTGACAGCGGACAACTCTGCATAAATCTATCTTGCTTTGCTCATTAGATTAGTGATAATTCTTGTGTAGCTTTCAAACTGTAACTACACACTATGTGAAGCTGTCAGCTGTTCTTGATGCAAGACTATTGTTCCATTGCAGTACATTCAGTTCCTAACTGCGTATTTGAAATACAGTGAAAAATACAAAACCTATTCCTGATGCACCATGTAGGACTGTCAAAGGACAATTTAGTCCTTACTAAAACACTTAGTATCATGACGAATAATTTTATCTTCATGACCTGTTTCCTTTATGTACTCCGGGTTTCTCTCCTAGCAGTGGATTTGTTTTGCGGATATAAGGTAAAATCATCTACCTATTTTTCCCTTAAATCTGTTTTATCTTCTAAGATTTGATCCCATTGTTTCTTTGACATGGATATCCAGGAATGTAAAGACTAAATATAAAAACCCAAGGGCACAACATATATCTATAAAACTTTTGGATCTGCAATTGTGGGCAAGGATATGAAATTTTATTTTTGGTATCAGCAATTATTAGTCTAGCTACAGGAGGGCTGTATGTATTGCTAATATTTTACTCTTAACACAGGTTAACTCGAGCAGTAGGATGGACATTGATAGACTGCTAATATGTTGTTTCTGGCTTAATACCTTGCCCATGCCAGAAAGGCAAGTGCTGAGGCTAATTCAGAGCCTGATTTTGTTAAATGAAGCCTAACTGGACATCACCATACCTGGCAGGTGGATTTTATACCTTTTGTAAAGTTATTGTCAGACCTGCAGTCCTATTCATCTTAAAAGAGAGATGTTTTGAAGTAGGCTAATAGGTTGCCAAACCCAGACTTTAGGCCTAAGCAGGAGGTGAGGTCTGAATACTAAAAATGTCATTGTTTAATACTGTGGGGAAGCTGTTTGGTCCAGCTTTTCCAATAACAGTAACTCCTTCAGTGTCTCACAGTAACTACTATCTTCAGTCTATCTTTTAATCTTTTCTGGCTTCAGTCAGACCTTCAATATGTAGGTTTTCTTATTAGGATGATCAGAGGCTGCCTGATTTGCCTGATTGGTGATTGGGACAATTATTTAAAATGGAATTTCTAGATTGGATTAGAGAATAGATGCACATAAAGTGAAAAGATATTAATTTGTCTCTTAATAAGGTCTGCTTAACAACTTTTTGGCAGTTTGTAATAGTACGTAAGCTCAGAAAGTTCATGAAAAGTCTTCTTTCAGTATCCATGTCTTTCCAGAAAGATTGTAGGATTTGAGCATGGGTATGTTGCAACTTGTTAGATGAACTATGCAGGGCTCATCCTGAATGAAAAAATTATTTCTGGCTACACAGAGCAAAGACCAAACCATTCAAAATGTATAAACTGGGTCAGCCTAATTCAGAGGGATTTTTGTTTGTCTTTTTCTTACTTATTAAAAGCAATTTTATGGACATAGCTTTATTGACAGAAAAGGCTGTTCTTGTGAAAGCGTTGGCTGCTTGGAATTTGGTCTGGAAAGCCAGCTGACACACTTAAAAAAGCAAGTTTCTGTTTCAGCATTTATATTAGCAGCTATAAGACTTTTATCTCTTGCAGCAGAAAAAAATAGTCAAGTGTAGGCTCAGCAACGTGGTTTCAATAAAATGTTTCTACTAACCAAGCTAACAGCCACATAGGAAATTAATTTGGAAATTCCTTTGAGGCATACTTATGTATATGAGTAATACTGTGACTTAGTTATTTTCAGGCTTACTTTTAAAACTATTTCAAGCCTGAAGTCGGGTCAACACTGACAGTCTGTTACATCTAGACTTGGAATTGCACAGAAGACTGAGAGTACGATTCTGGATCCATTGGATCCATTCTGGATACATTGCATCCTCTCTGAATAAGGAGAGTAATGCCCCATTGCTCTAGGCTGACTGTTGAGACCTGTTGACTGTTAAGGCATCTTACCAAAGTCACCGTGCTGAAAAATCTAGATTCTGGCGAAGTGAAACAAAACCTCAATATTGGAGTTGTGTTAGTTGAAGCCTTTGCAAAGGCCATCTGTTTACTTTCTTTAGTGAAAATATAACTATGGAAAAGCTGTTTGCAAACTAAAATGTCCTCAGGAGGATGCTTAAGCATCTGAAATAGCTTGAGTTGGCCAGGAATGGACTACAGCCAGTGGACCCCTTGGTCCCAGTTCCATGAAGGGGTAACAGATAGATAAATATATGGCTGTGCACAGGAATGGTGCTGAATAGGCCAAAAAAATATGCTGGAATCTACTGATACCAAGGGAATTTTGAGATGAGTTCAGCATAGCTTTATCCAAAATCAGAAGCCACAGTCATTTCCTTCCTTGTCGCCTGGAAGAAAATTGGGTTAACTTGATATCTGGCTGTTCGAAAGGGATTACATAACCTCTATTATTAGTGTTTTATATCAAAATTTAGGATTAACTGCTTGAACTGGTGCATACCTCTAAAATTTACTTTATAACTTTCTGCACTTTCTAAATATTTTTTAAGAATAATTCGATGGAATGTCCATAATGGTGTCTTAATTAACTTTGGAGCTCAATACCACCAGATACTCAGTCATTATTATCTATAGGAATCTATGGTATTTCCTTTTGGTTGCTTTAAAAATGACCAGGAATCATATCTTCAGGTATTACACAGGTGTTTGGAAACAGTGTAGTTCCACATCAGACCAAAATCTCTTGACAAGCTCTGTGTGTTAGCCATATCTCCTGTCAGTAACAATTAGAGGCATCTGTGTAAGAACAGAACTGAACTGAAGGTGCACAGTGTTTAAAATAATGGTGGGTAACCTCTTAACCACAAGTTTATTTCAGAGAGAGCAAGTAGTGCTCTTTAAGAAATAATGTTTGGTGCCTTGTGCATGATCAAAATGCTCTAGAATTAGTCATGAGACCTGCTGCAGTTTTACTTAACAGATAATAGTTGGGAGTGTAACAGGCTTGCATTTTTATGTATTAAACTGAGGTGGATTTCAAAGCCAGTAAGCTGTAAAATCATGTATGTTGACTGAGCAGTTCCATAGCTCCATGCATAGCCAGATGGATGACAATTAGCATTCATATTGGACATGCAAAGACTTGATATGCACAAAGGTGTGCATGTTTAAAAGTCTGGCCACTTGGGCTGGGTCACAGGTTTACTGGCAAAGATGTTTCTCTTAGTAATTTCTTACTGGAGATTGTGAGCATGTGCTCCCACTTTTATTATTGTTAGATAAGTTCCAGTTGCAGATTTCTTTTTGTGACTTTTAAGAAATGAGTAAAAAAGATCATAGCTTGACTTTCAAGGTCCTCTGCTGTAATTCTAGGGCGGAGAGTTTAAAAATAATGTATATGCACTTGTAAACTGATCTAGTAAAAAAAAGCCATTAAGCAGGGAAGAGTAATGCATTCCAGGACATTGTTCCAACTATCTTAGCAAAACCCCCTCAATATTTTACTTGGTGAGGAAGAAGCAAGAAATAGCAGATGGGTTGCAGATGAGTTGCCAAACACTCCCAGATGGTGCCAGCTCTGACTAATATCAGTCCTTCTTACCTAAAACACCCAATTGTCCTCACAAACAATTAATTGTTTCATCTCTAACTGTAGCCATTTAATTATGTATTCATAAGCTTTGGAGGTCATGAAACAAGCAAGTGGAAACTTTGAGAAATGGAAATAGGATTGTACAGAGGGACAGTGTTTCAGTATGGAGATCACTTCTTTCCACAGACGCTGTGCCGTAAGCTGTGGAGCTTCATTTCGGTAACTAATGACGAGTCAAATACAGCCCCATTGGATTATGTCTGGTGATAGCATGGTGAAAGACAGAAACTCTGTCAGTCATGTTAGTGGGTAAATTGAAAGGCAGCTCTGGAAGGTGCTCTCACCTTCCTCCCAGGCGGGTGTGCTTGTTACCAATCTAGTGGCAAACTGTTTAAAAGGCAGCGTGCACTTAAGGATTGATAGTAAGCCAGTAGCAACTGCTGTTGGCAGTGGGCTTGTAAGCAGCTCAGCAGACAGCCTTTATCTATTTTTCTAGAAAGTCTATGGCTGTTGCATGAAGGCAGTATCTTACTAGCATTGTCAGGGCTATGAAAAGACTTGAAGATGGAGGACTAATTATGGCCCGAGATTTGTTTTATTTCTGACACAGGTAGGTCCTAAATAAAAACAAAGCTTTTTCCTCAATATTATCAGCAGTACAGGAGGAAGGCAAGTGTGCAACTCTTTGGTAGACTGAAAGACCAGAATCTTCTTTACTTGCTTATCCCTGTGGTTTAGTGCTTTAGTGGTCGATTCTTTAGTAGGTGCTCTAGAAATGTGTAAGATAAAGATGAGATTCTGAAGGCTTCTTAAAAACCTTTGCTTGTATGAGTGGATTCAAGACTGTAGTCTTAGTGGCGGTTTCTCTGAAGTGTGTGTATGGTGAGGGTAGTTGCAATGGGCTGATAACAACTTGGAGTTTCCTTTCATATGCTACTTAGTTTTCCTTTCCAATCTAGTGGGTGTTCACTTGTTACCTCAAAGAAAGTGTGAAATAAATTAAACTGATATGGATATACTTTTCAGTATGCCAGTGATGCTTGCTACTAAATCTGTATGGAGTTCATAAAACCAGCAGTAGTATAGAGCAATACTATACAAATAATGATCGTTCCCAATAGCTTCTTCATGAGTAACAAAAGAGCAAGCACTACTTGCTTCTGTTAATTCATTCGTTCTATTGAATGGAGATATGCTGTGAGATATGAATGTTGCATCCTCCCTGCTCTTCCCCATCTGTCTTGAATAATTAGGTGCTGTCCTAGACAAATTACAGTTAATCTCTCTGTATAAATACAGTGCATAGCACTTTCTGGCATGTAATATGAAGCATTAAGCAGTACATAGAAGGCCATGAAGGCTTAATATGAGTGAGTCTGTGAAATACATTTATACTATATTCTGAATTTGAAGAGCAAAATAGTTTAAAAGCATGATCATGTTAAGCCTTATACCTATTCAGAGATTTTGTTGTTGTTGTTTTGCCCAATTTAAGGGTTCCTTTTTAGGGCTGAGTAGTTTATTTCAGTATCCCCTCCTAAAAAGGGATTTATTTCACCTCCTTAAAGAGTATCAGGGCTTCCTTAGAACAAATCCATTACTGCCTTTTGAAAAAACTTAACCATGGTGTGGGGTTTTTTGCTTCAAATTTAGGATTATTACCTTGCTAAACAGCTATGTAATGTTTTAATCTCATAAATTTCAATTTAGGATAACGATACTAAATACAACTTCTTTTTTTATGTATTAAAGGCCTATTCCAACTCTTTTGGGGTACGTCTAATTTTTGTTCCTGACTTACACATTTCCAGTTTTCACATTACTTTCTTGTCCTGAATTGTTGTATAAGGATAAACAAATTTCTTGTATTTCATGCATATTTGTTCCTGTTACCGTCTGGGTTTTGTAGGTGTCTCTTGTTACTTCTTTTGGTTTAAGTATCTGTTTTTAAACAGTAACATTAACATATGATGTTGAATGAAGAAAAAACTGAAGAATTAGGTTAATATTGCAGTCAGATTGGAGCATGTCTTCTGTTTTTACTAAAGAAAAAAATGTCTTAAATTTCTATTACTGCTGAGTAAAAAAATATTAAACCTCTTTTGATGGAAAATAGGGTTTCTCAAATGAGAAAATGTTGGACAGTGTGATTATTATTTTGTTTTGTCAAACTGAAAACTTCTCAGGAAAAAAAACCTTTGTTTTGAAAGAGTCTGATCCAATGGTATTAGTCTTTTGACAATAAACTGTGTAGTGTAAAATGGCCATCTGCTTTGTGAGATTTTTATTCAAGATATCTCATGCCCATATTTTCTTCTGGATTCTCAGCCAACTTGTGAGTTCATTTTGAGGCAGACGTTTTGGGGGGGTTTGCTTTTTTAGTCAAAGAAGTTGGTGAACAGAATGACAGGATTATTTGTGGTTTATAGTATCAAATTCCTGGTGACTTCATGTCTGATCTCTGCTGTCTGTTTACACAGTGTTTTATACCCCAAAAGGCTACTATGGAATCTCTTCTATCATTGGAACCAGTGTTCACCCCCAGTTTTGACACGTGGATATTTTTGTTCGTTTACTCCCTCTTGAATCTTCTTGGATGTTACCTGCACCTCTTCTGTTTGATGCCTGTCTGTGTTCTGAGATTCTGCTGTTGGCCGCAATCTGTCCTTCTCTGCTTCTGGCTTTTGCAGCATATTTTCTGCTTCCTTTCCTCACTACTTTAGCAGGAATTAGTTCTTTATGTTTTCCTTTCTTGCGTTCCCTTCAAAACAACTTGAATTCTTTTGAGGTCTGCTAATATCTGGTTATCAAAAGCTTGCCTTCTAGAGAATATGCAGAGCTGATGAATATTTTTTAAGACAGCAGAAGTATTTTTACTTAAACATAAACATGGGCTTGTATTTCCTGTGCAGGAAGTCTCTTTGGATAGGAAATTGAATATGGAATACCCTCCTATGAACTAGCTATTTATGAGCATCATGGCTGGCTATACAGAGCTGTACCAGCTGGCCTGCAGTAATTTGTCTTCTGTCTTTCTATATACACAGCGCCACTGGTTGTGACTGCTTGTTCCAATCTGTTTGTCTTCCCTTAGTGTTGCTGAAACAACTCTTAAAGTTTCCCATGATGTTTTCCAAGTCAAAATTCAAAAGCGGTGTTTCACTCTTCTCCTTGTTCTGTCTTTTGCTTTTAATATTGTCAGCATAGTGTTCCTGAAATGTCACATTCATTCTCTTGGCTTATATGACTGTGCTGTTTGAATTCCTACATCTCTAATCACTCTTCCATTACGGGGTTGTTTTTTCTCTGACTAGTTTCACTTTCCAATACAAATTTAGCTTCCCTCTCTGAATGACAAGTCATAGATTTACCTTTAGACCAGAAATCTGTGCCCTTGTCAATATTGAAATCTTACCCCATTACTTTGTTAGTTCCCATGAATGGGCTGCAGAAACATGCATAAAACCTGAGATCTTTCATCCATTGCCTCTCTGATTACTGTAGAGAATCTGTGCTGACATTCTGCCTGTCATTCACTTTCACAGTCAAGGTATTTTTCTTTAGTGAAAGCTTTTCCCCAGGACCTCGTATATCTAGGTGTCATCTAAGTGAGCTCTTTTTGTCCTCACAGCTGGCTACTAGTTATCTAGACCAATAGTGTCTGGCCTGCAGAAATTTGTCATCTGTCGTTTTAGATACCCAGTCCCACTGGTTGTGACATCTCTTTTCTTTGTGAGAGGGGAGCAATTACTTAATTACTTTGGACTGAAAGCCAAAACTGTTGTTTAATTGACATTTAAACACTGTCAGTTCTTTCTGTTATGATACAGCTTTCCTAGTTCAGCTGCACAGATCTGCTCTTCTCTAGGCTCCCCTTATTTTGTCTTAGTTATTAGAACATCCATTTTGCAGACTCCGAGATCTGGGAGTCTTTTTGTGCTTATATTAATGCAAAATGCAGCTTTAAAAACAATTCCTGGGGCTGCTGTTTGATCCCATCACCCTTTTATTAGTGTCCTTCCGCTTGCTCCCATTCTATAGTCATACCCAGGTTGCTTGTCTTTGTTTTCATAGCCCTTTCTAGCTGGTTCTTGTGTTTCATTTAGTTTTTGAGTTTTCTGTTTCCTCCTATTGGAGGTGAACTAGCATAAAAATACAGTGATACAAACATGGTTAGATTCCTATTGTAGAAAGTACACCTAATAACTATGCTAGTGAAACTTTTAAAAGTAGGCTAGGCTTAGGACAGCGTGGGTTTGGGGAGGTGGAGGGAAACACAGGGAAGCAATTAGGCAGCACTGGTCAGCATGATCTCAGCATATTAGCTGTCTGACTTGATATGCCAGACACCTTATAAGTCTTGTTGTTGTTGCTTGTGGACTGGGCGTTTTGGCTTCATCAAACAGACTTTTAAGTGGGTGCTTGGTTAAGTTTTGGACCTTCGTGGTATGCAAATGTGTATTTAGTTGTTGTTGCATAGGTGATTGATGCATTTCCAACAGAAAAGTTTTCTAGCCGTAACTTTCGTTTTCACAATATTGAGAATTGGCTGAAGGATTCCAGTAAGCTTTAAGGCATGAACTTGGTCCTGAGTTACTTTTTTATACATCTGAGCTGAGTTGGCCATGACTCTTACTGGAACAGCAATGCTAACAGATGTTTTCCCATGTGTAATTTCCAAAGACAGCCACACTGGTTGACACTTTCAAATAATAAAAACAAAAACAGTCATGCTAAGATATTAGCCATCTTAAAATTGAGAGTAACACAGCTATGTAGAGGGAGAGGGGTTTTCTTTAAGTATGCTCATAGAAACTAATGGGAAGTTATTACAGCAGTAAATATTTGGAGGACAATAATCATGTTTGCTGTCAGACTTATGGAATGACATAATAGAAAGTTGTTCTCAGTAGTCATTACTGTTTATCAGGCATAAATAAATAAAGTATATTCTTATTCTATATAGCAGCTGCCTTACACTTGTGCAGCTGTGAATATACTTCTGAAGGTAGCTTTTTCTTTTTTCTGACACAGTGATGATCTATTAGGACTCAGAGTAACCAGGGATCTGTGTCTATATTTGTGGGGGTTTTGCTGGTTTTTACTGCTAGGTGCAAGTTTTACTGAAATATTGCCCAGATTTGATCTCTGAAATGTGAGGTTTCTATTGTCTTCTGCTAATTTTCTGATGCTAGCCATCGTCAGCCAACACTCCTGATTTAATAGCCCATTTCTATATTTATTTGACTGCATTTGGTGTGGTATGTCGATCAGAAAGTAGTTTGGCTTCCAAAATACTATTCTAGCTTAGAAAAGAAACTGATCTTGTTCAGAGCAGACAGGATTAAAAAAAAAAAAAACAACACCAACTAAGACTTATATATAGTTTTTTGTTTTGGTTGGCTGCATCACTTATTAAGCCATAGCACTTCTTTCTCAAAACCACCACCTCAAGAACTTTAACATGAACTAAATTCAAATTTTATAGTTTATATTTTATTTTCTATCTACAAGGGAGAGAATGATTTGAATACTGAGATCAGAAATAGCTGTCTTTTCTTGTTTCCCATTGTGGGGCAAACAACCTGGATTTCATTGCATGCAAAGCACCGTGATCACTGAGAGTTGCATTTGAACAGAATAAACCTTGCAGAAAGCTTATTATTCTGGAGTATTGCAGTAACTGGACTTGAGATTTCTCTGCAGTTGCTTTCTTAACATCTGTAGGAGAGGGGAAAGAGAGTAGTACATCCAAATGGCATGCCTAAGAAAGGAATGTAAATTATCCTTTCTGTTTATTTGCCTTTAAAGCTTGTCTGCTAAACTTCTTAGCATTCAGATACCACTGTGATAGGTGCATTATAAATAATAGAGTACCTTTTCACAGTTTTAGTCAAAATAGAATGTCCTCACTTACCCTTTCCAAATTTGTCCAAATTCTATTATTATATAGAACCATAAAAGACCAAATTAATAACAGAGACTTGCAAAGTTGTTGACTTTATAAATTTTTAATGAAAAAAGTGAGTTTTGTGTTTAGTAAGGCCCATTCCTCCTGAGCAAATGGCATAGACAAAATCAAACTCAGAGAAAGAGCCTGGCTGCTGCTACAAAATAGGTGGAGAATTTCCAGTTCATACTTATACTGATGCCCTCTGCATCTTGCCAGGCTAAATGTGTTGCACTGGAAAAGGTTTATAATGGTTAATACAGAGACACTTTATCCACAGCAGCTGGACTTGGATTGATGTTGGCATAGCATACTCAAGCACACGTTGAATAAACTTAGCTGTGCCATTTTAACAAGCTAGTGTCTTTAGATTGGCAAGAAATAGTTGCTACTTGATCTTGCCCGAGTTGCTTTGTTATTGTTGTTTTTTCCATTTTTGGAATGGAGAGAATACTGTTTGTCCATAAATCTTACCATATTCAGAAAGCTGGTAAATATAGTCATGCAGAACTGCTGTCATGGCAAACATACAATAGTTAGATATGAGATGAAGAGAAATACCGTATTATTCAAAGAGCCTGATTCCTCAACTCTTTGATACAGGCAACAAACTCAAACTCTGAGACAACTTGTGTTACATCTGGAATATAAGATAGCCCTCTGGCCACCTACTTCAACAGCAGTTTATATGAAAGTGAATGACTCGTTGAGGGGTTTTATTCTGCATAGTGGATTATTTCTTTTTGCAGAAAAGATGGCCAGTTCTTGGTATTGAATGTTTTTCTATCTGACTTGGCCCTTGTCAACATACAAAAGTTTGTTCCTCTTTTGTATTATAATTTTAAGTGGGATAGACCTCCCTCACCCCAGCACTGGTATAACTCCATGGCAATGACATATGTCCTACAGCTTATCTTTGCAGAGGAAGAAGAACAAGCAATGTCGTAATAAGGCGCTTGTCCTGTGATGATTGGCAGCTTCAGTCAGGAAAGGGGAACAGCCCCTGCAGTAACTTTAGTAGTACTTTCAGTAAGGATGGCAACCTTGACTGGCACCCAGTGTGTTTCTAAAAAGATAGCACAGACTCTTCAGAGTGGGGAGGGAATAAGCAATAGGACTCTCAAGACTGTAGTCTGAACCGGGCAAGGGAATAACTTTGTTGGAGAGAGGAGTGGCAACTTAGTAAGCTGTCCTCATTGGCCAAACACGTGAAGTAATCTCTGGCTAGTAATTCAGGACATCAGTTAGAACACTTCTCTATGAGAGTATTTGTATCTGAGAAAAAATGTGTTGGTAACTGTTCTGTCATGGAAGGAGAGAAGTATGTCTCTCACGTAAGTTCCTCAACCACTACAGAAAAACACACTTATAAACTGCAGCTTTGTTGTCAACTCCAAGCTCACTTGGCTTTCTGCTCTATCCCTGAGCAGTCTGAAAAAAGAACTAGTCTTGTAGAATCTGGAAAACACAATCAGCCTACTGTCCAGGAAAGCAGCTCTTGTTTGTTTGTGGGTTTCTTTGGTTGGGTTGTTTTTTGGGGCTTGCGGGGGAAAGGGAGGAGAAAGTTGGAAGTTTTCAAGGTTCTTAAGACCTGAAACAGACTTCCTGTGTAAAACTGAGAAGGTGGAGACCCAAAGATTAAAATGCTTGTATGTTCAAAGTGAGATACTATTACTAATTGTTGTAAGGTGCAAGGACTCTGCACAGTTTTCAATGCAGTTACAATTTGAGTTAAAACTCTGCATACCTGTGGAAACTATGAGAGGTTAGTAATACAGATTAATGAAATAAAATGTTAAACACAATCCACAGCAATTTGTCTTTCTCCTTACTTTTAGCCAGTGAGCAGCTAAGGAAATGGAATTTTGTTTATATCAAGCTGAGCTGTATGCATGCTAATGGAGTTGATATTTTCCATGGAGTACAGAATGTCGGTCAAATTCTAGCAACCTGCCAGCATGCTAGGCAAGTGCATGGCTTTAGTTAGCTCTCAGACATCATCGCTTACAGTTTAAGTATCTAAGCCTCTAAATTCTGGTCAACCACAGGTGCCGCAGGCAATTAGTTGCAGTTTATATAGAGGTTTAGGTCTCATTCTAATAGCCATTTTATAAAAATACAACAGGAGTTTGTCCTAATGTTGTGCAACGTAATAGTAGGATAAAATGTACTCTAATCCATATTCCCTTCAGTCCACCAGCATGAATGCAGTTCAGCTGATACATATTGGCTATCTTGAAACCCCTACCCATAGTCTTTTTGTTACTACTGTGTAATTATATTCTGTTCATCATGTGTTCTTGGACAGCGTAGTCCCTTTCATGCCAGAACTGTAAAGTAAGGGGTCATTTGCATGGTATTGAGCAGGCAGACACAAGCTTGCTCTGCTTGTGCCTTGCGCCAGGTGGATGCTGGCCAGCTCTGAGCGGAAGCCAGGACACCATGCAATGCGGAGATGAACCTCAGCGAGCACACTCTTCTGAGAAGCAGGTGGTAGTATCTCGGGCCATACAGGCACATTAGGGTGATGCTGGGTTACAACATGGACCTGCAAATGTGTGATGTGCTGTGCATAAAATCCAAGGTCTGAACTTAAATAACTCCTTTTTCTAGTGTTGGGACAAGGCTAGTACACAAGACAAATTTCTGCTCTGCCTCATTCAATTTCAATAGATGTTAATCTTAAAGCATCCTCCCCTCCCTATTATAAAGTCTTTCCTGGTTAAGTGACACTGTTGCTGATTTGAACTGATGTGATTAGAGTTCTTATCCAAGGTTGAACATACGGAAAGAATTCAGCCCTTGGAAGACATACCCTGTAAGTGACCAGGTTTCCAAAAGAGAGGCAGTGCAAAGAACTATTAGAAAATCTAAGTCCATTGCATTGTGTTGTGTCCAGCCGTCCTCATGGAGCTGTTTCTTCAAGTAAAGTGACAAAAGCCTCTTTTTGGTGGGATCAGAAGTGCGTGATGTTTTTCTGAAGTGTGCATGGTTTTGAGTCATCCTTTGTTTTTTCCAGCGTATGTTAGTTATTACTTCATCTTCACCTGCTTGCAAGAGAAGTTCTTAAAACCTGACTGAAAAATAGTATCTTAAGTATGAAGCTTAAGCTGGATCAGGTTAACTGACACAACTAAGATATAACTTTCCTTTATTTGGTGTCACTGCTTCTCTTCCCTCTCTATGACAGCTTGGATGACATCTTCAAAAGATATGACTGAGAGGGAATGTAGAAGAGATCTATAAAACTGAGTGACATCAAGATTAATGAAATTTCATGTTAAACCTTTACTTCTTGTGTTATGAGAATATCAGGGTTATTTAGGACTGAGTATGGGATGTTTTATTAACTTAGGTTTCAGTTTAACTGAGAGAGTTTAGGACCGTATGGTATTCACTGGAGGGAGCAGTTGTCCTCTCCTTTTCAAGGAGCAGTGAAGTGAGGGCTGAGATTTTGCTTCCATTTGTCCAATACCACAGCTTGGGCATGAGGAACTGAAAATTGTGGGGTCTGCAAAGAACGTTTCCTACCTTGCAAGGGGAATGAACTTATTCTTTTTTCAGCTATCCTACTGCTGCTGCTGAGCTTTATCTTTACAAAGTACTATGTACAGAGGACAGTCCCTTGTGAAATGTGATCTGAAGTGATGTGTGTATTTACTTGACAGCACTTCTTTTAGTTCTGCTGTCACAGGTGAACATATTGAGTCATTTCACCAAATGAAGTTTCACAAGCAACTCAGTTTTTTTTTAAATTAAGTATTTTCCATATTATACATGAGTGTACGTAGCCCATGCACACATCTGTGTGCACTGAGCTGCAGTGCTTTATGTGTCTTTTGCACAGGTAGAACCAATTAAACAGAATTCTGTCCCAGACACAGAGAAACAAAGGTGATTAAATAGTGGTGACAGAAATGTCATGAGGCTTGGAAGAATAAAAATATTGCAAAGAAACAGGAGTACGAACTTTCCAAAGTTGGGCAACATAACATATAGGAGCGTGTGCAATCAGTGATTGTTGAAAGAAGATAGGTAGTGAGTTTGCATGTCTATGTATGCCGTTGCAAAGACTTTTAATCAAACACAAGTAGCAGACTTCACGTCGATTTACTTTTTACCAAGTTCAGATAACCTCTGGAGCTAAGTGCCATAAAACACTTGGTGCCAAAAGAGTTTCCTAGAGAAAAACTTTGCTGTGGAGCAGATGATACTGCCAGGTAACAGGTGGGACAGGGAGTTCAATGGGTTGATGCTTTGACTCCTACGAAAGCATGATTTCATAGGAAATTATTAAACATGTACTAGTTTTATATAATTATGTGCAAAGATTTATTAAAATACCTTTTAATATGTAGTTAATGTGTAAGTATTGTTGGTAGCATTTATATAATGCAGTAGATACAGTACTTTTCATTGGAAACGATTGTTCAGCCCTGCGGCTGAGAACGTGTAGCCCCCTAGCTAGCGGTGCGTACCTTCCCTGGCCCGTGCTGCGGGACCAGGACCGCTGAGCGGGCGGGCCGTAGCCCCGGGGCGGAGGGGAGCGGGACGGGGC
>NW_008824655.1:48568-59955 GCF_000699105.1 Pygoscelis adeliae
GGGCTCGGCCCCAGGGCAGGCCCGGCTGCTCGGGGCACTGTCCAGCCGGGCCTGAGCCCCCAAGGGTGGGGTTTCCCCATGGCAACCTGTTCCATTGCTTGGCTGTGGGAGGTGGCAGCTGCTTGGCTCCTACCACCTGTCCTCGGTGGGGACTCTTCCTTCCGGGCAGCGTTGCAGCAGGCAGGCTGAGACTACCAGGAGACCACAGCTTTGGTTCAGGCTTGGCCATTTCCAGGCACACCTGTGTCTATGTCTCTGACTCTGAGGACGCCACGCTGTTGCCCCAGCTTTGTGTGCATAACGTTTCTGTTTCAAAAATAATTGAAGCAGCAGCAACGAGGCATGTACTTAAGTGTCTCCAGCACACAGTCTGGATTTGACATTAGGAAGAGGTTCCTCACTGAGAGAGCGGTCGGTCACCGGAACAGGCTCCCCGGGAAAGTGGTTATGGCACCAAGCCTGTCAGAGTTCAAGGAGCATCTGGACGATGACGGTATAGTGTTAGGTAGTCCTGCGAGGAGCAGGGAGGTGAACTTGATGGTCCTAGTGGGTCCCTTCCAACTTGAGATATTTTGTGATTCTATTCATAGTTCAAATCAAAGGTGTTTCTCCCCTCTTATAGCAGGATTGGAAAGAGTACAATCACAAATGCAGCAGAGGTAACTTAGAGAGGTTTCTAGTGTTGGATGTGACTGGTGTAACCACATGGTACAAATGATTAGAGAGATCCAGATAAACTAGAATGTAGATGTTTTTTGCATGGCCGCCAGGTGTGCATTTGTTCTAACAAACAAGTTTTTACCTGATAGCCTCATGCATATGTGGTACTGATCCATATAAAACACGATGAGAAGGCAAGCAGTAATTGGAACAGAAATTGTGCTGAAAGCAAACCGGTAGCCCATTATACAGTGTAACAGGGCAACAATACACATATTAATATCAGAATCCCCAAGTGCTTGTCACTCCAGTCTTTCTTCTTTTTAATCTTAAATTAGGAGAGGAAAACCAAGTTTAAAAGACCTTGTTTTAAGCTGTCAGGCTGGAAAGAGTAATGCAGGAGTTTCCTGCCCAAGATTTTCTAGTGATGTCACTCGCAGGAGTGTCACAGCTGGGTAAGGGACTCTCCTGAGTAGTCACAGTTCATTTAGGACTTTGTAGGTCAAAACTGCTAAGCATGTTGCACTGGTACTACCCCTGTCTGACAATACTGTGGTAAAGCAACTCGGTCCTTCTTTCAACTTACATGAAAGTTAGAGTGGTTTGTGCTCCTGTGCTGTTCACATGTTGGCTGAATCTCTCTTTTGAAATGCATAGGATGCACAGCTGACTTTCATACAGCAAGGTGAAGAGTGTTTCTTGGTTCTGTGCTTGCAAGTTGTCAAACGTATTGTCCTTAACTACCTTATGGTTAGGGTGAGCATTGCTCACTGAAAAACCTCAGTGAAATCAAAACAGGGATTCCCTGAAGTTCTATTTGTTGGTTTTGTTGTTGTTTTTTTTTAACCACAAGAAATGAAACTTGATCCATGCAGTGTCTGTACCAACACACAGAGAACAATTTCATGAATGCGGGCAAAGTGAGAGAGTGATGGGTAACTCAGCTAATTTTAAGAGACGAAAACAGGAGATGGCAAAGGCAGACACTTTCTTATATGGGGAGAACATGTTTGTAGTAACATTTTATGGGCTGTCAAAATGCTACATCTGGTTGGGCTTAGTGCACTTCAAAGAAGTTGTAGGGAGAACAAGGTACTGCTTGCTGGAGCGTATGCTGAACACTTTTTTTTAACTACTATGGCAAGATTAAGGTCAATGAGTATGAAGAAAAGGCTCTTCGTCTTATTGTGGGAGATGTTAGAGCTTTGAGTCTGCAGAAGACAGAATCTGGGTCAATAAAGCCTGGAAAAGAATTTGAAGCAAAGGCTTTTAACCTATTTAGCAGTCTTGGAAGCAGAGAGAAGGTAGTGAGAACAGTGGTGGTTTTGAGAATTACAACAGTATCCCTACACTGCAGGGAGGGGAGTTGAAGGACGGAACCGCAGAGAGCAAAAATAGATGGGAGTCTTTAAGAGAGGTGGCAGGAGTGGGACTTCCTCCCTTTCTTACCATATGCTCTGTGACATAGGTATTTCTGAAGTCTAAGTCCCTGTGTGCATATGGATATGGTCTGAAGAAAATTCCTAGAAGTACTAGGAATTCTTCACAATCCATCTTCACTTGGCAAGAGCCAATATTGGTTTGTCTGTTCTTCATGTGAAGTTTTAACTCACCAAAACAGATTGCTTTTACTCTGAAAGCCTGTGCTTTTAATCCCTAATCCTGGGATTGGATTAAGACCTGAAGCATGCGGCTTCTGTTCTTTCCGGTGCTTTGTTGCCACAGCCTTTTAGCTGTGGGTGTGACAGATAACTTGGTGAGTTGGGCCGGAGGTTTTGAGTGCTGAGGCACTTCATTTGCCTGGCACTCCAGTAAGCAAGAGTGTATCATGCCATGGGGGCACAGTGTACCCACCCAGGCGGAGGCTGTACCCATTTTGGAGCTGGATGCACTGTCACTGTATCAGCACACTGTTAGTAAGCCTCAGGTGGTACAGCTTGCTGGTGTGCAGCACTGTGCTGTCTCTGCTTTTGGGTGGGAGCTGCAGTGTGGCCATGGTACAACCCCAATTTGTCCAGAAGGACCAGCCCAGGTGTTTCTGCTTTGGGCTTTGTTGTGCAGTACAGGCATAGTGAATAGTCCAGCGAATAAAAATCCTTCTATTATCCTTGAGTATGTAAAAGTACAATTTGAGACTTGTAAAAATGTCTTGGAACAATAAAAATGGGTGAAGCTTAAAGAGGGGAGTCATTTTTAAGTGGCAAAAAAGGAGGCGTTATGGAATCCTTTGTCATACTAGTGATTTCTTGTTCTTTTAACTGGGATGTGACAGCAAGATTTCTTGACTGTTTTTTTTTTTATGTTGTGGGTTTTTTGTGGTTTGGTGGTTGTTTTTTTTTTTTATTATTTGTCTGTGTGTCAGTTACAAGAACAACTTGGCTGCCAGAATTTTCTAGAAAAATGGCAGAAATGTAACCAGAATGAGGTTTTGGAGCAGTGATTGCACTGCTGTGTAATGATGTAGGAACTAAATGTTACTTCTGTGGTGGTGGTATTGGCCCTGCATGACCAACAGACATGTAAAACTTCTTGGAAAGTAGAGTAACCCTTCCAGTTATCATGGGAAGCAGATCTATGGGTCAGCAAGGCATTATCTCAAATACTGCTTGCGTCAAACACATAGTTTTAAAATAATGGCAAGTTTACCAATGGATATATATATATTTTTTTTTTAAGTGGTATGTTATTTAGTCAGGGGCTTATACATTGCCAGGATGCCACTTAGGCCTCCTGGGCAGTTCTGTAGTGGAAGGTACTGAACTCCAGTTTCTTGCATGAAATCTGTAGCACATAGCAAAATGACCCAGACTGACTACAGGAGGTGTTCCTTGTAATAGATCTTTTTGTCCAGCCACTACATGATGGTCACTCAAACTGAGAGGAAAAAGGTTGGTGGCCAGTCTGGACTAGATGGCTGCCTTTGCTTGAATAGGATAAAACTCTCTGAATTGTTATTACTTGTGTGGCCATCAGACACTCACTTTCCCCTGTCCTCTCAGCTGCCTTTCAAAGCACAGTGATGACTGCAGCTTTGGGAGCTGATGGAAAGCACACCCTGCAAAAAATAGGTGCTGGAAAGCACACCACCCCCCCAAAAAAGGTGCTAAAAGAAAAAAGAAGAAAAATCAACAACAGGACATGCTCTTTGTACTCATGCTGCTGAAAGCTGAGAACATGTTACAATCAACAGCTCGCATATCCTAGCCCATCTTCTTGGGCTAGGAGACAGTTGTCACTCAAGTTCTCATTCCTGCATTTGCATTGCAATAAATCCTTGCAATTTATACTTGTGCAGTTTACTCACATCATTTCCAGCATGCCAGCTCTCATCTTCCCACACACACACCCACACCCACCCCTGCTATAATTAGCTCAGCTGCTACAGGTTTTTTTGACCCTACATGTTCATTTGATCCCCATCAGCACAAATGCAATAATTTAGTTTGACTACATACAGCCCCACAACTAGGATGAATAGTCCTTGCTGCACTTAAAAGGTGAAGCAGCATATGGGTGAGCAGGAAGCTCCCAGCTAATGGAAAGTATATATTACAATAATCCTAAAATGACCTTCTGTCTAACAGATTAGAGTATCATTTGGAAAAAGGGAAGCTCCCATTTTTGCTGTTATCTGAGCATCTCTTCCTTTTTTAATACATACCTTTGCTTTTTACAGACTTTCCTCTTCTAGGTAGCAAAATGTGGTTCTTGGAAGAAAATTATTAAGACACTCCTTTTTTGATATCCCAATTAAAAAAATGCATATGTGGACCAAGAACTAATCACCATATTTAAAAGGAAGTAAGTTCAAACTTTGCCTGTCTGCTCTGGGATCTAAGGACATGTCCTCTGCAAGATCTGAAACATCCATCATCCGATAAAATGACATGGGGCATAGGCAGAATAGGGAGAATTAAGTTTAATGTTTGCATCAAACTGGTCGCTACCATTTTGTTTGCAAAAGGATGTTATTGTTAGTTTTTAAAAAGCAGACAAGCAAACAAAACTTCTTGCATGGTGGCAAATGGGTTGTGCAAAGTAATTTAGCTCTTCTCTGTTGCAAAATGGTAAACAGCTTTGTTTATCCTCCAGCAGCATTCAAAGCATCAGTCAGTGATGCACAGTTTCCAGTCAGAATTGTTCTGTTGTGGAGTTTGAGTAGAAGGTGGCAGCTTTCCCTAAACTAATTGTAGTTACATCTTGGAGATGTCTTTCTCTCTTCAAAGACTTCAGTAGAGGACTGAAAGAAACATGTTTTCCTCTATAATTCACATTGCTCTGAGATACTATAAATACATGGTAGTTTTCTGGAGATGTGTTCAATTAATTGCTCACCTAGTCTTGTTGAGGACCATGACATGCCTTCAAGACGATCTAGTAATAACAGGGTGGGTGATAGTAAAAGTTAGGAACTTTCTTCTCTCCACTCTTCCCTTCAGTGTGGATCATCATGTGACAGAAATGAATTAAATGAACAGTGTATCTCCACATTTCTCTGGGAAACTGGCTTTTCCTCTCATATCTGATGTAGCATTTGTTTAAATTTTTCTTGAGGAAAGTTATCATTGAAGTGGAGTCTTCCATAGTAATTTAGAGGTAGCAGTCTAGAGGTAACAGTCTAGCCTGTGGTCTGTCCTTAAGGCAGTAGATATTAACTGCTTCCCTGAATTTTTCCTTCCCTGATGCATCCAAACTTGTGTTATTTCCTAACTAAAATAATATGCTGGTTCTTTGAAGTGCAGGTACTCTGTGTAATGCACTTCTAGGGCACAATGATAACACTGAAAAATATAAGACTTTTTATTATAATTATTACTTATAGAAGTATAAAAGTAAATTACTTGGAGAAGCATGAGTGAAAGAATATTGCAATTTCTCAGTTAAGTACCAGCCCAGAAATTTCAGCAGAGATAACTGTGTGCTGTATGTTATCTGCTTAAATACATTTGACAGTGAAGGAGTAGAAGCAGTGTTGGAAGGCAGGTCTTCTGAACTGTGGTTGCTTTTGAGTCTCTTATCTTTCCCTTCTGTCCCAAAAAGTGAAAGGGGAGAGAGAAGCACAAAAGGTGAAAACGAAATAGCATGAGACTTTCTACACAGAATGCATGGAGAAGGCTCAAGTTCACAAGCCTTCTTTAAAATAGGGAAGCTGTAGTACAGCCACTCAAAAAAAAAACCCCAAATAAAACAAACAAAAAAAACCACCCGAAGCCAAATGCTCGCTTTTAATTTTTTTTTTTTTTAAGTCCTCTATTGAAAGAAGTCTCATATGCTTTCCCAGCAGCCATAAGGTGTTGCTGGAAAGGCATCAGCTGATTAGCTAATACTCAGATGAGTTGCATTCCAGCATGTGTCTTTCAGTCTCACAGTTGCTTAGTCAGATGGCAGTCTATTTTTATCCAAGGTTTGTCGCCAAGTGGGGTAAAGCAGACTGACAGGAAAGCTTAAATTTTTCCAGGCCTGTTGGGAAAGCTTTCTTGTAATAAGGGGAAACCTTGCAATATGCCATTTCCCAAACACAGGGAAGATAAGACTCTTAAATAAATGGATCAGTGCTCTTTACTCAGAAGCTGTGCAGGAATGATAAACCATCTGCTCTCCCAACTGTCCTTAAAGGATAAATGAAAATTAGAGAGAAATTTGACCAGATTTTCTCCTTTATTCTTTCTAATGAGCTGTTTTGCTGGTAGTTTAGCATGCAGTTTTTAAGACAACAATTATTAGTGGTACCACTTGACAGCTTGCTAGACACTGGCACTGTGGTTAATGAGACACAAATCAAAGTGCCTAGGTGGGTGAACAAGATAAACACAGGGAATTTTCTAGAGGTAACCTGGAAGAGAGGTAATACATGTCTAGTAGCTGACAGGATCTTTCATAAATATTTGTCCTCCACAATTAGGGTTTGAGGTGCTTCTCTGCTTTGTTTTATGTTTATTGTTGGCCAGATTTGTTGGGTTTTGCTGGGTTTTAGTTTTGCTCTTTTACTGCAATTCATTTGTACAACTTTTGTGTGAACTCAGGTGCTTAATTGCCCTCTTCAGCACCCACATGAGACACTAACATTATCCCTGTCTAAATATTAGAGGAGCAAAATTAATAGATTGGGAAACAGGCGTACAGATCAGAATTGTTTGCCCTATCATGAATCTGAGCAAACTGGGTACTTTTGTTGATTTTAGTGGAGAGGAACCAGGTGCTCCAGACTTCCAGAGATTTAGTAATTTAGTAACTTGCCTAAGATAACATGGAAAGCCTGTGACAGAGCTAAGGCCTGTGTCCCAGAGCAGAGAAAATTTAACATGATTCTGAAAACTAAACGTACAAAGCCAGAAGTAATTTCAGAGTATGAGAATGGTGTGTTTGTGTGTCTGTGTATATATATATATTCATATATAACTGGGAATGGGGTATAGTTCTCTGTGTTATTACAAAGAAGTTAAATTTCCTTTTCTTACCTTCTCAGTGGTCATCTTAGTTTTTTGTAAGTTTGGATTGGTGGATTTTTTTAAGTTAGCAGCACTAACTGGGTAGGTCTGTTGGGTAGGTTTCCTACTGGGGAAACATGTCTGCCTGTGGGGTTGGGGTGGGGAATCATGATTAAAAGTGGTTCAAAGAGCTGATTAGAAGGAGAATAGGGAAATCTCTGCAGACAGTTGTGGGCAAGAGTTTTCTACTGGGGGTAGTGCAGACAGTGGGACAGCAAAGGATGGTGGTACAACATGGGATGGGATGGAGGTACAGGGAAGTAGTAAAAGAGAAGAGCAGGTAAGTATGTTCCTGGAGACAGAAGATGAGCCCTGATAGAGCTGTGAAGCTTGTGAGCATGGCAGATCAGTGAAGGAAGTGTAACTGAAGCTATCAGCTAGGGTAACTAACTAAGTAGTACTACACTGAATAGCTCTGAGGAACTGAGGTGAATGTAGAAAGGCCAATGGTGACTTTGGTGGCTGTCGCAGTCAAGCAGGTTATGGGGCTGGAAGAAAAAATGATCAGGCTGATGAGAGAGATCAGATTGTATAGGTACCCTGGGGAAAGAAATAGCGGGCACAAGCTGGAGAGGAGAAAGAGAGAAAGATGCTGTGGTCAGTGTCACAACTATGGTATCTCTACAGAAGAAGAATCTGAGATTATTTTTGGCCATGTTATATTTAAAACCGTTATAGAATGTCTGGGAAAAAAGATGCAAAACTCAGGTCAGGATACAGGACTTGATAAAGATGAATCAAAACCCAATTAATTCCTTTGTGAACAGTTTGTGTAATTCATATTTGAGCCACGTGAGTAGATACAATTTTTGAGGGAAGAAGCCCCCTTGGGACCTAACAGAAGTAGGAATCTGAGCCACTGGGGAAACTTCCAGCATAACCTGTGTATGTGTGTGTGCATTAACTTTCAGTAGCTTTGTCCCCTTTGGTCCTTGTTTTCATCTGTTTTTCAGAGAACTTGACAGTGCAAACTTGGTGGCTGGAATAGCTCTGTGTGTATGAAGTTATGCTTTTGTACACATATTACACAGGTATCCTGATTTTTATGCCTAGTAAACCCAGTTTCATGTAAGTGCTTCTGTACCCTGAGGCTCATCTATATCATGGTAGTCATGTAAAGAATGTAAGGCAGAATTGCCAAAAGCGGGGGAGGACAGATGGTGAAGGCTGAAGCAGTATGTTAGTTTTGTGTGGCCAGCTGCATTGGGGGTGCAAATAAGGATAAGAATGAAGTACAAATGCTCATGCCAAAAGGTATTGCTGTCAGATGCTTTCAAGAGTGGCCATCACATTTTCCTCTTGGAAGTTAAATTCAGATGTCCCTTTTTAGAAAGCTGGGGGGAGAGTATCTGAGTTTGAGGACTCCACGCAGGAGTGAGTCCAGGATCTGAGCAACCCCTCCAGAACCACTGCATGATTAAACACAGGAAAACTGCTTCTCATTTGTTATTCAGTTTTTCCAAGTTCACCATCAGGTCACTGGATCTTGTTAAATGCCTTTGTATGCAAGATGAAGATGCCTCCAGTTTCAGACAGCTTCTCAAATTACAGCTAAATACCAAGCCGGCCACCTTTTAGTCCTGCTTTTCAATAATTAGCTCATGCTGTTGAGCTTAGAGTGTAACAATGTGATCAAGGAAAGACAACTGGATATAAGGGGACACAAAGTAGTGTTTAAGGTTGAGACACCTGAGATAGGATGTGAGAAAATCACGTCACATGCCATTCAGTGTGCAAGACTCATTCAAGTCCCACTTTCTGAAGGGAGAAAATGAAAGATTATATGCATACTGTAAGAAATGCAGCTAAGGGGTGGGAGAAGTTGAGAAAGTTAAAGGAGAGAGCAAAGAATCAGAAAGTAGAAGAGAAACTGGGGCAGGGAAAACGACGAACAAGAAATAGATAATATACTATTAGCCCACACACACCTTTTGTTCTGTGAGCATTTTCTGGTGCATCTAATAGCACTGCAGCCTGCAGTTGGTTGGTTGGCAGTTGTGTGTCATTTAAAAGAAAAAAATCTGCATTTGAGGTTTTATTTTATTTGTTTATTTATTCCTCCCTCCCCACCTGGAGACTGAGCTAAAAGGGTTAACTGGACATGTAAAGTCTAGGCACGCTTGTATTCATATTTTTGAGTCATTAATGAATGAAAAGATTTTGCAGTCCTTTAGACTTTGTCTTCAGTAACTAAGGAGGATGTCACAAACTCAAACAGTATGTGAACATATGTGTATGAAAGTATTTTTCTCCCTTGCACTTTCCCTTCTCTCTGCAGAAAAGGAGAATGCTGGATTTGGGAGTCTAATTGTTTTCCTCTGATATTCTGATAGTTTGAGGTATTGGTAGGAATCCCACTTAGAGGGCTGGAAGGGAATATTGTAAAATACTGAAGAAGCAAATGGGCAAATAGTAGTAGTGTTCATACAGAAAGTTGGCTGTGTGGTCTGCCGGTCAGGTACCAGGCACCCACTGTGACTTATGCTGATTATGAAGCTGCACCTTAAACATGTAGGTCACTGCCAAAAAGAGAAGTCCTGCCATCCCTTGTCCTCAGAAAGCATTCCTTGCCCCCTTGCCAGCATTGGCACAAATGAAGCCAGATGGGCAGCCAATTGATATGATATAGCTAACATGCTTCTTAGGGCTTGGGTTTTTTGCTGGCTTGGGCTCCCCACTTCAGCTGAGCACATAGCTGTGTAACCTCTAGTCGTGACACACTGGCAGCAGAAGTGCCCAGGTGGGCACAGGGAGAAGGTGCAAAGTAGCGCTTTTAGGTAGGTTTAGCAGCCTCTGCAATTGCACCTGTGTTACCCGAAGTTTCCAGCATGGCCGATACTGAATGCTTGAGTGATCTGTTTTGCCTGTAGGCTCCACCCTAGCTTTGGTGAGGGCTTTTTTGTTGCATGGGCTGTTCCACAGGCTGAGAGTCTTCCTCTGAAAGTGAAGGTCGAAAAAGCTAGCATCTGGACCTTTCTGATTACAAAGTTAGAGGCAGTTTTCCTTGTATATTACTACAAAGGTAAATCAAGTGATCAGCACCTAGGTCTGAAATCTGAGTTTAAGCTTGCCCAGAAGATGTTACTGCATCCATGGTTATGATGATGTCTGTTCCTACATGGACCACAAGGCTCCTAAGAGTTTGTTGCAGGGGTATTTGCAATGTGCAGATGAACCAATGATGAGTTCCCAGTGGATTGTAAGAGCATTTCTCTGCGTTTTGGGAAGCATGGTCCCAGAGGAGCTGGAAATTGTGGGAAGGCACTGTAGCTTAGACTGTGCCCTTTTTGTGGAATGGACAGGTTACCAAACCTCTTGGGAGATTTGCTCTGGTTTTACGCAGCCTCCAATAAGCCACCTGGTCTGCCTTGCAAATGCCACTGCACTCTGGTTTGACCTGAGTTTTGTGGGGATGACACAGAGTCCCTGGTACCTCCTGTAGCTCCTGGTTTACCTTTTGTTAGAGCAGTGCAAGCTTGTGGTGATGTTTTGTGGTCCCTTTCAAAGCAGACTTTATCCCTTTATCTCTTTTTCAGGAGTCTGTCTAGTTTCAGCCAGCTTGCAATTGCATTTAAACATGTCTCAAATAGCTGGCATTGTTTTTTTGTTCTCCTGAGAAGGCACACTAGAGTAGGGCACCAGCTGACAAAGAGAAGCCATTCATTTTGATGGGAGACAGGAAATTTGCCAGGACCAACAAGAAAGGCATCTGAAAGCAAGGCTCAAATTATAGAATCATAGAATAGTTTGGGTTGCAAGGGACCTCTAAAGGTCACCTAGTCCAACCCCCCTGCTGTGGGCAGGGACATCTTCAACTAGATCAGCTTGCTCAGAGCCCCGTCCAACCTGACCTGGAATGTTTCCAGGGATGGGGCATCCACCACCTCTCTGGGCAACCTCTTCCAGTGCTTCACCACCCTTAGCGTAAAAAATTTCTTCCTTACATCTAGTCTAAATCTACCCCCCTTTAGTTTAAAGCCATTCCCCCTTGGCCTGTCGCAACAGGCCCTGCTAAAAAGTTTGCTGCCATCTTTTTTATAAGCCCCCTTTAAGTCCTGATAGGCTGCAATAAGGTCTGCCCGAAACTTTCTCTTCTCTAGGCTGAACAACCTCAACTCTCTCAGCCTTTCTTCAGAGGAGAGGTGTTCCATCCCCCTGATCATTTTCGTGACCCTCTTCTGGACCCGCTCCAACAGGTCCGTGTCTTTCTTATGCTGAGGGCTCCAGAGCTGGACGCAG